>NC_140943.1:44413170-44778170 GCF_014529385.1 Adiantum capillus-veneris | reverse complement strand
AAGACGAGATTATAAACCGGTGGTTCTGATCTCCGTGCACCTCTAGACCGAGGTGTGCGGGGGTTGGACATGACTAGAGAATGTGAGGTAAAGAGAGAGAGAGAGAGAGAGAGAGAGAGAGAGAGAGAGAGAGAGAGAGAGAGAGATAAGACGAAGAATGCCAATAGAATATTAAATTTGTTGTCCAGGTTATAAGTTTTTTATCCTCATTATGAGTAGTGACGAGGATGTGGGACCGTCCAACCGAAACACCTATCTCTCAACGAGGGTCTTATGTCCTTGTAATCAATGCAAGCATGCTGTGCGACGGACAAGACGTGTTTCTTTGCAGCACGTTTGCGAATTTGGCGAGTTCGATCCATCTATTATAGATCGAGTTGTTGCCAATTATAACTCGTCGTACTCTGACGCTGGCCAACAAGCAGCAATCTTGCAACCCAATAGACGTGTTCGGAGGCGCTTTGGTCAAGCAGCATATGTGAGGCCACAAGATGTAGCCTCTGACAGCTCGGGGATGATCATGCAGAGCACATTCCCAACGAGGCAATGTTTGAGCCCGAGATTGATGAAATGATCGAGACGATCATGGATTCAGAAAGGCTTATCTATGATGATATGAAAAGTGAAGCCGATACGCCATTGTATAATGGAGCACGTATGTCTAGATTGAAAGCACTCCTGGTTCTTCTCAACATGCAGGCAAAGTTTGGATGGAGTGACACTAGCGTCACAACGCTTTTCAGGTGATCTATTACAATTAGTTTACTTTAATAAAACTCTAAATGTATAATGATCTGATAGATTTTTACACGACTGTATCATATTTTTATGTTGTATAGATTGCTGAAAGAGCACATACTACCAGCTGACAATGTGATGCCAGATTCTCGAGATGAAGCAAGAAAGATTTTGCGAAACTTGGGGATGGATTACAATTCTATCCACGCTTGTCCTAATGACTGCATTCTTTTCAGAGGGGAATACATAGACATGGAGAAGTGTCCGAAATGTGATTCCGAAAGATATCGAGTAGATCTCCACGGGACAAAAATTCCACAAAAGGTTTTGCGACATTTCCCTCTGCTTCCTCGCATCAAGCATTTCTTCGAATGTAAGTCCATGGCCGCCCTAGCATCATGGCATGAGGAGAATAAATCTTCGGATGGTGTGCTACGAATTCCTGCAGATTGTGTAGCGTGGAAACATATAGATGGAACATGGTCGGATTTTGCTAGGGAAGCTAGAAATTTGCGCTTAGGCCTGGCTATGGATGGCGTAAATCCATTTGGTCAAAGATCAACATCTTACAGTGTATGGCCCGTTGTCATCGTCAACTACAACATTCCCCTGTGGTTGACTACGAAGAAGGGGCACCTATGGCTAAGCTTGATTGTGCCAGGGCGATATAAAGTGGGGAATATGGATGTGTATCTTCGTCCACTATTGGAAGAGCTACAACAATTGTGGATTGGCATAGAGGTGGTGGATATGAGCCGACACACAGGACGACGGAATTCTTTGAGCAGAGGCATTCTAATGTGGACCATGCATGACTATCCCGGGCTAACAGAATGCTCAGGTGATCTATTGACACTCCTCACTCAGACACTGTAAATCTTGTTTTTTCCCTTAGTTGATCTATTATCATGTGTATACATGCAGGGCTTCAAACAAGCGGATACAGAGCATGTGTCACATGTGGACCTAGACTGAATGCATGTAGGGCACCCTCACTGAAGAAGCAAATCTACGAAGGTCATCAAGCGTATCTTCCAGAGAATCATGTGTTACGCGATGGCTTTTTGGGAAGAGAGCCACCAAGGATGTCTGCACAAGCATGGTTAGAGCAGAAGGAGATGTGCGATGACGGATTGCCTCCAGGGATGAAGAGACTATCTCTATGGTACGAGTTACCATACTGGCCCCGACTCATGATCAATCACTTGCTCGATCCAATGCACATATTCAAGAATGTGGGTAATCTACTATGGGACCATCTGACCGGCAAGAAAGATACTTTGGGAGCCAGAGTTGACCTTAGAAATGTGGATCGTATGGAGCAATATTGGCCGCAAACAGCGTCTGATGGATCGATAAAACTCCCAAAGCACCATGGATTTTCACAGGAGCCCAAGAACGCAAAGTAAAAGAGACCATTCGATCTTTGCGGACCCCCACTGGCGTAATGCACTCGCTCCGAACGTGTTTTACTAAAGAAGGAAAGCTTACCGGTTTGAAGTCACACGATTGGCATAAAATGTGTCAGGTACGTTCATAGTGAACTTTAATATCATTGCATAAAATGTGGACTTTAATATCATTGCTGCACATACTTTACAGTTTATTTTACCGGTTGCCATTGAGGGATGTTTGTCTCTCGACATCCGTAACACAATCTACAAACTTGCAAAGCTGGTGCAATGGATCTCACAAAAGGAGATCAACGTAGACTCCATACCATTCGCCAAACTAAATGCTGAGGAGCTTGTGTGCATGTTTGAGAAACATTTTCCTACTACAATGCTAACCATTCAGGTGCATCTTCTTGTTCACATAGTTGATGAGGTGGAAATAGCTGGCACAGTTCATTCCAGATGGATGTTCTTCTTAGAACGTTTCATGAAAACGCTTAAGGGATATGTGCATCAAAAGGCACGTCCGGAGGGTAGCATGGCAGAAGGTTGGTTGGTATCAGAGTCCCTAGTGTACATTGGAGAGTGGCTAGACGGATTTGATAAATCCCGGGACACGCTATGGCGAACCATAGATGATGAGCGCATATCTGGGATTGTCATGTGCAATCTCGGTGTTGAGAAGAAGATGACGGAAGATCTAGAGGCTAAAATCAACCGATTTTGCATGCTTCACAATCCAGTGATGCAAAAGTGGATTTCACAATATGAGGATGCAAACCAAGAGAGACAAAGGGCACGAATCAAGTGGAGACGGGGAAGACGACCACCGATGCACTATCCAGCGGTTCTGGAGAGCCTACCAACCTTCATGAGCTTAAGATGGTTGCACAACCAATTGAAAAGCGCACAACAATGCGGTGACGAAGTGACTGAGGAAGAGTGGGAGTACTCTCGGGGTTGCACGACCAAGGTAAGTTTGCAATGTACGACTAGCTAGTGACTTTATTTCTAAACGTTTGAACGGCCACTCATAATCTTTGTTCGTTGTAGTATAAGTCATACACAGCAGCATGGTGTAAAGGTCGACATTTTAGGGTGGAACGAATCGACAAAAAGAGTTTTACTCAAGATTGTGGAATCATGGCAAAATTTGAACAGTCTAGTCGACGACGTTCCTCTGATGCAGATCCTGTGGTGGCGGAACTCACTTACTTCGGCACGCTGCAAGAGATTTTGAGGATCGATTACAGAGGATTTTTTGTCGACTTGTTCGACGTGCAATGGTTCAAGATAATCATGGAGGGTCGCAACGCTACTGTGCGTAGAGGAGAGTCTGGTTTTCTTGAGGTGGATTCTACTAAGAAATGGACTAACCTAAGAGACACTTTCGTACTACCCGAGCATTGTGAACAAGTAAGTATGTAAATAGTTAACATCCCCCTTTTACAAGTTATGTGCTTGAAAGCTCTCATGTAAGTTATGTGGCTCTGGCAGGTAATATTTCATCCTACAAAGTCTACATCAAACTGGTGGTACGTCATAGAGGTAGCCCCTCGTAGTGCAAGGACGTATGAAGGCTACCATGTGCCAATCACAACGGCATCAATGGAGGAGATCAGAGAAGATGCTCAATCAGAAGCCGCTGCGGTGGTGCCAGACGAGCATCAAGATGCTACTACTCTATATGGGGTGCATGCGAGGAGCTACAAAATGAAACAGAGGATATGTGTTTAAACGGAGAGCTCTATATAGATATAGGAAGTTATGTTGAGTTATACGAGGATGAGAGAGAGATCTCTTAAAGCCACAAATATTGTATTTGAACAATTTTGCTCCGTGTTGTAAAAGCTCTGGCTCTCTAAGTACCTTCCATGGTGTATAACGCTCTTTTCTACTCGCGCTCACATCTTTTGATTGAAAATTCTGAGTTTTCGACTTGCGTCTTCTATCACTCGATTCATTGCGTCATTCCGTCATTGTATTTAATGGTCTTTGCGTCATTGTCTACTCTATTCATTCAATATTAAGTTTAAATATTCGTGTGTTTAATGCAGGTATGGATGATGAGGAGTTTCTTTCTTCTTTGTCACCGCAGCAGAGACAGTGGTACGTGGAGCGTCATCGCTCTGGCGCATCATCGCGCGTTCCTACTCCATCCGCATCTCCCTCTCTTTCGGAGCATTCGGCGCGCTCCGAAGCTTCGGCGTCGACGAGACGAGCTTCACACTCGTCTAGACACCGGCGCTCTAGTGGTGGCGGTGGCGGTTGTTGTGGGGATTCCGCCACCGATGCCTCCACACCCCCTCGTGTTCGACGAGGCTCTTTACCCTCCCCTTCTTTGCCCGCCCCCACACCAGCCACAGCATCCCCATCTACGCCAGGTTTTGCACGGCTGACTGTTCCTAGAAGCTACACACCTCTACCTACTCCGCCAGGAGCCACCCCTCTCTACACTCCTCGCTTCGGGGCCCAGACGCCGGTGGAGACACCTGACGTCCGTACCCCCATCGACACGCCGCTAGAGACCCCTGCCGGGACACCCAGGTTCACGCGTCACCGGCCAGAGGGCTTGTCTTACTCCATCGACTTCAGCGGCGGCATCATCATGGATGATGACGGCAAGAAGGTGATCTCGCGCATGCGTGGTCTTTGCTCTCAGCTGTTTAGACACTACATACTAAACAAATGGAGTGAAGTACCAAGTGATTTAAAAAACAGAGTCATCAGCATACTTCATGATGAGTTTCCCGTTCCAACACGGGATCAGCGCTTCAATGAAGACCTGATGAAGATTCGAATGCGCGAATACTGCAAACACAAGCGTTCCGAAGTGCAAAAAGCAATCAAGAATGGGTGGAACAGGCCAGATTGGCTGGCCAAAGAAGATTGGAAGAATGCGAAGAAAGCAGCGCGCGAGAATCCCGACAAGTGGAAGCAACAAAAGGATGCAGCCAGAGCGCGAGTAGAGGCAGGGAGCTCGCACCACTTGGGGAGCGGTGGATGGGCATCATTTGAGGCCGATTTTGTAAGTGTTTTCACATTGATCTTTATGTTCGATAGTTTAGGGTTTATGAGTTTTTTAATTCTAACATAATGAAATCTTTGTATGTTTTGACAGTGGTCGATGACAGGACGTGATCCCACACCGTACGAGCGCGAGTACGCAGGCAGGAAGGGCTTAAACGCCCTGATGGACATTCTCAGTTCTCGCGGCGGCATGGTTAGTATTAGGGTTTACTCTTTTTTATTTTTTGTATTGTTTTATAAATGTCGTTATATGTTTATACTTACTGAAAGCTGTCTTATTGTCTTTTTTGGCAGAATCCGACAGATACGCCACTTGGACGCGATGAGACGTCTGACTAGACGACGTCAGTTTAGTCGTAGCTAGATAGAATTAGTTTAGGGTTTCTCATAGCTTACGTCTTTTTGAACCATGTATATTATTACATTTGTCCCCACAGTTCCTTTTGCCAATCAATTCTTTATGCCTATGATGTTGTACAATTGTCATTATTACATTTGCCAATCAATTCATTTTGCCTATGATGTGTACAATTGTCAATTTTGCAAACAATGAGTCTTGTGGGTGACTATTTTGGGTCTATTATCTACCCTTGCACTTTTTTTAAAAAGTGAATCAAGTACAATATGGTTGATGGGTGGCAGGGCATTCAATGCCCTGCCACCAAAAAAAAATTTCTCTCGGGCGTCGCTATAACCGTCGCTATTTATGGCTCTGTAGCGTCGCTATAGTCTTCAGTGTAAACGTCGCTATAACCGTCGCTATGAGCATCGCTATTAGCGTCGCTATATAGCGACTCTGATAGCGACGCTCGTAGCGACGGTTTTAGCGACGCCGGGGGTTATAAAAACCCAGTGTATTTCCGTCGCTAACAACGTCACAAGAGCACACAACCTCTTGTAGTGCAAGCCTAGGCTCAGGCCTCAGTCACCCTTTGTACTTACTTATTTTAGCCTCACACCTAAGTAAAAATTGACCCTTTTGAGGACCATCGGAGCTTCGAGTAACCGAACCCTGTGCTGTAAAGCACACCACAACCCCCTGAGCAATACGCTCGTTTCGAGGTATCACATGCTCTAATCCAAAAATCGATCGTAAAAAGAAATTAAAAAACATCAAAAAACGAGTGAAAACAGGATGAAAACGCCCAAAAAATTAAGCGGTTAACCCTGGAGGGTATTCGTCGACGCTTGTAGGGTGCCAAAGGCACATGCATCTGCGCTTTGGTTGTGTGCTACAGGTTGAGCAACTAGTGAGCACTTCGACTTCCGCGGGTTCTCAATACCCACCTTCCTTAGGTTCCGGGCCCTCGACAGGGACCCAAGGTAGTACAATCCAAGACCCAAACATTGCGGCTAGTGACTCTTCATCTAACTACGATATTATGGAAGGGAATCCTACACCAAATCCCAAGCAAGTAAACTAAAACGTACCTGTTTGGGCCCCACAACTTGGATCTAGTGTGTTTATTCGCTTTATAGAAACCTTTAGTAGAGCTACTCGCTTTGCACTAAAACAGGTACTTCACATTAGCCACGCTTCGTAGTGCGACGCTCAAAAGTGAAAGTCCACGGCGTTGCTATGAGCGTCACTATGGGCGTCACTATAGGTGTTGCTATTCTATTTTTTGCATAGCGACACCCATACCGACGCTCATAGCGACACCAAAAAGGGTAAAAATAAACCGAGAGCGCCAAAAAATAAGATTTCATATTTGAGTTTTCAACGCTC
Source organism: Adiantum capillus-veneris (assembly GCF_014529385.1). Lineage (NCBI taxonomy): Eukaryota > Viridiplantae > Streptophyta > Polypodiopsida > Polypodiales > Pteridaceae > Adiantum > Adiantum capillus-veneris. The sequence continues at coordinate 44,771,279 of NC_140943.1, read as the reverse complement.
AAGCGAAAGAGGTAACCCGCGCTCTCCCTCTCTCTCTCTCTCTCTCTCTCTCTCTCTCCCCCCCCCCCCTCCCCCCAAACACACACACACGCACACATACACGAGGAGAGGAAGGAGATCCAGGTATGCTACTTCCCTCTCCTCTCTCTCATGTTCCCTTCCCGTCTTTCTCTCTCTCCCTCTCACACACACACACACATTGTGTCTTTTAAAAGAAAGAGAGAGAGAGAGAGAGAGAGAGAGAGAGAGAGAGAGAGAGAGAGAGAGAGAGAGAGAGAGAGAGACAAAGAGAAAGAGAAAGAGGGAGAAAGAGACTGAGAATAAAAAACCAAAGAGAGAGAGGGGGAGAAGACGAAAGAGAGAGGTAAGGGGAGAAAACAAAGAGAGAGATATTAAGTTAAGATTTAAATTAGATTATGTTAAATACATTTAGATTTATGTTTATATTGCGTTTAAGATTATGTTAGATTTAGATTTACGCTAGATTAAGATTCGGCTATATTTAAAATTACGATAAGATTTAAGATTAGCTAGCTATGTTAGGTTTATGTTACATTACATTTAGGTTTAGGATTTAAGAGTGGATTACATTTAGGTTTATGTTGAGTTTAATATTAGATTAGATTTAGATTTAATATTAAGACAAGTTTTTAGATTAACTAGATTAAATTTAGATTTAAGTTAGATTAGATTTAGGTTTAGGTTAGATTAGATTTAGGTTTATTTTGAGTTTAAGATTAGATTAGATGTAGATTTATGTTCGATTTAAGATTAGATTAGATTTAAGTTAGATTTTAGTGCATGTCAATGAAGGCGTGGTTTGCCCAAAGAGCAAACACTAGTTACATAACATTATGTATATTCCCATCAGAATCTGACACCTATTAACTCACACACTAACCGTATTCAATTTGTCGTGAATCACCACATGTTCAATTAGGTTACATTTAAGGTTACATTTTGGATTGAGTTTTTATATTAGAGTCTACCTTCGAGATTACGTTAAAAAAATTAGAGTTAGACGAACGGTGATCCCTCTCTTCCTCTAGAGCTATGGATGCGACCTTAAGTTGGAAAACTTTCAACGGCATGATACTCAGATTGGAGGCCAACATGTAATGTGCTAAGTAATACCTCGAACAAAGGTCTGCTGTGAAGAGATGTTAAGATGTTGTGAATTGCTACATCTAGAGAAGAGGCAAAGCGGTTTTTTCCACTACATGCACTATCATGCAGACATGGGTGTGTAGATTTCTCGTATCCACAAATATAGGCATTGAACAATAAAGACGAGATTATAACCCGGTGGTTCTGATCTCCATGCATCTCTAAACCGAGGTGTGCGGGGATTGGACATGGCTAGAGAATGTGAGGTAGTTTACAGTGTGAACAAAAAGAGAGAGAGAGAGAGAGAGAGAGAGAGAGAGAGAGAGAGAGAGAGAGAGAGAGAGAGAGAGAGAGAGAGAGAGAGAGAGAGAGAGAGAGAGAGAGAGAGAGAGATTAAAGATGGAGGATGGCAATAGAAGATTAAATTTATGTCCAGATTATAAGGTTTTTATCTTCATGATGGGTAGAAGATTAAATTTATGTCCAGGTTATAAGGTTTTTACCTTCATTATGAGTAGTGACGAGGATGTGGGGCCGTCCAACCGAAACACCTATCTCTCAACAAGGATCATATGTCCTTGTAATCAATGTAAGCATGCTCTACGGTGGACAAGACACATTTCTTTGCAGCACATTCACGAATTTGGCGAGTTTGATCCATCATTATAGCTCGAGTTGTTGCCAGTTATAACTCGTCGGACTCTGACACTGGCCAATAGCTAGGCAGCAATCTTGCAACCCAATAGACATGTTCACAGGTGCTTTGGTCATGCAGCATACTTGAGGCCACAAGATGTAGCCTTTGACAACTCAGAGGATGATCATGCAGACCACATTCCCAACGAGGCAATGTTTGAGCCCGAGATCGATGAAATGATCGAGACGATCATGCATTCAGAAAGGATTATCTATGATGATATGAAAAGTGATGTCAATACGCCATTGTATGATGGAGCACGTGTGTCTAGATTGAAGGCGCTTTTGGTTCTTCTCAACATGCAGGCAATGTTTGGATGGAGTGACACTAGCGTCACAGCTCTTTTCAGGTGATCTATTACAATGTGTTTACTTTAATTTAAAACTCTAGATGTATAATGATCTGATAGATTACTTACACAGGTGTACCATTTTTTCACTGTGTAGATTGCTCAAAGAGCACATACTGCCAGTTGATAATGTGATGCTAGATTCCAGAGAGGAAGCAAGAAAGATCTTGCAAAACTTGGGGATGGATTAAAATTCAATTCATGCTTGTCCTAACGATTGCATTATTTTCAGAGGGAATACATAAACATGGAGAAGTGTCCGAAATGTGATTCTGAGAGATATCAAGTAGATCTCCACGGAACAAAAATTCCACAAAAGGTTTTGCGACATTTTCCTCTGCTTCCTCGCATCAAGCATTTCTTCGAATGTAAGTCCATGGCCGCCCTAGCATCATGGAATGAGGAGAATAAATCTTCGAATGGTGTGCTACGGATTCCTACAGATTGCGCAGCCTGGAAACATATAGACGAAACATGGCCAGATTTTGCCAGGGAAGCTCAAAATTTGCACCTAGGCTTGGCTATGGATGGCGTAAATCCATTTGGTCAAAGATCAACATCTTACAGTGTATAGCCCGTTGTCATTGTCAACTACAACATTCCCTCGTGGTTGACTACCAAGAAGGGGCACCTCTGGCTAAGCTTGATTGTGCCGGGGCGGTATAAAGTGAAGAATATGGATGTGTATCTTTGTCCATTATTGGAAGAGCTACAATAATTGTGGATTGGCATAGAAGTGGTGGATATGAGCCGACACACAGGTTGAGGGAATGCTTTGATCAGAGGCATTCTAATGTGGACCATGCATGATTATCCCGGACTAATAGAATGCTCAGGCGATTTACACTCAAACTCAAACACTGTAAATCTTGGTTTTTCTCAAGCTTATCTATTGTCATGTGTATACATGCAGGGCTTCAAATAAGCGGATACAGAGCATGTATCACATGTGGACCTAGATTGAATGCACGTCGAGCGCCCTCATTGAAGAAGCAAATCTACGAAGGTCATCAAGTGTATCTTCCAGAGAATCATGTGTTACACGATGGATTTTTGGGAAGAGAGCCACCGAGGATCTCTGCACAAGCATGGTTAGAGCAGAAGGAGATGTGTGATGACGGTTTTTCCCCAGGGATGAAGAGACTCTCTTTATGGTACGAGTTACCGTATTGGCCCCGACTTAGGATCAATCACTTGCTCTATCCAATGCACATATTCAAGAATGTGGATAATCTATTCTAGGACCATCTGAATGGCAAGAAAGATACTTTGGGAGCCAGGGTTCACCTTATAAATGTGGATCATATGAAGCAATATTGGCCGCAGACAGTATCCGATGGATTGATAAAACTCCCTAAAGTGCCATGGATTTTCATAGGAGCCCAAGAACCCAAAGTAAAAGAGACCATTCAATCTGTACGGACCCCCACTGGCGTAATGCACTCGCTCCAAACGTGTTTCACTAAAGAAGGAAAGCTTACCGGTTTGAAGTCACACGAGTAGCATAAAATGTGTCAGGTATGTTTGAAGTGGAATATATCATAGTGGGAATTGTGTAACAAATTTGTGTGTGGACTTTAATATCATAGACGTTTTTTGTAGTTCAGTTTACCAGTGGCCATTGAGGAATGTTTGTCTCCTGACGTCCGTAACACAATCTGCAAACTTGCAAAGTTGGTGCAATGGATCTCACAAAAGGATATCAATGTAGACTCCATACCATTTTCCTAACTAAATGCCACGGAGGTTGTGTGCATGTTTGAGAAACACTTTCCTACTACCATGCTAACCATTTAGGTGCATCTTCTTGTTCACATTATTGATGAGGTGGAAATAGCTGGCACAGTACATTCCAGATGGATGTTCTTTTTAGAACATTTCATGAAAGCACTTAAGTGCGTCAGAAGGCACGTCCGGAGGGTAGCATGGCATAATGTTGGTTGGTATCAGAGTCCCTAGTTTACATTGGAGAGTGGCTAGACGGATTTGATAAAGCTCAGGACACGCTATGGAGAACCATAGATGATGAGCGCATATCTAGTATTGTCATGTGCAATCTCGGTGTTGAGAAGAAGATGACGGAAGATCTAGAGGCTAAAATCAATTGATTTTGCATGTTTCACAATACAGTCATGCCAAAGTGGATTTCACAATACGAGGATGCAAAGCAACAGCGACAAAGGGCATGGATTGAGTGGAGACGGGAAAGACGACCACCGATGCATTATCCGGCGGGTCTGGAGAGCCTACCAACATTCATGAGCTTAAGATGGTTGCACAAACAATTCAAAAGAGCACAATAGTGCGGTGAAGAAGTGATTGAGTAGGAGTGGGAGTACTCTCGGGGTTATGTGACCAAGGTAATTTTGCAATGTACAACTAGTGACTTTCTAAATGTTTGAACGGCCATTCATAATCTTTGTTGGTTGTAGTATAAGTCATACACAGCAACATGGTGTAAAGGTCAATATTTTAGGGTGGAACGGATCGACAAAAATCATTTTTACTATAAAGTGGTAAACACCAATAAAGTGGTGTTCACCACTTTTTGTGGTTCAAATCACATTTAAGTGGTCAACATCACTATAAAGTGGTGAACACAACTATAAAGTGGTGCTTCTTAACTAGAACGTTATTCGGTACCTTAAAAGTGTGTAGAACCACTGAAAAGTGGTGCTTCTTATCCTGAACGTTATTTGGTATAAAGTGGTAAACACCAATAAAGTGGTGTTCACCACTGTTTGTGGTTCAAATCACATTTAAGTGGTGGTGCGTGATGGTCAACCACTTTCAGTGCTGTAGAACCACTTTTTAGTGATGCTTTACAAAAGTGCAATAATCTTTAGTTCTGCATCTTTGCTAAAAGTGGTGGTTAAGTGCTATTAAGTGATGAAGCTTTTAAGTGGTGGTTAAGTCCTTTTAAGTGATGAAGCTTTACAAGGAGATACCACATTCTATTGGTGTAGCACCACTTTTTAGGAGTGTAGCACCAGTTTTAAGTTTTGTACAACAATTCACATCGGTGTAGCACAATTGAATAGTGGTTCAACCCACTTTTATGTGCTGGAGCACCACTTTAAAGTGGTGAAGAAACACCAAAAGGTGATGTATCACTAGCAAATAGTGGTGTAGCAAGACTTTTTAGTGTTACCTAACCAGTTTTAAGTGGTTGAGAACCATTTAGCGGTACACCACCACTTAAAAAATTTTGCAGTACCACTGAGAATGGTGCAAAAATCATTTCAACCACTTCTTATTGTTGATAAAACAAGTTTAATTATGGCTCATTACATACTAACATGCATTCATATATGTTTTTACAAGGAGGTGGACAGTACCAAGAGTGGCCTTACCCACTCAAAAAAAAAATTTCTTCACCAAGGAAGATTTTCATACCGAATATGGGCTATGCTTGGTTGGCCAGGATCCGAAGCTCCTATGTGACGATGATTTTTCAGATCAGGAGTGTCTTAGGGTATGGCTTTACAAGCGCCACCAAAAGGAGAAGATGCATTTAAAGAGGCTGAGGCTTGAAATGTATGAATAACGTCTCGTGCTATACCACAAAGTATATCAGGGAGCTCCCCCAGACAACGAGGTAGGCGTGCATTTTGCACATGGATTTACGTGGCAGAAATGCAAGGGCACTGAAGATTCTGAAGGTTTAGTTGCATGGGCTGTGTATGCTGAAGGTGTTATCAAAATGTTACGCCAACAAAATGTTTGGGAGGTTTAAGGTTGGGTGCTTGGAGGTTAGTCTTTTTCCGAGCAGATGAAGGCTCCTTGGATTTTTTACCTCCTGGAGTAGGCTCTGGAGGCTCCGATGCAACCTTAGCTTTTTTCTTTGGTGTGGCATGCTCTTCAATGTTGCTCCTCTTTTTCCTACGCCCCAAAATCTCTGCACAAACATCTGAAATAAGAAGATCCGTGTCCTCATCAGACAAGTTCATTGTTGTATCCTTTTCAATTGGCTTCTAAGATAATTTTTCAGTGTCCTCTATGTCCTTGTTCATTGCAGGTTCTGGCTTCAGAGGCACCTCGGCTGACTCCTTGGATGCGTCACCTTGAGCTCCCACTACATCTGCTCTTTTTTCAACCCTTGTTTCTGCCTTTTGTTGGTCCGGAGTGTCTTCACCTGCTTGTTTCTGGGATGCATTCTTATCCCCGCACCCACCGCACATGCTATCAATATTGGGCTTGCGTGATGACCCAGCTTGGGAGTGTGCTACATAAAAGACAATGTAATAATACTCAATATTAAGTTATGTGAACATTCAAAGAGAAGAATGTTCCACATAATATTACCAATTCCATCAACAGGAGATCCAAAGATGCCTTCCATTGGATCTTTCTCTGCAATTACATGGAGAAAAGAAACAAAATGGTCAAGAAATGAATCTACAATCAGCTTCATATCATAAGGTATAAAAACATTGATTACCTATATCAACATGCTCATTCATGTTTGCCTCTCCAGGTGCTAGCAACTTCAAAGCATCTTTTAAAGGTTCCTCACATCCATGAAATAGACACTGGCCGGCAGACTTACAGGCAGTTACAAAACAAAGTGGGTGATACGGATGTTGACACCGGACCATGTAGACACCGGTAACAACAGTTTGCATGATAGACATCCCACAAGCAACACAATCACCTAACTGCACAAAGCTATTGTCCAATCCCAAATGAACAGGCGGCCTGACAGGAAGGATAGTCATTCTTGACTTGAACAAATTAATAATTGTTTCCACAAATCGAAGATGCCCTTTTGCCACTTCTACTTCCCATAACAAAGTGTCATGCTGACTCTTTAAAAAAACAGCACTGCGTACTTTATAAAACAGTATAAGTGTTTGTGCATTACTTTCAAGAGTCTTCATCACTTTATGTGGTACCACTTAAGAGTGTTATATAAACACATTTAAGTGGTCTTTTACCATATAAAATGGTCTCTAACCATTTTTTTCTAATTAGAGTTTAACCACTTTTAAGTAGTATCAACTACTACTAGGTGAATCATTCAAGCTTACATACCTGTAACTCTGCTGCCTCTTCACCTAGGTTATCGAGATTGTGCACTTCAATATCAAGTCCCATGTCTTTGAGAGCCTCCTTTCTGATTTGAATCAAGGTCTCAAGCTTTGCCATTGCTTCCTCGTTTGATACAAGACCAGCCTTATGCAACTTGAGTTCCTCCATATCCTTGTTCAGTCTCTCTATGGTCTTGGCGGCGCCTTGCATCAAACCAACCTGCTCATCTCTCTTTGTCTTTGATTGATCTAAAGCAATATTTATTTCTTCGAGACATTGTTGCTTCTCTTTTAACTTTTCAGTAGCATTAGCCTTCATGTTAGAAATAGCTGCTACATCAGCCGTTGACGCAGAAAATGTAGTCGAGGAAACATTTGACAATCCAAATGTTCCCATCGAGCCAAAGGCCCGCTTCTTTAGAAATTCCTCCTTAGCCTGCCCTAAAAGTTGATGTCCACCTGAGTATGTCTGCCAGTCAAAGCCTGTGCCAGTACTATCAGTGTAATTAGGAATATTTTCTGCATTAAATTTCCACTCACTTGCAAGACATGGACCATTTGTGGACCTCTAGCCCCCCCCTTAGATAATGGTACATTCATGTACCATTTATCCGATCATACAACATGTAGATTGTGTAACGTCTGTCTTTGTCTGCTCTCATCTATGAAGAACCTTTGTTGTATGATTAAAAAACCTTGTGTGATATGAAAGGTTCTCGAGCCAATAGCATGATGAAATGAAGTGATGCAGTAAACCTCTTCTATCGAGAAAGTTTCCATAAGCACCCCCCAGGATCAAAGATCTTGAAATATCTTTCCCAAAGCGAGATGTATGGTATGGAATCACTTACTGATTTTGATTGACGAAACTTGTAGATTTTACTATTGTCCATCATTGCATCTATCACTATGAATGTGATATAAAAGATTGGTTGCTCTTCCTCTTGTGTAAAGTTGATGTATCTGCTACGATCTTCAAGATCTTGTATGAGCAAATTCCTGAACTGTAGCTCATAAATTTCATTCAACCTGGGTAGGCTCATCAAGTAAAAAATTCTATGACCTTTATGATTTAGGAAAGCTTGATCCATGCTTCCAGCTGCTATTGGAAGATATTGCAGATAGTTTACCACATAAGTAGATAATAGATGAAGGTTTCTATTGCTTCGACCACATTGGAAGAGAATAGATTTTGGTACTCATTGATGAAATATCCACATGCTGCAATCAACAAGTTTTTCATCTATGATGAATACCAGAAGAATCACAATGTGCGACCTCCATACAACAAAGAACCAAGTGAAGAAGATTTGGAAACATCCGTTTATCACCAAGTATTCATGTCCTCTTCCACTTAAGAAGGTATGGTGTCCCCGATGAAAGGTATATGTGAAGAGAGGAGAAGTTGACCTTGAAGAGGTGAAACCCAATGTGAAGATGATTGGGGCTTCAAAAGCTTGGATTTTCTTGCCAAGAGATTGTCCCATGAATGAAGAGCCACCCACTAAAACACCATTGGAGAGAATGATACCCTTCTGATAGTTTCCTTTTATGATTTTATTTTTTACTACTCTCTCATGTTCTTCATCCCCTTCTAAGCCCCCCCTTTGGCAAGGTTGTAACTCCTCACATTGTACCACCTCAAAGGTTGATGGAATACTGTTTGATTTTGTGAAACATTTGGCTTCTTGCATGATAGGTTCCTCTATGCTTAACATACATGGGTCATACCAATGCTTTTCAACATCCTCAAACACTTCTTGAAGATTATACTCACATGGATTCAACTCACACTCTTCTACTTTGTTTTGGAGTTTGCATTCCATGTACACAATCATCTCTTTATGATCAATGTGGTCTATGATCTCTCCACCTATGATTTCATCTTCTTCTTCACTCTCTTCTTCTAGACAAGATACACTCTCAGAACATTCCATAAGATCAAGGTTACCTTCAAGTTCTTCATTCTCCATAGAGTCATGTTGCACAAAAGATTCGTCTGCTCAGACTAGAAATTGATCCTCCGCCAAAAGGTTGGATGTATCCATTATTGAATCATCAATGCCATTTGAGATATCTTGTGTCGATTTTTTCATGCTTGTGATAAAGGTAGAAGAAAGAGATTCCACATTTGAATCTTGGCCACACACTTTAGCACTTGAATATTCAGTTGGCATGTAAGTAACTTCTTCAACATTTGTCGGAGTAGAAGGAGACAAGTATGGCAAAGGAGATGACTCCTTGATAGAAACCCTTTCATAATGGTTGGTTCTTCCAGCATGATGGAAACCATTTTTGATGTAGAAGTACTTGTGAAACTTCCTTCGGGCAATAGTGACCGCTTCTTCAAAGGTAGAGGGTCCACTACAAGTAACCTTAGTCTTTAGGAAAGGAGACAAACCCGAAATAAATTGATCCATTTTTACATAATCTGGAAATGTAGAACTAAATCCACATCCTTCCCATTGACGAGAAAAAATATCCTCATAAGCATAGTAGTCTTCACCATGTTGTTGAAGTCTCCGTAGTGAAGCCCATGCTTTCTCCGTTGTTGGAACTTTAGAGAATCTGGCCTTCAAAGCTTTGGAAATTTGGGTATACCCATCTTCAATCTGAGAAGACATACTCCAAAACCATTGCTCAGCGTTGCCTCTAAGGCATAGCAATAGAAAATCCCCTTTTTCAATGTCATCCCTTTTACCAAGGATACGACAAACCATTCTAAAATCAACAAGAAAATCATCAACATCTTCTTCTAGATTCCCGAAGAAGATTGGGATATCCTCAAAGGTATAGCGTGTCATAGTCTCTCAATGCTAGAACCACACAAAGATTAGTTCCAAACAATCATTTTCTCTCATGACATCAACTAACTACACAAAGTTTTGAAAGGTCTTTCAACATGAATTTTAGATTCTTATGTGAAAATGTTTTTTTCCTTTCTTATGTTATGCTAATCCAAACCATATTCTAGATCAATTTTTGTTGCCTTGAAATTAAACTCGGTCATACAAGTTTTCATGATTCATATAATCTACTTGATTATGCTAAAATTCAAGCATTCATGCAATACAACAACAATAAGCACAAAGTCAGTCCTCAGTGGGGGCACCAAAATTGAGGCGGTCCGGGGCGGGCAACAAGAGAGGCGACCTCTAAACACCCCTCAAGGCTCCCGTGCTGCTCAATTGGGGTTGGGGCAACCACAAGCACAACACAACAACAAACCCACAGCCAAACCCAAACAAGATAGGGGCACCACCTAGTTATGGTATGCGAACTAGGATGCAAGAGAGATTTTGGCACAACCAAGAAGATGCACCACACAACACACACAAACAACCTCACACCAAGACACACACAAACTGGACTAGAGAGAGCTAGAGCAAAGGGAAGAGAGAGAGAAAAGGATCTTGCGTAATACCTTATTTGTGACTTGCAAATGGAGATGGTTCGTTATGATGCTATCGTAGAACTTGTATAAACTCACTCAATGCTTAGTGATTGCTAAACATTGCCAAAACACACACACACTGTCTTAGGGTGTGGGAGACCTCTCACCACAATACCCTCTTACAATGGACACAAAACTGGCAATGAAAAACACACTAAAACACTTTCTAAAATCAAGATCAACCGATAAAAACTCAAATACACAAGTCACCTTGAATTCACCAAACCGTATTGCACAAATGGAAGGACGAAGATTTGAACATCGAATCACGCCTTTGATGCACCAAACCTCAATTTATTGATGATGAAAGAGCATATACAATAGTGGTTTTGAGATTTGTGGAACTCACGCTCTCTCACTTGCAATGTGTAGCTTGAAGGCTTCTCTCACACCAAGCGTGAAGCTCACAAGTGGTTGCTACACCTAAGTCTCTCCTCACTCATAGAGTGTTGGGGTGCTATGTGAGATGTTGGAGGTTGTTTTACGAGAAGGAGAGGGGCCTATTTATAGGTTGGAGACCCCTCATTAAGATTATTGGAAATCCTAATTTACAAGCTAACAAATCAGGATTATGATTTTTTTGAATATCAAAACATTGTGGGCCTTCTTTGTCTGCTTGAGTCATGGGTGTGGGCTCAAAAGAGAGCATTATTGATGGTAGATAAGGTGAAAGTAAGTAAGGAGAGAGAGAGAGAGAGAGAGAGAGAGAGAGAGAGAGAGAGAGAGAGAGAGAGAGAGAGAGAGTTACTTTGTACATGTCTTGAGGTGAGGTGTCTTTTATGGTTAGGTCAATGCTATTTTGTGTTAGTATGTTAGTGGTTAGTGTTAGTAATCACTAGAAAGTTAATGATATATTTACAATGGGTAGAATGGGGTGGATGGTTGGAGTAAGATGGTTGAATGAAGTGAGAAAATCCTTGTGATGGTGAAGCTTGAAGAAGTTTTGGACTAACTTGTGTAGGTTCTCAAAATGACTATCGATCTTCTTCTTCGTCTTCTCTTCTTTACGCCACCGCCGCCAAGGTTGATCATCGTGATGAAAATGGTAATTCCATTGATGAGATCTTTTGATTTGCAGAGGTTAAGCATGGTACACATGCTGAATTTATGTATATATATAAGGAGTAAGATGGAATTGTACTTTGGAGATAATAGAGAGAGGCATAGAGATGGTGTATGTACATGGAGAGCTCATATGAGAGCTGTGGGAGTAAGTGGGGAGGTTAATGGTGAAGAAGTTGAGAGAAACCATTGAAGATGCAGGTTTGAGTGAGGGATTGAGAGGAATGTGTGTGTGTGTGTGTAGAAGTGTGGAAAGAGGTGAGAGAAGCCTATGGGCTACTTGTGAAAAAAGTGGGCAGACTGGGGTCCACTCAAAAAATCATATCTCACCGCTGGTAGCTCCAAAAATCATGAAACAATTTGAGGTGATTATTCAAAGCGTGGGATACATTTTCTATTCTGACCACAGCTCCAAATTCAGAGTGGAGATGGATAATAAAAATCCCACCAAAAGACCTGTTTTTTCTTCATAAAAAGTCTTCAGTGGCCCCCTCCTTTGTTGAATTTGTACAATGCATCCAAGAGTGAGCCCCTCCTTTGTCATATCATAATACACAGCATCCAAGTTTCCCTTGACACATGCATGGAGGAGGATTATTGGTGAATAAAGAAATATATACATGGTGGGACTAGTGTATGGACTATTCATGGACTTTAGCTCAATTAGCACATGGTGTTAGAATAATGAGTAAAAATAATAATAAAAATATGGAGGAGTTATGGATATGGAAAGATATTGGAATCATATGATATGGTCCCTCTTTGAATTATTTTGGGTGAAAGAGGAAAAGGTATGCAAGTAAATAATATAATAAACGTGACCAATGAGTAGAAATCAATTTTTTGTTTTCACGAGGGTGAGGATGAAAATGTGGGAGTGATTTATATAAAGGAAAAATATAAGGTTAGAGTATGTACATATTGGCAAAAAATATGCTTATGGTGTAAGAGGATGAAACAAGGCATACACATGTTTAATAAAACACACACCTAAGTATAAATATTTAAATAAAATACCAAAATAATTATAAAAATCTCTATATTTAGGCCATATATATAATGCAATATTTACACACAAATGGGCCATAATATATTTTATTTTTTTGATTTTATTTATTTTTTTGACTCAACTAGCCCAGTGACTAGCTACCTGAGGATTTTAAGAAGATATGGGAAAAGCCCCCTAACTCACACATGCCTATTTACAGTGAAATGGTAGGGATAGCCATAGTGTTTGGGTGAATTTGGTAGGGTGAGGTAGCTTACTATGGCAATTATGGAAAGCCGAAAAACGGCTATCAACGTCTTTTTGTAACTATTGGAAAACCATGTATATTTTCTCAATAATGACAATGGTGTTGTAACTATTACATTTGCAAAGCTTAACAATCAAGTGATTTTGCCTATGATGTGTACAATTGTCATTGATTTACTTTCATCAATTTACTTTTGTCAGTACTTTTGTATCTTTATTCTGCAAACAATACTATGGATGATGGAGTTAATGGCTATATTGTCTTGTGGGTGACTACTTTGGGTATATACCTTGCACCTTCTTTCAAAGGTGAATCTGGGCTTATCTTGGATTCATTTAGGCTTACTCTATTATTGAAAAATTCAATATGGTTGATGGATGAATGCCCTGCCACCAAAAAGTTTTACTCTCCGGCGTCGCTATATAAGGCTCTGCAACGTCGCTATAAGCGTCGCTATAGGTAGCCTGTAAGCGTTGCTATACGCATCGCTATATAGCAACGCATAGAGTGATGGTTTTAGCGGCGCTCATAGCAACATTACCATAGCGGCGCTATTAGCAACGGTCTTAGCGACACCGGGGAGTATAAAAACCCAATGTATTTTCGTCACTAAAAACTTCACAAGTACACACAACCTCTTGTAGTGTTGAACCTAAAGCTAGTGAAGTTAACAAAGGCGAGGGAGAGATAGATTCACCTTTGGTATCTTAGGGGGAGCCTATACTCCCCAAGAGTGTCCACATCGATATCTTGCCCCTTGCTTTCATGGAAGACCCTACAAAGGAATCACCCCCCAAATATCTACTACCCGATGGTAGGAGTCTTGAAGAGGTACAAGAAGTTGAGTGCTATTTGCAAGTGGCTATGGAGAGGGAAATGGGGAGTTTTCTAGAACAACACCAAGCCATGAAGGGAAAGACCCTTGGGACAACAGGCATAGAAATTGAGCAATCGATTGCTCCTGATCTAGTAGGCAATGTGGGTCAAATTGTGGGGAACAACAATGCTTCCACCTCAAGGGAAACCTCTAGTACGTCGGTCCTAGAAGGGTTATTTCTCAATGAAAATTGGGAATATGACCTACAAACTGAAACCTTGGCTAACCTGTACACGGGTTACACATACCATATAGGTTGGTTCGAAGTTGTACAATCTACTTCTAGTGCCACAAGTCTAGAGGAGCGGCAAAAGATGGTCTGCAATGTCATCCATAGCATAATCCAATTAGAGAGGCAAAACCAAGGGATTAACATTCCTTCAATGTGCCTTATGAGATTCTTGGATACGGGCAAGGATAGACAACCGACACTATCACAAATGCAAACTCCTTCAGTGAGTCGAATGGACCCTTCATATATTGTGTCGCCTAGAATTTTGGTACAATCTGAACCCACAAGTACAAATCTAGCTCATCTGTCTCTCGAAGACAGTACGGCTATGATACCTACTCCAGTGATTGATGAGTACAAAAAGTACACCTTGGACCTCGTTTAATAACACTACACCGCCCCCAAAAATACCTACAAGTGTGCATCAAGCCTATGTACCTATCGCACCTCATGCCCCCACACCCCCGATTATGCCAAGGGCTCACATTCCACAATGGAATTATCTGAGCTCTTATTCAAGTGGGGCCATACCATTTAGCAATTACATGTTGTATACGGCACCGGCTATGCCTAGGCCACACCTATGAACTTTGGACCACCATGTGATACACCACCAGACAAGGTAAGGGACCCGAGGGCTACGCGTATGCCAAGGCCAAGGCCAACTCCCATCCCACATGTAGTTCCAAGAGCGGTTTCACCTACGGCCACTATACCTTCTTATTTAGGAGATTTGACAGCATTTGCTCCAACCATCGATCAATCTATTGCTGAGAATATGCATAACACACCTGATAGAGAGCCTAGAAGTAAGGCAGTACAAATAGCCAATCTCACACAAAAATTTAGTGGAGACGGGGATGTGAGAAATCATATTGAAGTGTTTGAACAAATATGTGATTCTCTAGGAGAACACAATGACCTGCATAAGAGTAATGCTTTAACACTAGGTTGGTAACCTAACAGGACATAAAAGTGTCCTTTCAGGGTTTTGAAAAAAACCTCCAAAACCATAGTAGATCCACTCATTTTGTAAAATCCTTTCATGAGGTTATAGTTCAAGGCCTACTACATATGGAAAAAATAAGAAACTTGTAAAATTTATCATCTTTTGGTCACACCAAGCCTCCAAAGTTGATGGACTAGTGCATTTTCATCAAAACAATAATTTCTTATGTTTTGTTGCATAAAAATAAGATTAGGGATTTTTGTAGGACTTGAGATAAATTCCCTAGTTAACTTCAATGGGTTGGTGATCAGAACATATGATTGCTTCTCACTCACTATTTTTTGTTTTGCCAAAATAAATAGGTACAAAAAAGTTGAATTTTTACCATTCTGCAAACCTATCATCAAAGTTTCTATAGCCACACTCAATACAAATAATATATGCATGTTTTCTTAGTTCCCTATTGTCCTTTATGTTCATAAGGAGCCATGGAGCATGTCAAAAGAATAATACATATCTTACCAAGGGGAATCTTGGGGACAAAGATGAAGTGCTAAATACAGCAAACATGAAAAAACTGGGTTCAACATTATGAGTTGTAGAATCCCATAGAAACTATTCAATATCTAGCCAAATTTGATCCTTATGACTAGATATGGTTACTACCTACAAAATGCATGTAGTTGTCACAAGAAACTAGCAATATGGAAAAAGCTATACTTGATATACTAGAATGTTTTGTTTTCTTCTATAATTGAAAAAATCAACCATCGTTGTATACTATGAAAAATAGGGTATTAGGTGTCCCAAAACTCAAGGAATATTAGCTTTATGTTACAATATGCGACGTAGAAGATAAAAAATGCATTTGGATATCATGAAATCCACCAAAAAAATCATAGAAGGGCTAAAATTGGCTAAAAAACTGGATTTGATAATTTTTGTAATTTGGTCATAACTTACAACTTTAATATTTATTTCTCCCTAGAAGCATCAGGACATGTTGAGGACTACTAAAGATAGTTCTCTAGCATTATAGACCTCACAAAAATGAATTCTAGAGTGGTATAGTTGCAAAAAGTTGAAAAAAGCCAAAAACAGGACCCGTTTTTTCACACAGTTTAGGTTGTGAAATGTTGTGCAAGGACAAGGTTAAAGATGGAATTGATATTCCAAAAAAATGTCGAGTTTTTTTCAGCTCATGAGACAACTTTCTAGATAGATAGCACCTCAAAATCCATTTTGAAACTCTTGACATAATTCAAGGAAAATGGTCACTTAATAGGACATAAAAGTGTCCCAGTACATAAAAGTGTCCCATTACCAACCTAGTGTTAAGACTAACCTTAAGTGGGAAGGCTAGGGATTGGTATAGAGCCCTAAAGGTGGAAGAAAAAACAATTCACCCTACTCTTAGGAGACTGTTCTTGAAAGAATACATACGAGAGGGAGTGCATTGGGGTGTAGCCTCTTAATTCTAAAAAGCCCAACGAGAGGAAGGAGAGTCAATGAGAGACTTTATTAGTCGCTTGAAGCGTTTGAATTATTGTTGTAATCCAAATGAGTGCTTCAATAATAATCAATTGCTTGATAGATTCATTAGGGGATTACGACAGAGGATATCTACAATGGCCTAGTCATTAGAGGTATCACCACTTGGGAAGCAGTCACCACTAATGCAATCCAATTGGAGGATATTTAATGATTCAAGGAGAACGAGTGTTTGTTGAGACTAAATCTACTAGATTGCAAGCATCGGGGTCAACCAATGGCCCTAAAGCATATCTCTAAGGAGCCAAAGGTATTTGAGATGACTTTAGTAGATCTCACCAAGGCCATTCAAGAGAGTCTTAGAGACAATCGTGCTCCACAAAACAATCATATGTATCCAAGAAGGGAGCAACAATGGTGCTCAGTATGCTATGGTCCGCATAGTACCAATGAATGCCCTACTATTAGAGTAAAGTTCAATGGGAATTGCAATGCCTGTAGGAGGTATGGTCATCAAGCTAAGGATTACATAGTATTTAAGTGCGCGATGGACAATAGACCAACCTTAGCATGGCAGACACACCTCCAATGCCTGCATTGATGCCGGACCCACCTCTTGAACAAACGTCACAACACATGGTCCCTAGGGCCCAAAATGTTGTTCAAACAAAGCCCTTACCACTTCCAGTTCTAGGACCGCAACCACCACATTCGAGAATCACTTATCTGAGTCAAGTGGGTTGCGAGTCATCTATTGATTGTTTGGAAGACTGTGAGTAAGATTTAGACCCTAATACTGCCTATGGGATTGATGCACTTGAAGAAAGTCCACAATACTACATGGAGGACTATTGGGGACAAGTCAAACCTATCTATCACGTAGCTGCTCTTGTTGCAAGAGGCCAAAATATCAATTACACTGCCAAGAGACCACCTCTTCAATGCTATGAGTGTGGAGGTCCATATCGTGTAGCCGAGTGTCCTATTAGGCTACAAAAGAATGCCACATTAATGCAAACCAATCAAGTGAGCACATCTACAATGCCAATACTCATGTGTAATCGATGTGGCTTAGATCATTTGATTGCCCAATGTCCAAATAATCCAAACGCACCAAATATCATGCCATTAAAATTGATTGAGGTTACCGAGGAGCCATCACAAAGTACACATGTGGTACCAGTAAACGTATTGCAGTTGTGAGGTCCCCACCCCGCCGTATCAACCAACGGATTTGATGGTGAGCCTGATGGCCACTAGATCTATTGCAGAAGCAAACAAAATGGTTCAGGGTTCGACTAGCGGACGATCTCTCATCACAAAGTGAGTCGAGTTTGAGCCTACTAGCAAGGAGATCTAGCTCCACCTCGCAGGGGAAGCGTACTTAAGCTATCTAGTGATCCTAAGACCCACCTTCCAAGAGGAGAGAAACCCCGCGTGCCTTTTTCCCCATGTTTCAGAGGCACGTACTCTCAAGATTTCACCACTCTAGGGCCAATGTGTGTTACTAATATCGAAGTAAGCACTATGGGGACAGAGAGTTCTCGACCAATCGGGACCAACCATCTCATAGGCATTGGCAACCTGCTGAGCCAAGCCCCCACTTTCCACCCCCACACTCACGCTTCCTTGTGTGACCTAATTACTACCACAATGATTGTTCAACATAAACATTCCTTGATTAATTTCGAATCACATTGTTCGTTAAGACAGCCCTTCAATCAGTATTGCAAAGCGGCATCAAAACAGTATTCTAGTAAAAATTCTACTCAAACTTATTCATTAAAATTCCAATGTTCTGGAGGTACAACATCCCCCCTCCAACGAGAGTTTACTCCTCCCGTTGTCGCCCAGCTGCCCATACAACTAGGTATGTCCACCGTATAGAAAGCACAACATGGACATTCCGACCGCTTAACCAGCAGACGTGGGTTCCCACCGCTTAACCAGCAGTCATGGGTATCCACCCCATAAAAAGCAAGTCGTGGATTCAAGAGCCCTTAACGAGGAACTCTGCCCCCTGTGATCAGTAGGGGGGTCAGGACTGATTCAACATTGGAAGTAAAATGAACATGTCGAGCTAAATTTTCCCTAGCAGACATTCTTTCGTATTGCAAACAGCATACCCATCAATCATTTCTTTCCTACTTTAGAACTTAATGTACAATGAATTCAATGACGAGGTTTTCGTCGGATTTCTCCAACATGTTTGGGGATATGTTCATTCCTAACTAAACGTGTACAATGTTAATTCAAACGACTTGAATAAAATTATGACCTACCTCTCCCATTTCTTCGTCAATGGCCCATGAGATGGCCGGTATTTGTTTGTCCATGGGAGCTTTTCCCTTTCCGTTCACCTTGCTCGTTCCTGCCTCGTGGTCGTGGGCTCCACCAAAGCGAGTCCTCTTAATCGGGGCCATTTTAAACTCACTACTTTAAATAATTAACTTGGAGAAAAGAGCTAATGTTCGCAAGCGTCATAACAAGCCAAATGATAGATTAGCAACATCAAACAATGCCTGCTACATGAGAGTTTAGATTTTTCCATATAGCAATCATTATGAATGATGCATATTCCTATGGGAACTGGTCCTAAGGATAATTACTCGACTTAGATGATTAAGAATAATAAGGTCTCATTAATAGATTTACTAGAAAGATGAATCAAGCATAATTAATCTCTTCCTAACAATTAGAGGATGCAGGTTCACCTCATGCATAGGTGTGAGAAAAATTAACTCTTAGAGACTCAATGACGGCTTTAATTTTACCTTAAGTTCATCTTAATGCATAAGAGAATGGATCTAATTTAGCTACATTATTAATAAAAAAGTGATTTACATCAATCTACATAGTTACCGGCTTATCGATTAATCACTATGCTACCTAGAGAGAGAAAATTCTATTAATCATGCACTAATCACTAATTAAGGATGGTGAATGGCTGATAATTCAGCTATGGTGTGATGATTACATAATAGAATATGGTTAAAGAGAAATTAGAGAGTAATTATAGAGAATTACGACTAGGAATAACCATATAGACGAGGAATTTAGATGGTAATGAAAAGGATTTGCAGAAAGCATTAATTAAACCGTGGTTACCGTGATTAAGGGTTGATAATCTTCTTAATTCTCTGATCTAAACGAGCTTCTTGAGGCTAGAATTCGACAGCACCTCCCTCCTTGCTTCTCCTTCAAAAGGTGTGTGTACCGGCAGCACCTTCCCAAGGTGTGTGTAGGTGTGTGTGTGTGCACTGTGTGTGTGTGAGCATATGTGTGAGTGTGTGTGTGTGTGTGTGTGTGTGTGCAGGCCTTTAAATAGGCTCCTACAGGCTGAAAATCGATTTGTGCTGCTATAAGCATCTGAGTGAACACTCAGTCCTTGCATGGCAAGTCTAGTTGCCTACCCACCAAGTGTCCAGTTGGTTTAGTTAACTGGTTCTCACACTTAGTTGCAAGCTTGGAAACTTCCCAAAGACTCCCACAAGGCAAGAGGGCGCCCCCTAGCTGCTAAAGCTGGTCTGGAGTGGCATGGAACCTGTTTCCACATAGCCCTGGGCCCCCGGTACCTCCCCGGCTAGTTTTGGGAAAATTTGATTTTAGGCTAAAACGGTTCATACGAGTCGGAATTTGATGCCGAAAATTGCTATAGCAAGCTCTAACTAAGGCGTACTGGCCCGAGTACCTGGCATATTTAGCAGCCCCCGGGGTCCGAAAATACATTTTTTCAAATTTGAAGTACAGGTGCAGTTTTTCGAGACGGTCAAAATTGGATGGGTCGGGTGACCAAAAAATTACTATTTTTGAATTTTTTTTTCAAAAATTATTTTAATTCACATTTCGAAGCTTAAAAATATTCTAAACTTCATGGCACTGACAGAATTTGGAAAACTGCTAAAAATAGTAACTTTTTCCATTATATTCATTTCAGCGTACAATGGTGCTCTTTTTGATCGGGGTCAGAGACCTTACAACAGTATTGTTACACATGTAAAGTGGACACCGATGCTAGGGAAGATTATTCTTATATGGATGTACTACCTGGGATAACTGAGTCAGAAAATGTGGATTGGGTCCACTTAACAGAAACAGGGGGATGACCTGGGTAACACATGAGGGGGATGAAATATCACCACTCATACCCTTAAATACTCTAGATTTAGTGCATATAGCTTTTGATAACGTACAAGATGAAGGTTTGACTGGCATTGGAACCAGTAGCGTCTCACAAGACTATAGCCCACACAATTTTGGGTCAAAATCATCAATTGAAATTGACTTTGAGGACAAAGAATTTGAGTTAAATCTTAGTGCAAATGGTGGGACAAACCATTCAGGGTCCAGTGGTACCATAGATGATGACAATCTATCCAAGGGAGTAGAAGACACAAGTAGCAATTCATCTAGTGACTCTTCACTAGAGATCGGCCGTAATAAAAAATTAGACAAGAAGAGTAAGAGATATAAGAGGCGCCCGTATCGAGAAAATATGCATGCTAGAATAAATGAAAAGAAATCTATTGTAGAATGGCTTAATTATATAGGGGCATGTGATGCTCATTGGGAGTTGGTAGATAACTGGGGTGAATACCTTCAAAGTGTTCTGTGGTGTAGTCCACAACCCATTGCCAAAGAACATGCAGAGCTTAAAAAGATCCAAGCAAGAGTTGAGGCTCAAGAAAGACAACAACGTCGTAGACGCCAACGAGAGGCTAATCTCGGAATCACGAAAATGTTTTTTAAGACATTGATGATGATTCATTGGAATCTGAGCCACTTCTGGGATATCCAATTGAACTAAATAGACTCTATGGGAGAGTACTATATAATGTATTATTGGATATAGGAGCTCAACATAATTTGTTATTCTATGGAGTTTCGTGTCAGCTAGGAAAACCACCCCTATCCACAAGCACCATCCAAGTCAAGGGTGTCAATAAGAAGAAGACCACTGTTTTTGGAATCCTACACACTCCTATTATTTATGACAATGGAAACGTGGTTCAAAGCTTTTTGTTCATGCGTGTTGGTACTATGGAGGGTAATGTAGACCTGGGGTGCAAAGGGATGTTTGCAGTCAAATGTAATATCAATTGGGAGACCGAGAGTATCACGACGCAGAAACCAACTCATGGCCCTATGGCTCAAGGGATAACACATGATATCTCACCGTTTCATAACATAAAAAACATCAAAATATTTCCAATCCAAAAAGTCACAACATCCTTGCCAGTAACACAAGCCTCTAAAGCTTCAACTTCCATGGCTATGATAGACACTGCTACATCAAAGGCTCCACGTGATTTGAAAAAGGGTACATATCAATTGGTCCCTAAGGTATCGTTATCGGACCCCCCTATGGTTCAATTTAATTCACAAAGGAAACCTCAAAAGAAGGCGTCCACTCAGGTTAAGAAGGTGAAAACCAAATCATGTTGGACTCCCAAATAACTAAATAGAAACCCAAGGCTACTATGATGGAAATGATTGAATTTGGGTACCTAAACATGAATTGTTTCCTTCCCTATCCACTATGAAACATGTGAGTCAAACCTTGTGATTCCAAAGCCGATAGAAGATCGTGGGAAGGGAAAGATCACAGAATGCTACACACTTATTTTAGAGCTAGTCTGGGTTAAAAGGCAAAACCAATCTATTCAGATTAGCTCAAAAAAGGGGGAGTTCCATGAAGCTTCTAGCTCCTCATGTAATGCATCCATAGAGTTAAAAGACTCTACACAACCTCCACCTACCATAGACAGCCTCCATGAAGCTACAAAAGATTGACACCTCGCATTGTTCAATTATTACCTGATGCACTACTTCAAGTTTGTTCATGGGAGAGTATCTTACCACCCTTTCAACTCGATGAGGCACCCAAGGTAATAGAGAACTATTGGCTAAAATACTCACCTATTACCAATTGGAATAACTAGTTCCAAAAGGTGATGAGATGTTTTTAAAGTATGATCCACCCAAGGAAGGGGGAGTTTTCATTCACGTAAGCCTATTGAAATATTTCCCTCTTACCGTTCTTTCCCTGACCCTTGAGCTTTCTGATTTTAGGGATTGTGTGTGTGTGTGTATATATATATATATATAGTAACTAACCACCATAGTTTAAAACAAAAAAAGAAGAAGTAAAAAGCAAGAGTAATTAGAAAACGAGTGTGCAATTACTAGTCAAAATCATTCACCCAAACCTACACATGTCACATCACATACACTGAAACAAAAACCTATGTCATCAAGCACCTAACCATCCTCTATTTGTGTTCGCGGATGTGGTTGATTCTTACGAATATTCTTTTTACCTGTCCCAAGTAATGCATTTATGTTATCCTCATATTTCCTCTGAATGGGACTCGGTTGAAACACTTGCTTGTGAGAGAAATGTTAAGGAGTTAGAGTGACTGGTCTGCCTCTTGACTACGACAGATCCCTATTCTATCGAGGAAGTTTTTCCAATTACCCAAGTTTACCCTTTTACGCAGGCTGAGTATGCACGCCTCGTGAAATTCCTAATACTATTCTGTACGAAAGAGGACGAGGACAATAATGGTGATTGGATAGACGATACACACGGCCTTATCGAAGAGTATTACACCTACCTTGATGATGAGGATGGTGGTTTAGCCTTAGAGCTACCGATCAAGCTCTCCAACCTCCACTTACTTTGATCCTCATCACTCAAGTGATTGAGGGTAGGTAGGATTAGTACAATAGGAGTGTTTCTGTTTTAGATTTTAGTGATTAGCAAAGTTCTTTTTTCCCACTGATGTGCCTCTGGAAGTTGGATGTTTGGTGGTGACTATTGTGCAGTTTGTGACTGCAAAAGGATGCCTTCGAAGGACAATGACAATGGATGTCTACATGTTACAAGGGATGTTCTCCATTATATCAGGTGTACTGCTTCCTTTTATCTATGCTTTCATAGTTACATGTTTATGATATTGTCATTTGAGTTTCTAGCAATGCATAAAATTTATGAAGTTGTGACATTGCCAACTTAAATGCTATAATTTTCTCAAACTTCTAGTACCTTGTTCTTTCTTTGATTTTGGTCTATTAGTTGACTTTGAGTAGGTATTGGGACCTTAGGCTAAACTAGGCCACTTGATTGACTTTAATTCCTGAATAGTCTATTAATTGTAGTAACTTTAGTAATGTTTTAGGCTATGAGGATATAGTTCTCTCTAGATTACTCCACCTAAGTGTGACTTCCTTCTAGTACCTTGTTCTTCTCTTTGAGTTTGGTCTATTAGTTGGCTTTAAGTAGGTATCAGGACCTTAGGCTAAACTAGGCCACTTAATTGCTGACTTTAATTCCTAAATAGTATATTAATTGTAGTAGCTTTAGTAATGTTTTAGGCTATGAGGATATAGTTCTCTCTAGCTTACTCCACCTAAGTGTGACTTGTGTTGTGGAAGTCCATGTGTTAAGCTAGTATTTGAGACCTCGAGTCTCCCAGCTGCTGCTGCTGGTGGGTAGAAGCATGTTAATGTGTCACTGAATATGTTGTCCCCGACAATGCTAGTTACTTGTGCTTGTTATCATATACTGAAAAGGATGGGCAAGTCCATTGAATTTCAAATTTTCCATTAAAAATTTATTTTCCCTCCTCATGTGCTTCTCTTTTCAGTTTACTGAAGACGACGTGGGGAGTCTCTCTTTCTCTCTCTCTCTCTGTCTCTCTCTCTCTCAGACTAGCAGGCGGTTTGCTGAGTCTCGCTCTGTGTGTGTGTGTGTGTGTGTGTGTGTGTGTGTGTGTGTGTGTGACTAACAGGCAGTTTGTTGAGTCTTGCTCTCTTTCTCTCTCTCTCTCTCTCTCGTTTGTTCCTTGCATTGGGAATCCTGACTGAGAGATTAGTTGTCAAAGTTGAGCTCTTTCTCTCGTTCTGACACAGACCTACAGAAATGGAGAACCAACAGCCAACATTATTGCCACTAGCTCCAATGCTAGAAATGGAGCCGTATTGTAATTTGATGGTAAGCAAATCTTATGTGTAGCCCACCCACTCCAAATGAAATCATTAGTTTTGTTGGTCACATCTATAGTTTTGTGAGGGAATTTGTTCATAGTATGTGTGTATTACAACATCAAGTGTTGACAACTATACATTCAAGTGATTTTAAGTAAGTAACATATTATGCACATCTACAGTTCTCAAGAAAAAGTAGAAGAGAGCCACTACAGGCAATGAATTACAACTCCCAAGATCCAGCTCTTTTTGTAATCAAGGAATATGAGAGAGTAAGAAAGAGGAAACAATGGGAGCATAAACAAATGAAATTTGAGCGACAACATCATGCCCTCAATGATGAGGAGAAAAAGAAAATCTCCTCCGAGATTATGAGATATTTCAAGAGTAGGACTGAAGGTTTTAGTACAAACGCAAAGTGGAAAATGTGGAATCTTGTTGCTCAACATCCGCATGTTCAGGCGATCCATGATGAGTCTTTCGAGAAGGAGGCTGCTGTATAGACCGCAATTGTCTCCAATGTTCGTAGCACACTGGCTATCGTCAAGCAGCCAGGTTCCAATGAGGAGTTGTTTTTGAAGAATGCAGCATTGCAAATGATGTTGAATTCAAAGGAAAACATGCCTATTGAAAAAATTTCCAGGGTCCTAAATGTCAGTCGTCGCACCTTGCACAAGGCGAGATCACGATAGGCAAAGCCCGATGTTGATGGTCGATTGTTTTCATTGGTTGCATGTCACAAGCAACACCATCATAGCCCTATCACAGTTGAAATTAAGGAATTGGTCTACACATTTTGGAAATTGGAGACTCGCGTTTCACCGAACAAGAAGGATATTTGTCGAAAGAGGATGGGGAGGAAAAGGTACATAGAACACCCAGTGCACCTCCTAGATGAGAGTCAGGTGATCAATCAAATACTTGTACCATAACTTATGCATTTTATGCATTGCATCTCTAGTGCTTAGTAACTTGTATATGATGATCAATAGCATACTGATCTGTAGACTTTTGCTAGCATATGGACTGTGTTGGTTAGCATATTGAATATGCTAGTTAGCATATGGAGTATGCTAGTTAGCATGTCTTGGGTTCTAAATAGCATGCAGAGCTAGTGTTAGTAGCGGCCAACACAAACTAGCATGTCTTGGGTTCTAAATAGCATGTAGAGCTAGTGTTAGCAACAGCTGACACATGCTACACTAATTATGCACCAAGTTGTGGATGTGCTATAGTGCACAATATTTCCTTTTGTATAGGGCCTTGGCCTCATGTAAGAGTTACAAAGTTGTATAAGTTTAGGGTAGAAAGCTCAACTTTATCCCATAGTTGAGGGGTTCGAGGCCCAAATCCATAAAAGAGCCCTATGCTTAATGAAAATTCATTCTTGGGTGAGTTCTTTCTTTGTAGAGTGGATGGTCATGAGGCTTATGGGATTTCCATGCCCATGTAGCTCTTGATTTCTAATAATCAATTACACTTTCTTTCTTATTAGTCTTCTTGTTTGATTATGTGGAGTGAGATTGTATTAGTGTGATGGTAGATCTCCTAATCTCTTTTTTGAGTTAATCTATTCTATCCTCACCATTGGCCATGGTGTGTGAGGGCTATGCCTTCCTTCTCTTCATCTCTCTCTACAAGGTGTGTGGTTAGTGTGTGTGCATACGTAGTCGCATTGAGGGGTTGTGCCGGAATGGACACACTAATGCGGAGTAGGTATGTTAATTGCATGCTTGTGTAGTTGTGTGATTAAGAGTTGTGAATAGAGTGATTGATGTGAGAGGTTAATTTCAACCACATGATTGTGTGCAAGTGATTAGTAAGTAGGAATGTGTTGTTTATTAGAGGAAGCCCTTTACATGGCTTCTCTTTGTGATGAGTAGAAGGATCCCTTGAATCCTCTATGTTTATACATACTAGGCTCGTGCTTCCATGCCCTAGCCGGGTTGCCGATCCACCATTTGACAATTTTGTGGGTTGCGATTGGGTCGTGATACAATGCCTCCCCACATTTGATGCCGTTGTCGGGGATTGATAACCTAAGCTAGTGGATTTAGGATGTATAGAATAGAGCAATTTCACTACTAATTTTGTTGGTTTTTTAGTGTGTTACTCAATTTATGGCTTGATTTGATGATGTTTGTGTAAGAAATTGATGCTAATGTTGAGTTATGACTACCATAAATCTCCAATTCCACCCCCAATTTTACTAATTTCATGCTAACCCTTTCTAATTTCGCTTCTTTCCATGCTAATTGTACTAATTTATGCTAATATTTACTAATTTTGACTAACTTTGCTAACCTAACCACTAGCATTTAAAGTGTAAATTATGTTAAATCCCCTTGTAAGAGGTGGAGTCATCACTCTAATCAAGTTGATTGTACCAATTTATGCCTAATTTGATGATTTGAGTGTTTGATTTTGACCTACATATGGTCAATTTTGGAGCCGATTTGATGGTGCACACACTTGTTTGTGCAATGATACGACTTTGTGTGGAGCAAAGGAATAGATTGGAGTGTAATTACGATGTAAGTGCACTCACTTGTTATGTCAATTTTTTATTGATCAATGTGATTCCATTTGCTAATTATTTTTTAAAATTAGGTGTGTAACACAAATTGACCTACACTTTGCACCTAATTTGATACACTTAGAATGAAAGTGATAGTCAAATTTTGACTAATGAGCTTTGTAGTATCCAAATAATGCTTAATTCTCATCAAGAATTCATGTGTGTGCATAAAAATCATTGTGTGTGTGCATGCACCAAAGAGGAAAAAACACTGTCAACAATTTCAAGTGTGTGTGCACCTAATCTCAAATCCGTGCATATATAAAATTGATGGAATTGATGATACATGAGTATGAAATCATGTAAATGATGTGTATGTTAGGCTAATTCAATCATTGGAGAAGCCTAAATGCCAAAAAATTGGGCAAAAATTGAGTGTGTGTGACCACTTGATTTTTAATGATTGATGGTCAATTGGGACACCTAAATGGTTTTTGATTGTGAAATGATCATAAAAAGTGTGTGCAATCATTAGTTGTAAGCCTAAATGCATTGCCAATCGAGCCAAATTTGAATTTTTGTGCTTAAGTTTTGAGTGTGTGCGTTGCTTGATTGGGTAAAAATAGTGTAAGTTTTTAGAAATTGAGCATCCATTCATTCATTTATGCTTGATTGAGTTTGCATTTTGTGCATTCCAATGAGGAATTGATGTAATTTTTTCATAAAATTTTGGCCTAAATTTGGGTTTGTGTGTCTACGTTATAGCATGTGCCATCCGGTGCTTGAATGAATAATTGGTATTTTTTTACCAATTATGATGATTAATTTGGCCAAATAATTGATGTGCATGCCGATTTTATGAGAATTGGTAAAAATTTCATTGAGTTGTGCCTTTGCAAATGCTATAATAAATTGTGTGTAACCATACAAACCAAATGACAAATCTGATTTGATTTGGATGATTAGGGCTTTGGGATATGAGCAATCCAAAATTGCAATGATTGAAATCGGATATAAATTGGCATTTGAGAATTAATGCACTACATTTATGTGTGTATGCAATGCTTGATGTAAACCGCCTTCAATATAAAAAAATTTAGCTTGCATTACTATATAATTTGGGAATCTATGACCCATCGATTCACTCAAACACTATGCATCGATTTTAAACTAAGTTATGGATGCTTGATTGATGTATGGACGAAGGAGTTATTGTGTGATTCATATTAATGTCAATTGAAAACAAAAATATATATGAGATTCGTGACGTCAATTATATCTCCCATTGTGTGTGTCAATCTTTAACCGACCCTGGCTTAAATGACTGCCCACAGAGCATACACATCCATGCTCACATAGCCTCGATGGCCATGGGAAGCTCCCCTTATAAAGAAAAAATAAAATAAAATTTAGTGAGCTTTACAATGCTCCATGATGCACTTTTTGACCTGTTCTAGCTCGGGCAGCAGGCCTACACACATGATCACCCATCATCCACGCGCCTATTTACCCACCAACCCCTTTGGATGCTTTGAAGCTTGGCAGCTTGGCAGATCACAAGAAATACGTGCACCTCTTGACCAGATCTTGCTGTGGCCCTCAACTCCCGATCCACCCACTTGTCGTTTGGGTGCTACTCACACACACAAACACACATTTTCCATGACATCCTCATTGGCTAGCTGCCACTGGCGTAGACCCTCGTATGCTGAGCTGCCCATGATGCCGTCACAACCCATGGGCCCATTCAGAGCCACTTGCCAACAGGCCCCGGTTGCTAGTTTTGTCTTGCAACGGCCACGCAATGGCGTTTTCTAATGTTGGCCCACGTCTCTATTATTACCACACACACACTCGTGGCAGCCACCTCATGCTCACACTTTAGCAAATCGAAACAAACACACACACACACAAGGGGCACTTTTGGGCCTCTGGCTCCTAAACTAAGCGCCTGCAACACACACACACACACACACACACACACACACACACACACACACACACACACACACACACACACACACACACACACACACACACAGTGGCCCCGTGGCTTAACCCATGCAAGCTCAGCCCACCTGGTCCTGCCTTGCCCGGAGTTCGCTTGACAACACACACACACACACACACACACACACACACACACTCCCACAGTGGCGATTTGCCTCCGCGTTTATGTCCCGCATCTTCACTCTCCCTCAGGCCTCTGAGTGCCGCCACAATTCTGCCAGCAGAAAATTTAAATGAAAAAAAGAAAAAGAAAAATTAAGGCTTGAAATTGTAGAGTGTTCCCAATTACAACCCGTACACACATTTCACCACACTACGCCGAAGCATTGATATAGCCTCATGATTAAAATATATGAAAAAATTCATTGTGATTTTATACATCATTTCAGGGAGTATAGATAGAAGCCCTCTTTTCAAGATGACACTATTTTGTTATGTATGCTAAACGATGCATGAGGTCTCGAGATAATCATTTGTGTGCATTTACATGAAACTTGATCTCTCTTTTCTAGCTTTATATGCAAAAACTTGATGCATGAGAGCACATTGTTGCATAAGTCATGTCATGTATTGTGGTTCACTTCATGGATTTCACTAGATTGTCGATGCTTATGACTCTTTTAGTGCATATTTTGAATGCCAAATGCTTTTTTGGACTTAATGATGGAGCTCTTGGACAACAATTTACTCGATGATACAAAATTTGGCAGATTGCCTTTGTAGAGATAAATGCTTTCGTGCACTAACAATTGTGCTTCATTTTGAAGGGTTGTGAGTAGGTGTGTGATTTCATTGATCCGAGAAGGGGTCATCATTGCAATATATTGCAAAATATGGCTAGTTAGAGCCATTCCAATTATTTGGATTAAAAGTTGTATACATGCTAGCTCATAGCTTGGTCAAAAGTTAAATTTTTTCATTTTGAGCCAGTGTTTTTCCAAATTTTTTGAGAGCTTTCAAGTACAAAATTTGGCTATTGAGATCCATTCATTTTCATTTCATCAAGTTGAAGTCATCTCTAGCTCATAGCATGCTCTAAAATTGTAGAATTTCATGAGCTAGTGTTAGCCAAATTTTTGGAAATCTTTAAAATGTAAAATTCGGCTTTCGAGAGCCATTTCATTTCATAAAAGTTGCATTATTTTCAGCTCTTGGCTTGTTTTTAACTCCATATTTAATTGAGCTAGAAACTAATCGACTTTTGAATCATGCATGAGAGATGGTAAAAATTGTAAAATTTGCTTATGTAGAAGCATTTTATCTCTCATGGTTGTTATGTATATATAAATTGGCTACTTTAGAGCATCATGTGCTTAACCAAAGGTATTTTTCTCCCTTGGGTTTTTTCCCTTTGGCAAATTCGGGTATGCAAGACCCTAGCTTTATGTTTTCATTAATGTTTTTTGTGTGCTTTTGGATTTCAATAATTGGCTTTTGTAGCTTGTGTTTACACTTAGCTTCAAAAATCTTATGCTAAAAATAAAAGATCAAGAGACTTCTCTACACAAGGGATGCTTGCTCAAGGATGCTCAAAAGAACATGAATAGGTGTAATCTTCCATGATTTTGCTCTTTTGTTCATTTTCCCATTCTCTATGATTGGCTTAAGTAATTTTTGCTTCTAAGCTATGGTTTTTTCATGTTCGAAAGCTAGGCATTTTAAAGTTTCAACACTTTGCTTTGTGAATATGAACTCATCAAAAAATTAGGTTCTATGTGTGCTAATCATAGGTAATTGGCCTTGACCTTAGGGTTAATGTAGATTCATTTCTCATTAGTCATAGACTCTTAGTGATAGTCTTAATACTCCATTCATTTTTAACATGATCTAGGGCTATGATTAGGATTTGGTCCTTTAGTCCAATTGCCATTAGCATCTCATAAAGGAAGCAATAAAAAGTGTTAAGAAATGAATCAATGAAGCAAAAAAGTGTCAAGAAAAAGTAGCAAAAATGCTGCTAGGCACATGAAAATCAAATCTATATGCTATGTTGTGTCTATGTGAGGCCTAGCACCTTATTGGCACTTGGCAGGCGAGAGGAAGCACCTTGGCTCTCTTGGTCAAGGCCCTAAACCAATGCCCTGGGCTTATAGGGGTTAGCCATCACCTTGGTAGGCTAGTAGGCTTTTGGAACATCTTCTTGAGGGTTCAAGGAGCCGAGAGTCGCACTTAGACTTGCCTTGGGGTGGTAGCCTTGTGATTGTGCTTTACTTTTTTCAATGAATGACCAAAACAAAACTTCCATGAGCTTCAAAAATCTTTGACCAATATACTAATAGATTATGATTTATATCCCGTACACATGCTAGACTTGAATGATTTATTAATATTGGTTACATATTTTTTAGACTCATAAGTTTATGAACTTGCATTAGCCTAGGGTCATAATTGATTGCTTGTGTTTCATGAATAAAACCAAAATTTCAAATGGTTTAATCTTCATGATAGTTTAGGTGTCTTTTTTGCTTTATGTTGTCTAGTTTTTTACTATGATTGACCCATCTTTTAAAAGCAAAAAATCACTTTGCATGTTTGTTCATTTTTTGCTTCATGTTTTATTCATTCTTGGTGGCCTTTTATGCTCATTACTTGTTCTTATGTTTTGCAGCTCAACATTTCTTCCATGGAGTTGCTTTCTACCATGTCACCGTGTCTTGCTTCATCGGAACACAAGGATGTGCATCAAATTAGGAAGGGGGAAATGATATCAGCAGCTAACACTACAAGAGGTTGTGTGCACTTGTGACACTATTAGCGACGGAAATACATTGGGATTTTATACTCCCCAGCGTCGCTAAGACCGTCGCTAACAGCGTCAATATGGGAACGTCGCTATATGCATTGCTACAGCCATCGCTATATAACGACGGCTATAGCAATGATCATAGCGACGTTTACATGCCACCTATAGTGATGTTTATAGCGATGCTGCAGAGCCTTATATAGCGACGGTCATAGCGACGCCCAAGAGATTTTTTTCAATTCCCTGCCACCCATCAACCATATTGAATATTTCAATAATTGAGTAAATCTAAATGAATCCAAGATAAGCCCAGATTCACCTTTGAAAGAAAGTGCAAGCTTAGATATAGACCCAAAGTAGTCACCCACAAGACAATATAACCAGTCCCTAATTTTTTGAAGCAACTGAATTAGTTAGAATCTGTGAAGATGCTTGTCTAAAAGGTTGGATAAGAAAATGGTGGATAGGGCACGTGTAGAGAGAGAGAGAGAGAGAGAGAGAGAGAGAGAGAGAGAGAGAGAGAGAGAGAGAGAGAGAGAGAGAGAGAGAGAGAGAGAGAGAGAGAGAGAGAGAGAGAGAGAGAGAGAGAGAGAGAGAGAGAGAGAGAGATGCCATCTGTCGCGATCGAAGATGATTTTTTGGCTGTCAGAGGCAAGGAAGTATGGACATAGTTTTTTTGTTTTGCAATCATCTGCATCGACTCCCTCATGATCGTGCTTGCCATGGCGGACTGCATCTCTGATCAACGGTGACTCATGGCAATTCTGCGTTTTTCCCATCAGGGGCTAGGGGCATGCGACATGCGTTTTTCCCATTAGGGGCCATGGGCAGGCAGATGCACAGGCAGGAGATGTATCGAGTCAGGTAGGGGAGGGATCGTGGGGTTTCAGGCTACGCTTTGCTCTGGCCTTGGGCCACGGTCAGCGAAGGGAGAAGGCAGCAGCATCACGATGCAGGCGAGCGTCCATGGCCATCAGAGATTCGTTGTGCAGGGGTGACGAGGGTCTGTGACGTGGTGGGTGACTTTCCCTTCTGAATTGGTGATTCGCTTGGAAATTAATTAATGAAGGTCCATTTGACCTAGTATGTACCCTTGTTTTGATATATCATCCATAGTATTGTTTGCAGAATAAAGATACAAAACTGACAAAAGTAAATTGATGAAAGTAAATCAATGAAAATTGTACACATCATAAATAAAATCACTTGATTGTTAAACTTTGCAAATGTAATAGTTACAACACCATTGTCATTATTGAAAAAATATACATGGTTTTCCAATAGTCACAAAAAGACGTATAAACGTCATCTCATGATACATATGCTATGACAAAAGGAAACTAATGCTATCTAGCTACGGGTAGAATGACGTCGTCTAATCAGACGTCTCATCGCGTCCAAGCAGCATATCTGTAGGATTCTGTAAAAAAAAACAATAAGACAGCTTTCTGTAAGTATAAACATATAATTTATAAAACAATACAACAAATAGAAAAGAGTAAACCCTAATACTAAAAATACCACCGCGAGAACTCAGAATGTCCATCAGGGCGTTTAAGCCCTTCCTGCCTGCGTACTCGCGCTTGTATGGTATGGGGTCATGTCCTGTCATCGACCACTGTTCAAAACATACAAAGAATCCATTATGTTAGAATTTAAAAACCCCTAAACCCTAAACTATCAAACCTAAAGAGCAATGCGAAAACACTTACAAAATCGGCCTCAAATGATTCCCACCCACCGCTTCCCAAGTGGTGCGAGCTCCCTGCCTCTACTCGCGCTTTGGCAGCCTCCTTTTGTTGCTTCCACTTGTCGGGATTCTCGCGTGCTACTTTCTTTGCATTCTTCCAATCTTCTTTGGCCAGCCAATCTAGTATGTTCCACCTGTGCTTAATTTCTTTTTGCACTTCGAAACGCTTGTGCTTGTAGTATTTGCGCATTCGAACCTTCATCAGGTCTTCATTGAAGCGGTCATCCCGTGTTGAAATGGGAAACTCGTCATGTAGAATGCTGATGACACTATCTTTTAAATCACTTTTTGTACTTCACTCCAAGTGTTTAGTATGTAGTGTCTAGACACCTGAGAGCAAAGACCGCACATGCACAAGATCACCTTCTTGCCTTCATCATCCAAGATGATGTCACCGCTCAAGTCGATGGAGTAAGGCAAGCCCTCTCGCCGGTGACGCGTGAACCTGGGTGTTCTTGCATGAGTCTCTAGCGGCATGTTGATGGGGGTACGGATGTCAGGTCTCTCCACTGGAGTCTGGGCCCCGAAGTGAGGAGTGTCGTCTGGCCCTGACACCTAGAGGAGTAGCTAGCGGTGTGTAGCTACTAGGAACGGCCGTCAACCGTGCAAAACCTGGTGTAGATGGCGATGCCGTGCCTGGTGTGGGGGCGAGCAAAGAAGGGTAGGATAAAGAGCCTTGTCGCACACAAGGGAATGTTGAGGCATCGGCGGAGGCATCCCCACAACAACCTCGACCACCACCAGTAGAGCGTTGGTGCCTAGACGAGTGTGAAGATCGTTTCATCGACACCAAAGCTTTGGAGCACGTTGAATGCTCTGAAACAGAGGGAGACACTAAAGGTTCCGAACGCGTGATGGTGCTTAGTGGTGGGACAAGGAGCATCTATATTGAGAAGACCTCCGCAATTGCAGCTTCAGTCTCCATAGCACTCGAAGCGCAGTGCTCTTCGTCCCTACTTGTGAGAACATACCTAGAGCATAGCTACCTGGAGTGGATGCAAAGACCATTAAATACAATGACGCAATGATGCATATAGACAGAAATGGACAAAAATCCACGTGAATACAATATATATTATAAAACGGAGTAAAATTGTTCAAATACAATATTTATGGCTTTAAGAGGTCTCTCTCTCATCCTCGATCTAATTTAATCTTAAACTCAAAATAAACCTAAATCTAATCTAATCTAACGTAAATCTAATCTAACGTAAATAAACCTAAATCTAATCTAACATAAATCTAACTAAAAATAAATTTAAATCTAATCTAATCTAACGTAAATAAACCTAAATCTAATCTAACATAAATCTAACTAAAAATAAATTTAAATCTAATCTAATCTAACCTAAATAAACTTAAATCTAATATAATCTAACCTAAATAAACATAAATATAAATCTAACAACCCAAATTGTGTCCAAGGCCTAATTTTGAGACCAAACCATAGGATGACTCCATAGGCATGTTCTAAATGTTGTATTGAGTGCATGTGATAAATTTCATCTCATTTGGGTTAGTGGAAGGAAGATTGAACAGACTTTAGCATTTTTGATTGAAAAAGGCAAGAATAGCTAGTTTTGGGGTCTTTTGACATCCAAACTCAAATCTAAGCATACCAGTGGGTTGTTGAAGACTAGGGGAATCTTTGGCCCAAGTTCGGGTTCATTCTGAGCAAAAAGACATCCTACGCGTAGGATGTCTACTGCATAATTCTGAAACCAAAATTCTATTGTGACCATACCATGCTGTCATATAGCCTAAGATAAGCCTCCTAGGGAAATTTGGTCCAATTTGGAGTTGATTTGACTTGGGAATTCATCAGATCAGACATTAAGATTTTGGAACAAATTCTTGATCATTTAACCAACCTATAGGTGTCAGAATCAAAAAGTAAAAATAGCTGTGAGTTTAGCACATCAAGGGGAAGCTACA
Organism: Adiantum capillus-veneris; assembly: GCF_014529385.1. Taxonomy (NCBI): domain Eukaryota; kingdom Viridiplantae; phylum Streptophyta; class Polypodiopsida; order Polypodiales; family Pteridaceae; genus Adiantum; species Adiantum capillus-veneris. Next base: position 44,735,830 of record NC_140943.1, on the reverse strand, counting down.
GTGCAAGTTTGAGATGAAACAGAGCAAAAAGACATCCTACGCGTATATAGGATGTCTCCAGGGTCATAAAGTGGTCAAAATTCTAATGTAGTCATATAGGGAGGTTCTAAGTGTCTTAAGGATTCCAGAACTTTTTTCAAAAGTGAATTTGGACCTTGTTTGGCCTATCTACCAAGCAAAGACAAGAATTGTCAGACATCCTACTCTTGGAGTGCACTAGAAGCTTATGCAGCCCAAATCTTGTCCTATTGGCATCCAAACTCAAATCTAAGCATACTAGAGGGTTGCTGAGCCCTAGGAGAATCTTGGAATCAAGTTTGGACAAAATCTGAGCACTTAGGCATCCTACGCGTAGGATGTCTCCAGCTTGATTTAGGACTCCAAACCAACCTATGAGCACACCACTGTGATCAACACATCAAGGAGAAGCTGGGGTGAAAATTTCAAGTCATTCTGAGCAAAAAGACATCCTACACGTAGGATGTCTCAAGGCCATTTTTAGGTCTAAATGAAATTCTGAGCATACCATTGTGTTGTTGGACTTAAGGGGAGTCTCTGGACCAAATTTTGTTAAATTCTGAGCATATAGACATCCTACGCGTAGGATGTCTCTAAGCTATTTTTAGGGTCCAACTGTAATTTTGACCATACAGGAGTGTTCACAATGTCACACGGATCCCAAATCTTCTTTCAAAACTCATTTTGACCATTCTAAACTGCATTTCACTGTTTTGACCATAACTTTCAAAAACGGTATCGGATCGGAAAAGTTTTTATATCAAAACGTAGCGTGAGAGCGACTCTACAGATCTTAGCGCAACTCTACCATTTAGTTCAACTTTGAAAAGAAAACATCGTTTAAGGCCTCAAAATGCATCCGGAAGTCAAGAGTGTCTAAAACCGACAGTTCGAAAGAATTGTGAGAAAACGGTCACGGTTTTGAAGACTGCTAAGTTAGCAGATTGAAATTATCTTTTGGGAAAACCATTGGTCACCCGTGGAAAGGTGTAAAAGTTAACTACGGCCTAGTGTACGTCCATACACAAATCTGGTAGCACTAAGACCATACACAAGGACTCTTGATTTTGCAACAACAGTCGCAAGTTTTGGAGAACTTTAACACAAGATTTTTGCTAGAAAATCACTACGACTTGTGCATAATTCTCTTGTGCTAGCTTAGTTTAATTCAACTAAAAGCAAACTTGAAAGTCACTTCCGAGCTCAAGGAACAAGTGTGGCCGTCAAAGGTACATCAAGAATTTTTGCATTCATTGTGAAAAAGTTTGCCAGCTAAGTAGAATTTTGCAGATTGTGTGCTAAAGTGAACACAGGTTATCTTGACTCAAGAATCGCTACAAAGGGAGCAGTCGTTGCAGTATAGTGGTAAGTTGCATAACTTATCACTAGATCGAGGCCTGCTAAAAAACTCTAGGAAAAGCAAGCAGCCAGACAAGACAGTATCAACCCTGGCAAGCAAGGGAGCTGAGAAGTTCAAGCAGTGCAAGCAAAGCCCAATTCAGAAAACTCAGAGATTAAGGCATCCACAAAAGCTAAAGGACCTCAAGCAAAAAAGACCGACACAAGGGTGCTAATATTTTTTATTAGCATTGAGGCAAGCAATTAGAGCTATCACTGAATAGGTACAACAAGGGAGTCAAGACAAAATCAATGGCATCTCAAAGGAATCAGACCAGTCAGGAAGAGGCTTCAAGTACATCCACAGAAATTACAGGAGAGAAAATTTGGATCTATCTGATTGGATACTACAGAGGAGTGCCATGCTATGAGGATGACAATCAGAATTTGTACATCAAGACAAAGAAAGATACAGAGGAAACTCGGACATCTCAATATGTGGAAGTTGAAACAACGAATAATGTACTACACCCACATCCAGATTTCATGGAAGACTGTCTGGGATCAATTTACATGAGGCACGGAAAATACATCGACAATGAGATAGAAATGTTGTACAAGGATCAACTTACAAAACTCTATGCATATATATCCTCCAAGTATTTTTCTGTACAAAGCACAAGATGGAAAACAGAAAATTCGTACCCTCTATGGAGACGAAGACGGTCGATACTACATGGCTATCACAAGTCATGATGTTCCTGTAGAAAACAATCATTATTTTGCAGCAGAAGCGTTTGGCTCACGAGGAGAAGACTACATGTCTAAAGGTGGTAATGTATACCATCTTGTCATGGGTTTACCTCTAACTACACACCTGGAAGAATTGACACCTACAGCTGTCACTACACAAATGAGTGACACACAACAAGGCACAACACAAGACACCACATGAAAAGACACAACACAAGTCTCGTGCACCGTACCAGCACAAGAAGTACCAGCTATGAAGATAGCACAACTTCAAAAAGAACTAGCTCGATCTCAAGAGCTACTTAACAAAGCACAAGAAGTCATATCATCAGGCATTAAATAGATGTGAACATCAGATATGGAACCCTCTTGGATGGGGAGAGTTCAAACTCAACAAAGAGACCCTATATCTTCAAGAGTGGGATTAAGAAATCCAGCTTTACAAGAAGCAGTGTCCTTTTCATGATCAAGAACCCAAGTCGAATTTCAAGAAGCATTGGAAGATGCCGAGCCAGAGGAGAGACCACTAGAAATTCACAATGCCCAATGTAGAAGGTCAGGTCAACATGTCATTGTGGTCAACAAATACAATAGGCACTATGAAATAGCCGATGTAAAAAATATGGATGAGTTTAGAAATTGTGGGCAACCTGTAAGTCACATACTTGGACCCCGTCCAAAAGCACCATCAAGGGAAACGAAAAACAAAAATTTGGTTCAATCTTCACCCTCGGTGCAGAACTCGCCAAAATCAACTCGGAAACATAGCCCTAAGGCTATGCAGAAGCCCCACATCAAAGACCATGTACTGATGGAAGAATTAGCATTACAATTGCTAGAAATCATGGATAGTTTTTGATTTTGTATGCAAGCAATAATTGAAGCTATTTTTAGCTTCTCAAGGACACGACGATGAAGGATAAAGAGAAGAAGCCAGTGGATACACCTAAGTCAGTCATAATCTATAGGTTCATGCATGCAAAAAAGAGGTCATATTTGTATCTAGATACCGTAGGAAACCATTATCAGTAGTATTATGGAGAGCTGCCTCGTCCAAAGGGTGCACATGTTGAGATAACAACATATTGCGACAATGTGCCATTGGTCATTTAGTGAAGGACTGCCCAGCAAAGCTCTACATGGAAAAGAAGAAGCAACAAGCCAAAAGCAAAGTTCAGACAATGAAAACAAGGGAATTAACAGAAGCAAGAATCCCCAACAAGATCTCCGGAAAAGAAGCAGATCTTGTCGCAGAGCACAAAAGATAGGCTCAAGACACAGTTGCTTGAAGTCAAGGGTGTCAACGACATTATCATAGAGAATGAGGCTTTCAAAAAAGATCAATTGAATTAGCTGATACAAGATCACTTAAAGAACCTCAATGATGACAAGTCAAAGCATCCACAAGGTGATGAAGATGAAGCTCGTTGTTCAAGGTTTGAGAGCAAAAGAAGCCAAGATTCTGACGATAGTGAGGGAACACAAGAAGAGGTGGTAGAGGTAACAAAAAATCTTAGTGCCACATCACAAGTGGAAACATGAAAATAGAGTCAATGGATGAAGCTGAAAGTCTACCAAATAAATTTTCTAATGTGGACTCTTCATTGGTGATTGAACAAATAAAAGAGTATGAGAAGCTAGAAGAAGATGTAACTGAAGACATAGAATTCACAGGAGAACAAGAAATGACTGAGTCCAAGATTGACTACCAAGGACAAGCAATACAGGATATGAATGAATATTTTTGAGAAGAGACTCTACAAAAACCCATGGAACAATGGAAACCAAAGGCCACGGCGACCATTGCATCAGAAGAAGAGAGTCAACCTCAACATCCTATTACACAAGCTTCAAAACATTTCCAAGAAGAAAAGTCACCATTGAATGACCTTCAAGTGTTAGAATAAGTAAACACTGATAGAGAGCTTCTGAAATCAAGAATCAAGGCGTCACAGTTAGAAACTAGCAATGAACACCAACAAGCAGCTACAGCAGAAGATAGAAAGCACTTGGAACATGCTACAACCAGTCAAATGATAAAGAAGTTCAACATACAAGAGGATGACAAAGCCTTCAAGGCACAAAAGTCTAAGAAAAGTACCGAAAGCAACGAGGACATGAGTTACTTGGCAGACAACAAGAAGATTAAATTCTCGTTGGATGTGCATGAGAAACTGAAATTCAATTTTACAACAGAGATAAATTGCACTGCCATGACTAATGTCATGTCTTATGGGCTGTGGTTACTTCTAGATAAGCCAGAACTGTATGAAATTTAGGTACAGGTTCCTATATCACTTGGAATAGCCGTCACAAGTTTAGGGATTGCAAAAGCTACCCTTAAACTACGGTCAAAGGTTATCAAAGACAAATTCCTATTGGTGGATTCCTCCAAAATGAGTACACATTTGATTTTGTCCAAGCTATGGGCAAAAACACTTGAAGAAGATTTTGAATCTTCAACAATGATCATCACGACTAGCTCTCAAGAAATCCAGCCTACTACTGCTCCAAGATTATCGGCTTCCAGCAAAGGCAAAGCCAAAATGAGCCCACAAATGTCCTACCAACAGAAGCAGCCCCTTAAATCAGAGTCTTCAATTCAACCAAAAAAAGTTCAAGATAGAGCTTCTATATCAACTGACCACATGCTTCCACATGAAAGGTAGACTCCAAAGAAAACCTTTCAACCAAAATACCCTGCACTGCGAGATCACCGCCGCCAAAGGTTTTCAAAGGTCTACATTAAAGCTGAAGAAATTAAAGTGAAGGACCCAATATGGGTAAATGATCCTAGCCAATTGACGAAAGATAAACACATGGGATGGATAGCCTCACACTACAGATTAGCAGAGCAAGGCTATGATGAAGGTCAAAAGAAACTTTGGTTACCAAAACCACATACCTCAGCTTATGTGGTGGATAAAGGTTTCAAAAAGCATCCCCAAAAGCAACAAATCTCATATTTATATCGCCAAAGGAGACCAACCAAAAAGGCTCGCCAAAGGGATGCAGGAAATTTCAAATCCAACTGGCCTTCATACCAACATAGGACTTCATCGATAAATAATCCCAAAAATGGCACTCTTGTACATCTCAATATGACATCAAAAGAATCATGGGAAGTTCCATCTACAATTCTTCAAGCATAAGGTTACTATCAAGGAAATCGGAGAATCTGGCTACCAAAGATGCCACGTAAACATTCTTCAATCAGACGACTTCAGCTTGAAGATAATCGCAATTTCACAGAAGGAAAAATCAAGGACAATGTCACACTCAAGGCAAAGGATATCTGCAAAGACATGCTAATCACACGATGCAAATACAAATGGGTGCCAAAAGAACCACACATACCGAAGAAGATTGAAGTCATCTCTAGCTCTGAAGAAATGTCAAGACATGATAGACAAAGTGTTACAGAGAATGGAGCGAGCCAATCTTCTCAACCAAGGGACCAACAACAACAAAAAGAAATTTTGACAACCAAGGTCACCCAAGTATGGCAAAAAAAACCAATATTGCCAGTATGGTCATTTACAAATCCTCTCTTCGAGGATGGGAGTTTTGAATTTCAAAACCGATTCTTGGTCGAAAGCCCAGGGGATTCACTATGGATTTCTGTATGGTATCACTTGAGTGCACAAGAGGGGGGTTTTTAGAGGTCAGAGATAAGCGTATACAATAGGGGTAGCCCCCCATTATTTCATGCTCATACCGTATGCATAAGGGAGGGGGGACCTACCCCGCGGGGCGGGGGGGGGGGGGATATTAAGTGCTTATGCCATAAGACACATGCCCTAACAAGACAATTAAAGAATCTTTCACATGTGGGTGTTGTTCTTGGTATTTCAAAGAGTTAATCTACTCCACTAGCAAACTAAGATAGCTATACCAATGAGAAAATATGGTACCTCCCTGTCCTCTCCCTTAGCTAACATCTTTAAGACTTGTTCAACAAGATTCTAGATTTTTTGGGGTTGATGCTACCACAAACTTGACTAATCTTCCTCTATGTAGCCACTAGGCATCAATATCTTGGACATTCAGACCCTCATTAGCCTCTTCAACATCATCATCATCAATACCACCATCTGGATAGCCTTTGTCTCCACATCTGCACCCTCATTTTATTTCTTGTTGTATTCTTGCACATCATCCAAGTCACTCTTCTCTTCTTCTTCTTCGTATGAAAACTCAATAGCAACACCAATGGCATGATCAAGAGCTTCTCCTGCACCCATGATACCAGCTTTACAACCATCATTGTAATCAGCTCCTATTTGATAAACACATTCGTTCGTGCTTTCTGTGACAAAGGCTCAAAAATCTTAGCACACCTTTCCCACATGCCGCCCAAGCTCCCCCAGGTCAGCTGCGTCCGTTGCCTTGGTGTGATATGGGATCACATTACAAAATGATAGAGCTTTATCTTAGGCCCGTGCCACACACGAGCGATCGGACATGTCAAAAAGTGCAATATTGGGTCAACGTGTGTGTCAATCATAAATCCAAAAAATCAAGAATGTGGAACAAAATGATTTTGACAGTAAACGACTATAGGTCCAGACATTCCTCACAGCCCATCAGTGTTTGGGAAAAATGATTTCAAAAATGCCGATTGAGGGCAAGTGCAAAAGGAGAACTTCTATCCCAAAACAGAGAAAAATAGTGTGAAAATTTGAAAAACAAAACTTTTTAAAAAAATTTCCTCTTGACAAATTCAAGAAAACAAATTTTGTATGTTTGGGAAAATGGTTTTTCCCGCACACTGCAGCCCATGATCAATCTATCATTTGAACACACATCCAGGCGGACATGCGGACATGTGTGATACAAGCCTTGGCCACAACCTGTATGTCCGATTTGGGTGGCAAATGAAATCTCTCTTAGTAATTTTGGCAGATGAGTGGGATGTGCAAAAAAACTGGGCAGGATGTGTAGCCGGCCGCTAGAGACAATCGAGGGGGGGGATCAACGTGCAGGAGGCGGGCCAGGTCTGTTGGGGAGATGGAGGAGGAGAGGAGGGGGTGGTGGGCAGGCTGGTGCTACCATCCGTGGCCAACTACTATGGCCGTGCCACCCGACTGGTGCTCTCTCTGCAACCCGCTAACTTGGTCTACAGCCCCGCCATCCGCAAGTGATTGTTGCATGTCATGGATGGAATACATGTGATTGTTGTGATGCAGGATGCCGATGTTGCCTCCAGACATGAATCAGTAAGTCTGATACTGTTATAAAGGTCATCTAGCCGTTTGTTGATGATCAAGATTATCTGATTAGAGAGAGAGAGAGATCCGGCAAAGAAGTCCTGGCGGTATTCGAACGCAAAAAAACTCTCTATCTCTCTCTTTGCATCTATACATTACTCTGCGCAGCCAACGGCTCTTACACAACAAACCATAACTTTTGTTGAAGTCTGAAGGATGACCTTCGACTCTTATGGAAGGGTCTCATGTCTCCATTACAATTTTGAGCAAGTAGTCTGGTACAGTGGAGCCATGCAAGGTTTGTGGGGTGAGCAAGTAGTCTGGAAGTAGTGTTTTTTGTTGTGCATGGCAGTTGTATTCTAATTTTTTTGAGTTGCCTTGGTGCTAGGGATAGTGATGCTCTCTGTTCTGGCTAATTATGCGATTCTGCAGTGATGAATAGGGGAGTTGCAAAAGTTTCCCACTTGTCATATGGCAGTAATTTGTACCATCTGTGCAAAATCTATTTTTTGTTTCAACCATTGTTCCCTTTTTAAGTGTCCTAATTTATTTGGAGCTGGTGAATGTACTGTTTTTAAAGGATATTTGAGTTGAAAGATGGAACTGTCTGGTTGTAGGTGTGTGGTTATAGGTATGATCTATGGAGTATTGGTGTAGTTATGCTGGAACTTGTATTGGAAACACCTCATGTTTTCCAAATTGCTGCTCGTAAACGGGCTTTACTTGACAAGCACCTCGAGGGGTGGGGCAGTTCAACTTTGAATACTGCTTACATGTAAGTTTTCTAATTAGTATACTGGATGTAAGCTTGTTTCCTTCAAATTCAATTATCAGATGGCAACTACGGGGAGAAGAGTTCTGAATAGTGTGGAAGAGTTTTAAAGAGTGCATATTGTTACCAAAGCAGATAAACTGGTTGTGAGAATACAAATGTGCTATTGTGATGGAGATAATGCTTAGTTTTTTGAGTATCAAGATCCATTGATGACATGTTTGTAAATGTGTGGTAAGCATATATTTATGACAGGAACCCTTCTTGAGGAGCAGTTTCTTGCTAATAATATGGTTTTTATGTTCTTGATCGAAAGTATGTATCTCTTTCTGTGGAGGACTCTCTATCATTTACTGTGCTTTTCCTTCATCTTTATAAAATATCTTTACTATAACAGTAAGTGTCAAGATTGGAGATAGGACCCAGTGAAGGTGTAAGTGCCATTACATAAGACTAATCCTTTCTGTGAGGTTTCTTACAGATCTTGGCATAGAATTTGGGTTAGGTTTCTCTTTGATTGAATATGCTAATATGCTTTATATATATGGAGGTAGGCCTTGGTGGGGGGCTGATTCATATTCAACTAAATGGTCTTGACTGGTTGTTTAATCTTAGTGCATGTGCTTCCCGATGTAGCCCATGCTCTTCCATTTTCTTATATGCTCTACCTGCCCTCACCTGCTCTCAAGCCTGCAGCTCTTTCCCTTGCTCAACCTGGGGAGGTTGGCACCCTGTGTTTTGACTAACTATGCAATTGTGCAGGGCTAATCATGCCATTTTGTAGGGTTTTTAAATCATCCTCCTTGTGGTTGCGTCCGTTCCCGTTTTGAATGCCAGAAATATTTTAATTTTGTTGAGTTTCCTTGGCGCTGGGGATATTGTGCTCTCTGTTCTAGTTGGTTGTGCAATTTGGCAAGGCTGATTATGTCATTCCAAAGGGATTTTCATTCATTCCCTTTGTGGTTGCGAGAAAAAGTTTTCTTTGATCTTGGCCAAAAGTGGTTGAATCCATTTACCGTGTCGTTTTTGTGTATTCCTAAAATCCCTCAGGTTTATTCAGTGGCATTGAACAACAGGTTTTGAACCAGAGTTAAAATTTCTCCCTTTCTCTCTCTCTCTCTCTCTCTCTCTCTCTCTCTCTCTCTCTCTCTCTCTCTCTCTCTCTCTCTCTCTCTCTCTCTCTCTCTCTCTCTCTCTCTCTCTCTCTCTCTGTGGATTGCTTGGATCTTGCGGCCCGAGGTGTTGGAAAAAGGGGTGTATGACTATCAGGAGGGCAAAAGCAACGTATTGCAATTGCTCGTGCACTCCTGATGGATCCGTGTGTGCTCCTAGTGAATGAAGCCACCAGTGCACTTGATGCTGAGAGTGAATATTTAGTGCAGGTATGCCCAAATGCTATTCATTATTCTCCAAGTATTTCTAATTCTTCATACCCATCATTTGCGGCAGGTGAAGGAAATTTTTCATCACCAACTGCAACTCTTTTTTGTGGATGGACTCCTTGAAAATCCATTGATCTTCTGTATTTGATTGTGCTTCCATCTACATTTTTGTTTTCCTTTGCTATTAGCCCTGTTAGGGTCTATTTGAAGTACCTTGAGGGTTCTCTCCACCACTAAAGTGTTGTTGTTTGCTAGGATGCAATGGATCGTTTAATGAAGTGACGAACCGTTCTTGTGATTGCACATCGGCTTTCAACTGTGCAAAGTGCCAATGTGGTAGTTGTGGTGGCTGATGGGCAGATTGTTGAAAGGGGTGTTCACGAGGAGATTCTTGCTAGGGATGGTATTTACGCAGCGTTAGCTAGGAGGCAGCTGCAAATGTCAAATGAGAAGACCGTTTTCTCAGTCTCAAGTGAGCTATCGTCATGAAAAATTGGACGATGAAGGTCAAGCAAGGCCTTCATTGTGACACAAGTGCCCCGAGTTGTCAAAATTGCTTTGTATATCTTGCCAAATTTTGATACGCGATGGCTGTCCCTCTTTTGTGGAGAGTAATGAGATTGTTTTTCAAACCCCCTCTCCATTTTTGTCCATTGTTTGTGGTTAATTAGGTCTTAGGTTGACTGCTTGCTGGACGTGCTGCAACTTATGAGGAAGTAGAGGGGCATCTTTGAAGGATGATATGCGCTCTTACCCGTTTGAGTTGTCCATTACCTTGTTATGAGATGATAGAAGGTCCAAGCTAGATGGAAAGCTAGCAGGACTAGGAATGTCTTGAGAGGTGCTGCTATAGGCTAAACTGATGGGGGCCGTGCTCTCCATCATGTCAACCATCTAATCTTCAGTTGCAGTTTCTACCATAGTTTATGTAATGGGTAGATTTTGTATCATCTTTTTCTTTTGGGTCGCAGGAACCGAAGTGCTGTTGTTGCCTGCAATGTAGTTCTTCTCATCCCTGCTGCTCATTGCGTGGTTCTTGAGAATTATGTGTGCTGGTTGTGACTTTGTAAGCGCTTCATTCAGTGGAGAACCCTACTCAATAAAAGCTTGAATCCAATTTTGTTTTTGCAAGTGCCATGTGCTAAATGGTTTGATGATTTTCTTGGCTAGTGAATGCATGTTTGGTAGGATTATCACTATGGAGAATACATATGTTGAGGGAGAAGAACACACCGATGTGATGATCCATAGCATAACCAGAGCTGCTCAAGTGGTGGATTTCAATGATAAAATTAAGTTGCATCGCTCATTTATTTCAAAGAATGTGGAATATATCTAAAGGCTTGTAAGCACGAAATTTACTTTCTTGTTCATCCATGTATGCAAGGAAAGTTTATATTTCATTGATTAGCTTCATTTCTACTATTTTGTAAAGTAGGGGGGCCAAGAGAAACCATGTAGGAATAGTAATTGTTGCATATAACATCACATTTTTTCCCCCAACTTAAATAATTGTTTACTTCAAGATCTTGAAATAGAGACAAAATGAGAGTTTATTTAGCCAATTTAAAGGCAATCAACACGATGACTTAAGGTAGATTATTTCAATGTGAGGTTACTCACTCCTTTTCTTGCTCCTCGTCAAAAGATTTTAGTGGAAGATTTTTGCAATCCTCCTCCCTTGACTAGCTCCCATGGTTTGTGATGTGTGCATATATCTCCTTGTGTCCCCCCCTCCCTGGCGTGACCAACATCACTAAGCAGGACACTTTTCTAAAACATCCCTTGCATTTTGAATTCATGGTTTGTTCTCTTAACATTTATTGAAAATGAAAACACACTACAATGTACACTTCTCTGTTCATTTGCAGTTCAGCATGTATTTTTGCAAAAGCATGTGCTTCTAAAATTGTTATGTCCTTAGCATACATAAAATAGCGGGTCATAACATTCCGTACGAAATCTGTATGAGGGATGATGGCTCATTGCAAGAACGTTCGTATCTTGCCCGTATGTAGGGGGGTAGGTTAGCATATAAGATACCGTACATAAGGGGGTTTCTCTAATTTTGATGCACGCAGGTGACATCCCCCCATTACTAATAGTGAATCCCCCGGGGTCAAAAGCTCCCGAGAGTAAGTTGTCGCCATAAAAATCATGGCATAAGAGTCAAGAGTCGGGCAACTGAGCCACTAAATGAGCAAGCGTCAGACCCAAGCTTCATGTCTTAATATTTTTTGTGGTCTATGAGTCTAGATATTTATATTATAGCTCAAGCTGGAAGAGTTGAGCATATTGTAAAATGGGGTCGCTCATGTTGGATAGGTGAGCATAAGAGTCGAAGTATACTATTTTTAATGGTCGACTGGCAGAGTAGTCCAGAAAACACTCACGCACATGAACACAGTGAGGAGTGTGGAAAAAACCTCGTCGACAAAACCCCTTCTTGTGAGTAACGGCAGCTCTTGAAGTCAAATATATTTTTTCTTCTCTAGCTACGTTCACTCCTGGAAGCACCCATTCAAACTCCTCTCGCACCGCATTGTGTTCCACCCATGCACTTACACAACAAAATGACGATGACAAAGTGGCAACAGGTTTCATAAGCATTTGCTCAACAACAACGACTCTGACTTCAAGCTACTAACACTTATCCAATGTATATCAGGTCAATAATAGTAGCCATACGGCCATAAGTACTTTAACTCAACAAAACTCGGTTACATCAAACATAAGTACATATAGCCTCACATTTAATGGTGACTAAAGGCATTTTTTGTTTTTCCCTTTAGTCCTATCCATGTATCCAAGACCTTCATTTTGTAACACAGAAAAGCAGACCAACGACATCCCCAAACAACTACCTGCTCATCAACTATCGGATCCAAGGGGAGCGGCCCAGAAATAATTCAAAAAGGCTTCAAGATTACAGGTACACATACAAGATGCATCCAAAGAACAAGCAATATAGAGTAGCCACATTAAAGACTTGCTGCAACAACAAACCTCACTCAACCTATTCACGCTACAACAACCAATCGGAGGGGGAGAGCTATGGATTCAACTACACTACATGTACAAGAAAAAGGTACCTCTACAACGTACAAAGCATCTGGTAGAAGCAACTGCAACAACAAAAGCTTCAACCAACACCAAAACATGAAGCACTCGTCAAGGCCACTGCAGACATAGGGTCTTGTCGGGGATGACAAGACTTTGGAGGGGGAGAGTGTTGCCAGGTCAACCTTTCAACAACGCTTCCACAAAGATTCCATGAAGATTCCTCAAATATTCTCTAAAGATTCCAAATAAAGATGTTAAAGAAGTGATGAAGACAAAGATGGATGCTGTAATGTGAAGATACAAGCTCATGGACATCATCGAATATCTCGTTATTATTATTTTGAGCCATTACGGCCACTTTTCTAATGTTTACGGGAACTTCATATTTTAAGTCGGCAATTGTATTTTGGCCAGAGATGCTTGTTGGATGAGCAAAGCCAGCTCACAGTGTTGTAATTAAGCTCTATAGAAGCCTGGGGACAAATCAAGTCATTTTGGCCGGACATTAGGTTTTCTAAGGTTTAGTATATAAACCAAAACCTAAAGCTTTGTAAAAAGACTTCTAATAATCTGATCTTCGGTGTCGTTGGGAGACTGCAAGAGAGTGAGAGAGTGCGTGTGTGTGCTATAGGAGCTACGGTGGTCAGAATCGTAAACGGAGAGCAGCAATGTGTTGCCGACAAGGAGAGCTGCGTGTTCATGCTTACATCACGCACGTTCGTCTGTGTTTTTGCAGATTCACCCTCGAGCTACTTTTGGAGTTTCGGTGAGTAACTGTTGTCCGTTTTTGCATTTCAACATATCCACGCGATCAGAGTGAGTAGAGCTACACATTAGGCACTTTAGTTTTTGGAAAAGTCGACCTGCAAAAACTGGCCAGACATCCTACGCGTTTTCTGCACGGGGTATTGGGTAGGTTTTTTTGGTCACGGACCTTAGGGAGAGTGGCCTATTGGTGTTGATAGGATATCCCTCAATTTTCGTAACGTTTCGAGAACATCTAATGGGCTTTTGGCTTGCGGTAGCATCATAGGAGACTCTCACATTCACAGAACCGAGGACATGTAGATCTGATATCTCTGTAGGAAGTAGTCATTAGTCGGTCGAGTAGAGGTTGACACCCTTTGCTTGCTTCCACGCGCCTGCGGGTCGAGCTTCGTTGACATTATATGTTAGGTGAGTTCTCGCTATGCTGACGTCCGTCGCGGTGTATCCGTCCAACAGACACTAACAGTTGTGCATTGTTTGGAAGGGAAATCGGCCAATGACTCGACATCGGGTCGTGCTTAACCAACCAATTGAGAGACTTCAAAATTTTCTTCATCCTAAACTCTCTCTTTCTTTTGATATATATGCCAAATATGCTAAAATGAGCATGATTTTGAGAGAATGGTCATAGAATAGCATTAAATTGTGGGTTTGCTATTGACATAATATGTTGTTGCACATTAAAGTTTGGGTTTGACATTTCTTACATTTTAGTGCATGAATTGAATGAAAACTCATTGCAAAGCACTAAAATTAAGCTTGTTTGAATGAACATGAGAGGGTAGTAAAATTTTGGGGTTGTGATCGATTATGCATTTTTTAGTGTTTACTTTGAATGACAAATGTTTTCGTGCACTAACAATTGAGATTCATTTTGAAGATTGTGGCAGGACTGTGCTTCCAATTGATCCAAGAAGGGGTCTTCATTGCAATGTATTGCAAAATTTGGCTAATTAGAGCCATTCCAATTGTTTGGATTAAAATTGTAATACTAGCTCATAGCTTGTTCAAACGTTAAATATTTTCATTGTGAGCTAGTGTTAAACCAACTTATTTGAGCGTTTCAAAGTACAAATTTGGCTATTAAGAGCCATTCATTTCATTTCATCAAGTTGCACTCATCTCTAGCTCATGGATTGCACTAAAAAATTGAAAATCTCATGTGAGCTAGTTGTTAGCCAACTTTTTGGAAAGCTTTAAATTGTAAAATTTGTCTATCGAGAGCCACTTCATTTCATCAAAATTTGCATTATTTTCAGCTATTGGCTTGTTTAAAATTCCATATTTCATTGAGCTAGAAATTAACCTACTTTTGAATCATGCATGAGAGTTGGTAAAAATTGTCAAATGTGCTTATGTAGAAGCATATTTTATCTCTCATGGTTGTTATATATGCATAAATTTTCTATCAAAGAGCATCATGTGCATAACCAAAGGAATTTTTTTCCCTTGGGTTTTTTTCCCTTTGGCAAATCTAGGTTCCAAGACCTTAGATTAGGATTCAATAAAATTTTTGTGCTTGTTGCTTTCAATAAGGGTTTCTTTGCATGATGTGTTATGCACTAACCTTTAATGCAAGAACCAAGGATTTCGATAAAAATAAAGAAGGCCTACAAGGATACCACTTGCCAAGATGATCCAAATTGGCAAAAGGTGAACTCCTTCCATGCTTTGCAATTGCTCTTTACACATTCATTGCTTGGTTGAGTAAATTTGCTTCAAATTTTGGTTTTGTAACGGCCAAATTTAAATTATCATTAAAGTTTCAACATTAGGCTTTGTCAATATTAATCCGTTAAGAATTTGAGTTTATTTTTGTTAGCATGCGTGTAGGTAATGACCTATCTTAATGTTAGCTCATGTTTTGCTAGTCTAGATATCCTAATGCCTACCTTAAATGTAGCATTCTCACACAGCTTTTTCTAGGTTAGATTAAACTTCCCTATCTCTTAGTCCAAATGCTATACTAACTTCTTAAATGGTGGAAGAATGTGCTAGCAAAGAAAAAATCAAATGCACAAATTGCAAATGTGTCTAAAAGAAGTGGCCAAAAATGGCCACCAAGACACTTTGATGTGTCTAAATGTTGTGATGTGTCTAAATGTGGCCTAGCGCCTTATTAGTCTTTGGTAGGTGGGGGGGACCACCTTGGCATGTGTTGTTGAGGCCTTGAACCGATGCCCTAAATTGATAGGGGTTAGATGTCGCCTTGGTAGGCTAGTAGACTTTTGGAGAAGGCCTTGTGGATAACAAGGAACTGAAAGTCGTGCTTGACCTGCCATGGGATGGTCTCCTTGTGTTGTGAATTAATTTTTTCAATGATATGCAATTCAATCTTCCATGAGCTTTCAAAAGAGTGCCTAAATGACATTGTAATAATTGTAAGTAAGTCTAATTATAGCCAGAACATGTCTAGGTGTAGGAAGTTGCATTAAGCATACAACATTTTGGGTTTTAGATTAGCATAATTTTGAGTTTGCATTAATCTAGGTTCATAACTTTACTGCATGTGTTAGCACTCATAAACTTGCAACTCTTCAAGGGTTAATCTTTATAATAGTCTAAGTGTTTTTTTTTGCTTTATGATACGTTAAATTTGGCCATACATTAATCTCTAATTTTTACATCAATTTATCTTGCATGCTCAATGTACTTCATATTGAATCTCCATGACTCAGCTTGTGGTGCTTAATCAAATGCTTTCTCTTTTTGATAGACCTACATCCAGGACATACGATTACATGCCTTCGTGACTACCTTGACGGCACACGAGGACGTGTGCCAAATTAGGAAGGGGGGAGTGTTAGCAGCGGCTACTAACAGTTGCACCAAGCATGCACCAAGCAGAGGATATGCTATGGATGTACACAATATTTTCTATTCACATTGTATAAGGTCTTGGGCTCATTTGGCAGTTCCAAAGTTGTATATGCTAGCTAGAAAGCTCAACTTAATCCCATAGTAGGAGGGCTTGTGGTGCATGCCCTTATAAGGAACCCTTTTATGCAAAGAGGTCATTCTGGAGTGGTCCTTTTGAGAACTCTCTCCCTAGAGTAGGTCTTGAGGGCCTAGCCTTTGAGCTTAATGCCCATGCTTAGAAGGCTAGTGCTAATCACATGTAATTAGTGTAATCCTCTCTTAATTAATATGGTTTTCATTATGTTTTCAATCATGTTTCTCTACTTTTCGTCATTGTTTTGAAGTGTTGATCTTTTCTAATCTAACTCTTACTTATGCTAAGCTACTCCGATTAGTGGAGTCCTTATCTAACTCTCTCGATTAAGTGGAGTGCGCGTACTCGTGATGGAGGGATTAGAGTTGTCCTCTAATGGTGTGCTTGTGTGTGTGTAGGTTTAAGAAGCCTTGAGCCTAATTTGATTATGTGTAACTTGATTTGGACACCGTGATTGGCATGGTTCGGGTGTCCGACTTGAATGCGATCTTGTGTGCTTAATCGTCAATGCATGTAATTAGAGTTGTGCTTGAGAGACTCCAAGATTAGTGTGTTTCACTTCGTTGCTTGATCTGTGTAGATTGCTTGTATTGATGCTTGATGTGCGATAGCATTAGTTGATTTGGGATGATTTCTATTTGCATTGGAGGATGCACGCTCTTGAATCCTCTCAATCTTTGCATCCGATGACTCTCTCGCATGCCTCCAAGCCCTAGCCGGGTCATGCTCTCTCTCCTCGGATTCATGGATGTTGTGGGAGATTTCCTATGCTATGGAGAGCCTCCAACAATGCTCTTTAGCTTACTAAAATACTTCTTGTGCAAAACATTAGCAATGCCAGAACTGGATAGATCATCCAATAGCCTCACTAGCTCCTTTGGCTTGATGATATGCTACAACAGAGTATGTCCAACTGTTTGAGAATCATAATCAATTCGCATCATCATCTCAGCCAAGTTCTTGCATATTGAAATAATATTACAGCAACCTGCAAAAAATGTAAGAAATTAGAAGCTTGCATTTTTATTTCTACCGAGCTTGATGGATACATTTCATTTGAGCTCCACCACTTGAAGATAGCATAGACATCGCATGTCGCTTGTGCTTGCAAATGTGGTAGCCCAATGGAATGTGTGTGCGATGATCGATTTTCCGATGCATATTACACGCACACAGTGTCTTGTAGCTAAACATAATTGTCTAGATGGTGTTCTTGCTCCTTTTTTTTATGCTCTGGTTTTTTATTAAGCTTTGACATGTCTAGCTGCTCCGTCTTCTTGTTGGCTTCCTCTCTGACTTGTTGAATGTCTTTCACATACTTATCCTTCAATGAATGAATAGGCAGCACAGAGATGTTTTCTTTCTTCCATTTCATTGACGAAAGATGACTATAATCTCTAGCGGTAGCCAAACAATCCGTCTCTCCCATACTCAATAAAATGCAATAGCTCAGTGAAATTAGAAAAGGGTGGTGATGCATTGGTCATTGGATCGCCATGGTAAATATGGCCATCAACCCAAGGCTCCGTAGTTGATGTCCAAAATTGGGATTGGATGTGCCAAGTTGCACAGTAGCATACTCTTAATCCAAATCAATGTTTAATCGATATCATTTTGTCTTGTTAGTAATGTCTTGCAATGGTAGGGGATTGAATGACATTTATGTTATATAATCAAGAAAATTTGACAGAAAATATGTAATGGTGAATGCTACAATCAGGTGAAGGTGGCTATGTAGGAAAGACGTGGGGAGTACTCATAGATAAGATAAAAGGTATGTTGTTGAGGGAAGAAAGAGAGGGAGTGAAACTCAATCTCCTTTGGATTCAAATTGTTGACGATGAGTGTAGAGAGACAAATGTTGCTACACACGGAGGTAATGGAGTTTTCCATTGCTCTCAGCTGGAGCTAGACTAGGAGAAGCATGAGAGAGAGAGAGAGAGAGAGAGAGAGAGAGAGAGAGAGAGAGAGGGAGATAGAAAGACAATAAATGCAGAGAGAGTGGGAGAGAGGGAAAGTATGCAACCTTGGAGGATCTACACTCTATCAGGCATCAAAGAATGTTCCTTAATGATTGGGAGTGGAAGTGACAAGAGAGAAAAGAGGAGGAAAGAAAGAGAGAGATCTGGATCACATTTTAGAGCGAGAATGCAATGAGAGAATGTGGAAAATCTGCTTTTCTGGCAGGAGGCTAAAAAGTGCCTCTTGTAATGAGATCTAAGTGAGAAAGAGTGTTTTATATGTTAGAGAGAGAAGAGGGGTGGAGAAAGGACATTTTCAAATTCATATACCTATCTCTCTTTTGCGTTACTAAATAGATTATTTTCAAATCTTAGCATAGGACTTTTTTCCCTCTCTTTTAGGCTTGGTCAAACATGGCTTAAGATTTAAGCATTCCCTTAAACTACCAAATAAAGAGGCCCTCCTATACCCCATTCACTTACTAATATTCATGGATCATTGCAACCACACAAAGGGCCTAATCACCATGATTTTGCAAAGACTCTAGATGGGGTATTCATGCTGTATATCACCATGTAGTTTGCTTTTGACAATGCAATTGCCCACATTGTTGCGATATTTACGGGAGCGGCCATGATCATAGACGTTGCCATGTGACACACTCTCCCCTACTAGGGCACTACCACTTTTGATCCTTGACCCTTGCTTTTACCACACACACACACACACACACACACATTGAGGTCACCAATCCCGAGAAGATTGGGGCGACTTGATAGATGTCCTTTCCTTATTCTCAAGTTTTGTTGACGACACCCTACTCCGTTTTAGCGAAGCAGAGAGACCAGCAACAGAAGAGAAGAAGTCCTCTATACATAGTGATCCTGGTTGTAAGGTCATACGTCACAAGCCAGGTCGATAAATCAAGGAATCTAATAGAAGTTATTTTCTATAACATAGAGATGAAATCCCATTGACATATTTAGAATCCATAAACAATTCCTTTTTCCCCATGTTTAAGAGGCACGAACGGCATTCAAAAACCTTGAATATGATATGAGACATAATGTAAACTAACTAGTAATCTTGTGAAAAGAACCCAACTAATCTGGTCCATACCTTTCAGGGACATAGATATTTGGGACTTTTTGACGCTTGGCACAATGAGTCTCTAATTTTGCTTCTCTTAACAAGAGGGAGTGAAGAGTTTCTTGACTAATCGAGACCACCCATCCTTGACTTGCAACTTAAGCCAGCCCCCACTTTCCACCCGACACTCACACATTTTCACTTGTTTTCTAATTACTACCACATTGTTTTATATATACAAATAGTGTTCCTTAATTAATTCCAGACATGTGTTCTTTTATACAGTCCTTCAAACAATACCAAAACAATTCAAAAAAGGCCTAATAAAGACAATCCTATATTTCAACAAAAATAACATTTCCAATTTCTTATGAGTTTGCCGCTACCTATAGACTTTCTCTATTTAACCAACAGAGCCTTGACAAAGGATTTTTTTGCTAACCACAAATTGCACAAGCTTCCCATCTCGCTAACCGCGAGGCATCTCGCTAACCATGAGGCATCTTGCTAACATCCAGGTATCCCGCTAAACTGTGAGGCATCTCCCTAATCGCAAGACATCTTGCTAACCGCTAGACATCTCCCTAATCACAAGGAACAAAAGAGATCCGATAACCTCAACTTAATCTCCACTAACCGCGGAATCATCTCTCTAACCACGAGGCACAAAAGATATTCTTTCACTAATTCTTCTCTTTAAATGATTCTTCAAACATAATCAGCCAACTCTTCATATCAACTTATCAAACAATACAATTTATAAACCAATAATAATTTAAAAAACAGTGACAATTTATCGAACAGGTCTTTCACTAATCTATGAAAATATATGCTTGTTTCTTATGATAGAATTATGTTTCTTGGGCGGTTTAAGGGAATCCCTATGATTGACTTCCCAGGTCAACATGAATAGCAATACAGAATTATAAATTTGACTTACCGGACTAGCGACATGTTCGATTACCTCCCACGTTTGAGGTTGGACAATTTCACTCTCTTTCGAAGTCCATAGCTCTGCTTGAGCTATAGTTGGAGTAGATGATACCTTTCTTTGCACCTTTCTTGGAGGTGGAATAACAAGAGCATGCTTCGAGCTTTGAGTCACTTGTTTTAGGGCCATCGTATCTCAAAAGAGAAGGGGGAAAGAGAGAAAGAGGACTCAAGAATCCAAAGGGCAACACGACGATGGTAGAGAGAAAAGCTGGAGATGGAGATGGGTTGAGGGTGAGAGGGTAACTCCGATGTTATGGAAACAGAGCTTTCGCTTTTGAGAACTTATGTGTGTGTGTGTGTGTTGAAAGTGAGAGAAGAGGGGCCTTTATATAGGCTCTCAAGAGCCAAAAGCACAAGTTAAGAATAACAAAAAGAAAAAAGATAAGTACGCGCACGTTCGCGGCTCTATTAGAAAGGAATGTAAAAAATAGAAATTATATATATATATCTTGGAATGAAGCATTCCGATACACTTGATTCTCTAATTTTAGAGAACTCTAAACTTGACTCCCTCCTCTTTCTTTTCTTAAAGTACTCTTCGTTTCCTAAAAATACTCCTACTCTTTCTCTTCTAAAAATACTCTCTCTTTCCTAAAAATACTCCTTTCTTGAGGGTCAACTCTTATCTTTAGAAATAGACTTGAGACTTAAGTTTTCCTATTGTTTCTTAGTGAATAAAGATTGTAATTAATAGTTCAAGAGTCCGATTTCTGATCCAATCGTTCCGTTGGAACGCTTTATGTCTTAACAATATTCAAACCTTAAACAAATTTCACAAAGTAAATGAAATAGGTTTTATTGAAAAATGTTGGATACATTACAATCTTGCCAACTTAAGGATTTAATGTCCTCATCCCCTGAAAAAGTGAGGATATTCCTACTCTTATTACGAGCTGGACCATCACTATGTCCAAAAAGGTGGTGTCTTTATTTCTTCATGGGCAAGGGATAAGTATCTTGTTTTCATTGCTTGTTTGATTTCCCACCAACTCTGAGATTTATCTAATACTCCCATGTCACGACAATGTTGTTTCCACCATGATTTTGCTTTCCTTGAGAGGCAAAAAATGCCTACTAGCATTGCTTGATTTGCAGGTGTGGTCCTTGTAACAAAGAAGTAATCATCCATATCTTCAATCCATACTTCCACATCTTTCTCAATATCATCACCCTCTCCTTTAAAAGAAAACGGTTGCATTTGTTTGAGTAACAATTTCTTTTCTTGAATTTCTATGTAAATAGCATCACTTTAAGGGTTTTTCAACATAGAATTGATTTGAGGATTCCCTTGTGTACATCAATGTTTATAATAACTCAAATCAATAGAGTATTTTCCAAACTTAGACTTATCCAGTCCACTAAAAGCCCAATCGTATGACTTAACCAATCCATCAAAACTCAGTCACATGACTTAACCAATCAAACAATTTCTTTGTAGAAAAACAACTCAATCTTCTATTCATAAAGTCATCAAAGTGTCATATAGGGGTCTACAAAATATCTCTCCATGAGAAATCATAATAGAGGTTTCAACCATACCTATGGTATACGTCAATGGGCATAATGTAATATCTCTGCGAGTCGGATAATACGTATAGAAAACCATACATGTAATGGAGTTGGCCTATTAACTTGAGAGTAGCGGAAATTAATGAGACTAGTTAGCTTGGCATGAACAATACTTTTGCAAGAGAGAGAATCTAGAGAACATGACAACAATGTAGCTCATGCTTGAAGCTCATTGGATCCCTCCAGATCTAGCCAACCACAAGCACGGGGCATTACAAGCAACAAGGGTAGCCTTGGGAGAGGAGGACTTGATAAATGCAAAAACAATTAATTAATTCTTATAAATTATCATTGGACCCCTTGGGTGGCCAACTAATAGGCTTCAGGCACACCATGAGGGAAACATGAGCAGGAACTTGACAAGTGTCCCCTTTGCTTTCTTTGTACTAGGCATGCCTTGTGTGAGTGTGTTTGTGTTCTCTCTCATCCCCCCTCATGTAGGGCTTGCCCCCTCCTTGTATGGATTAGATATTTGACTTTTGACACCTCAAGTCCCTCAAGCCTAGGCCCAGATCCCACCACAATCTTGGCCCTTAATCACTTCAAGCTTGGGCTAAGTTCTCACCTCAAGTACACCCCTAGCATCTCAAGCATGTCAACACCTGAAGCATCTCAATCATCAAGCACCTCAAGCATCTCAAGCACCTTAAGCTTGGGTCGGGTTCCCACCTCAAGCATCTCAAGCACCCTAAGCTTGGGTCGGGTTCCCACCTCAAGCACCTCAAGCTTGGGTCGGGTTCCCACCTCAAGCACCTCAAGCTTGGGCTGGCTTCCCACCTCAAACTCAACCCTAGCTTACCTAAGGTCAAAGGACTTTTACACTAGGTGTTGGAGGTCTTCAATGAAGCTAACCCTAAGGTCATGTGCAAAAACCAACATTATATGGATAACAAAAATTCCTACCATGGAGATTTTGGCTTCACATCAGCAATGTTATGCATTATCTAGGAGTAGTGTTTGTCTAGAGGAATACCTAATAGATAGTAAGTGTTGACGATTAGGACCAGTAGCTGATGTATGAGCTCCACGTGTTACCATCAAAACAACGGTTGCTATGGCATCCATATGTTTTTACATTTTTACTATTTTCATTTTTGCTAGCATGCGAGCCCTAAAGGCAGGGGAAGAGAAAGAAACACACATACACACACACACACACACACACACACACACACACACTCCCAATCTCCCCCTTTATACAAAGGGAATAATGCATGGACACATGTCCGAGATGCCCCCAATCTCCCCTCAAATCCTATTGGATGTCCATAGAGGTCGACCAATGAGAATTAGGCTAGAGTAAAATTAGCCTAATCAATTCAAAAATGTTTGATAAAAGAACCAATAATTAATTTAAGCTCCCTAGAAGACTATTGGATAGTCTACCAAGGGGTCCAATGAGCATCCAATAGCCCAATGGCTTGCTTGATTCCTATTGGCCAGAAGACTAACAGGTCCAATGAGAGTTTAAATAAATTATTTTAATCACCTAAAGCTCTCACAAAAGGGAAAAGGGGTCCACTTGTCACAAAGCTATCAACTATGCTTCTTAATTGCTATTGGCTAATCTTTGTAGGAACCAATGGGAAGCCAGCAAGAGCATTTGGGAAGAGGGGTCGAACAAGAAGAGAGAGAGAGGTTGGCTTTTTACACTAACCAATTTTGCTACACACACACACACACACACACACAACTCATGTGTTGAGAAAGAACTCCATCTCCTTCTCCAAGCATTGCAAAATAGAGGCCTACACCAACAACTCTTGGCTATGGAATGCAAATCCAACCAAGAGCCAAGCTTCCTATGTGCCATTTGGGCTCCCCAACCATTTTCAAATTCAAGCTACCTACTCATTAGGAAGGGAATGGGGTCTAAAGGGGCCTCTTTATTTGCCATGGGATTAAAAAGGAGATTATGGAAGGGAAAAATGGGTGGATACCATGTGGATTAAAATGGTGGGTATGGCAGGGCCTAAAAGTAAGTGGTCAAACTTGTACTCTTTTATAAAATATAGAGAGAAAATCTCTTACAAATTCAAAAAGCTAAACTTTTCTCTAAATAGTTGAGTAAAAATCAATTCTTTCTCTCTCTAGTGGTTGTTAGTTTCTCCCCCCTCCTAAAAGGGGGTCCCTCAAAAAACATGTTGATCATTACCTCCCTCTCTATCTATTGTACCATCCCTCACTTATCTTCACTTAAGCTTGCAAGTTGCTTCTCTTTCCTTCCTTTCAGTTTTCCCTCCCAAAAGCGTTGCAGCAGAAGTATGAACATCCTTTCCCTCCTCAAGCTTACTGAATTCTTGAGGGACGCATTCTCCTCGATCTTGTTGTATTATCCTCAAGATGAAGTTCTCCATTTCTCCATGGGTCTCACTAAACACCTCTACGTAAAGATGAAGGTCTGCAACCTATCCTTCTTCTATATCATCCATCTTTCTTTCCTCAATAGGTTTCCTGTTCCTTCTCCATTAAGGTCTCTAGAGAGGATCTACTTCCCTCTCAAGCTTTGCAACATTATCTTCCCAATTAAACCAACAAGTAGGTAGAGCAATATAGCAGTAAGTGGCATCCTTCACCTTTGTGTACCATCAAGAATCTTGCTCTTCATAAAACTGAGAACGTGGACATGCAATATCTAATCATAAGTGTTTGTGTGCAGGTTGTGCCACTATTCCCCATGGCATCATCATGTACTCGATAACCTAGGAGTGTCATTGACTTCATTTCATGCAGCAATGTACAAGATAATAATGGATATTGGGTAACAATGGAATTACAACAAATGATGTGGGTGACAATGCAGCTCAGCTCAAGAGGTGCAAACAAGGTCTCAAGGAGACACATGGCTTCGCAAGCACACCATTGGAAGGGAAGAATCATGGATTTCAAGTAGACACAAAAAGGCAAGAGGCTTGCAAAGGTGCAACATGTGTATGTTGCTTCACAAGTGAAGCTAGAGACAACAGTGGCTCCATCGAGGTTTCCTGCAAACTATAATTTTACTCCTCTTTCAAGTCTTTTGGCTGTCTATTTAGTATTTTTCCTTTTATGTTTCTTTTGATGACTATAAGATTTCCATTGCTTGTTCATGTTTGTTGCAGATGTTTTTCCATCCGATTTTGTAGAGTGGGAGCCTATAGAGTCCTTCACAGGAACTTTCGAGGCCATCCACACTGAGCTTGGAAAGTTGCTCTATGTTGGTTGTCCATCCTTTGAGCTTGCCTCACGTGACATTTTTTTTATAATCATACTTATGTCACACCTATGTGAACTAGGTATGGTAATCTTTCTTCGATTCACTCACCAACCTTGGAGAGTTTGAAATGGCCTAAGCGAAACAGTGCCTTAATCACAGCAACTAAAGGGAGAATCAAGACGAATGTGCAAGCAACAATGAAGTGCACCTATGGTTTCCGCAAAGCCACAATAGCGTGGTTTATGTCTCTTCATGTGTTTGTGTTTATATTTTGACTTCAAAGTGTTCACAAGACACTAACAATGTGGACTTGCAAAGGGGGAAGTGCGATCAACGGATTCCTTGTAACTAGATGGGAGACTAAGGTGGTCAACCACCAAGGAGATAGAATCAAGTGCTCTGTAGCTGCTGACAATGTCCTATTCAAATACCATATTGCAAAGAAGCAAAGCTTGTCAGTGATCTTTCCCCTTAGAAGGTGGAAGAAAAAGCTTACGATGGGAGAATGGGAGGCACTCCTAGACACCAAATATTATTCTCAGACTGAACATTTAATAAGGTGTTTCCCTTCTCAAGTTGGCATTTAGCTCAACATCATGCCCACCAAGGCTCTATTCATAAGCATAACACTTAGCCTTTCCAACCGTTGACCTTGATAATCTGGAACTTATCAAGCTTCATCAAAAATATAATTTTTCCATCACACTCTTTCTATTCCAACCCATAAAATCTAATCATTGACTCCTGAAGCTTCAACAAGTCAACATAGACATTATTGAACTCGTTTAACAGAAGGATTTTCTCTCTTCTAATGGCAGGGCATTCTCCACAATCTGAAATCCAACCAACAAGCTTGCAACATCATTATGGGCGCACCTTTTTGCAACGTTGACATTGTAAGGTGTTGGCAACAACCTAAACAAACCTTTTGCTGTGTAACCTAGTGTGACAATTCTATACAAAGCATTGAAGGCCTTAAAACTTATTCCTACGCTGTCACACACCTCCATCGGCTCTTGAGGCGACACATTGCTCTTTAGCTTACTGAAATACTTTTTGTGCAAAACATTAGCAATGCCAGCATTGGATAGATCATCCAATAGATTCACCAGCTCCTTTGGCTTGATGATATGCTGCAGTAGAGTATGTCCAGTTGTTTGAGCATCATAATCAATTCGCATCATCATCCGAGCCAAGTTCTTGCATATTGAAATAATATTACAGCAACCTGCAAAAAATGTAAGAAATTAGAAGCTTGCATTTGTATTTCTACCGAGTTTGACGGATACATTCCATTTGAGCTCCACCACTTGAAGATAGCATAGACATCGCATGTCTCTTGTGCTTGAAAATGTGGTAGCCCAATGGAATGTGTGTGCGATGATCGATTTGCCGACGCATATTACACATGCACAATGTCTTGTAGCTAAACATAATTGTCTAGACGGTGCTCTTGCTCCTTTTTTTTATGCTCTGGTTTTTTATTAAGATTTTTGACATCTCTAGCTGCTTCGTATTCTTGTTGGCTTCCTCTCTGACTTGCTGAATGTCTTTTACGTACTTATCTTGCAATGGATGAATAGGCAGCACAGAGATGTTTTCTTGCTTCCGTTTCATTGACAAAAGCTAAATATAATCTCCAATGGTATCCAAACAATCCGTCTCTTGCATCTTCAATAAAATGCAATAGCTCAGTAAAATTAGGAATGGGTGGTGATGCATTGGTCATTGGATCTCCAGGGTAAATATGGCCATCAACCCATAAGTTGATTTCCTTGCACCCAAAGCTCCATAGTTGATGTCCAACATTGGGATTGGATGTGCCAAGTTGCACAGTAGCATACTCCTGCTCTAAATCAATGTTTAATCGATATCATTTTGTCTTGTTAGTAATGTCTTGCAATGGTAGGAGATTGAGTGAAATTTATGTTAGATAATCAACCATATTAGAGAGAGAATATGTAATGGTGATTGCTACAAGCAAGTGAAGGTGCATATGGAGGAAAGACGTGGGGAGTACTCATAGATAAGATAAAAGGTATGCTGTTGAGGGAAGAAAGAGAGGGAGTGAAACTCAATCTCCTTTGGATTCAAATTGTTGACCATGAGTGTAGAGAGACAAATGCTGCTACACACGGAGGTAATGGAGTTTTCCATTTCTCTCAGCTGGAGCTGGAGTGGGAGAAGCATGAGGAGAGAGAGAGAGAGAGATAGAGAGAGAGAGAGAGAGGGGGGGGGGGGGGAGGGAGGGAGATAGAAAGACAATAAATGAAGAGAGAGTGGGAGAGAGGTAAAATCTGTAACCTTGGAGGATCTACACTCTATTAGGCATCAAATAATGTTCGTTAATGATTGGGAGGGGAATTGACAAGAGAGAAAAGGGGAGGAAAGAAAGAGAGATAGAGTTGGATCACATTTTAGAGTCAGAATGCAATGAGACAATGTGGAAAATCTGCTTTTCTGGCAGGGAGTCTAAAAAGTGCCTCTTGTAATGAGATCTAAGTGAGAAAGAGTGTTTTATATGTTAGAGAGAGAAGAGGGGTGGAGAAAGGACATTTTCAAATTCATATACCTACCTCTCTCTTGCATTACTAAATAGACTATTTTCAAATCTTAGCATAGGACTTTTTGCCCTCTTTTTTAGGCTTGGTCAAACTTGGCTTAAGCTTTAAGCATTCCCTTAAACTGCCAAATAAAGAGGCTCTCCTATACCCCATTTACTTACTAATGGTCATCGATCATTGCAACCACACAGAGGACCTAATCACCATGATTTTGCAAAGGCTATAGATGGGGTAATCATGCATAATATCCCCAAGTAGTTTACTTTTGACAATCCAATTGCCCACATTGTTGTGATATTTACGGGAGCGGCCATGATCATAGACGTTTCCATGTGACACACCCTCCCCTACTAGGGCACTACCACTTTCAACCCTTGACCATTGCTTTTAACACACACACACACACACATTGAGGTCCCCAATCCCGAGAAGATTGGGGCAACTTGATAGATGTCCTTTCCTTATTCTCGGGTTTTGTTGACGACACCCTACTCTATTTTCACAAAGCAGAGATACGATAACAGAAGAGAGAGAGTCCTCTTTACATAGTGATCGTGGTTGTAAGGTCATACGTCACAAGCCAGGTCGATAAATCAAGGATTCTAATAGAAGCTATTTCCTATAACATAGAGATGAAATCCCATTGACATATTTAGAATCCATAAACAATTCCTTTTTCCCCATGTTTAAGAGTCACGACCGCAATTCAGAAACCTTGAATATGATACAAGACATAGTGTAAACTAACTAGTAATCTTGTGAAAAGAACCCAACTAATCTGGTCCATAACTTTCAGGGACACAGATATTTGGGAGTTTTCGACGCTTGTCACAATGAGTCTCTAATTTTTCTTCTCTTAACAAGAGGGAGTGGAGAGTTTCTTGACTAATCGAGACCACCCATCCTTGACTTGCAACCTGACCCAGCCCCCACTTTCCACCCCACACTCACACGTTTTTAGTTGTTTTCTAATTACTACCACACTGTTTTATATATACATGTAGTGTTCCTTAATGAATTTCAGACACGTGTTCTTTTATACAGTCCTTCAAACAATACCAAAACAATTAAAAAAAGGCCTAATGAAGACAATCCTATATTTCAACAAAAATAACATTTTCAATTTCTTATGAGTTTGCCGCTACCTGCAGACTTTCTCTGTCTAACCAACAGAGCCTTTACGAAGGATTTATTTGCTAACCACAAATTACGCAAGCTGCCCAACTCGCTAACCGCAAGGCATCTCACTAACCGCGAGGCATCTCGCTAACAGTGAGGAATCTTGCTAACCGCCAGGTATCCCGCTAACTACGAGTCATCTCCCTAATCACAAGACATCTTGCTAACCGCTAGACATCTCGCTAATCGGAAGGAACAAAAGAGATCCGATAACCTTAGCTTAATCTCCACTAACCGCGGAATCATCTTGCTAACCGCTCAATTCTTCTTGTAATCCGTTGTTCTTTTATGGTGGTAGGTTTCCGGGTTTCCAATCGTGAGCTAATTGGTTCTCTTAAACCTTGACAAAAGCAAGCTAGTGCTGCTCTATAATCATCGACGGTGCGTAATATCTAAGACTTACAAAATTTGAGTAGTACTCTTTGAATCATAAGCTGTATTGTTTCAAGCTAAAGAAGTAAGTATCTTTATGGGTAGGAGGTAAGTATCTTGTTTTCATTGCTTGTTTTATTTCCCACCAACTCTGAGATTTCTCTAATACTCCCATGTCACGACAATGTTGTTTCCACCATGATTTTGCTTTCCTTGAGAGGAAAAACATCCCTACTACCATCGCTTGATTTGCAGGTGTGGTCCTTGTAACAAAGAAGTAATCATCCATATCTTCAATCCATACTTCCACATATTTCTCAATATCATCACCCTCTCCATTAAAAGAAGATGGTTGCATTTGTTTGAGTAACAATTTCTTTTCTTGAATTTCTGTGTAAATAGCATCGCTTTGAGGGTTTTTCAACATAGAATTCATTTGAGGATTCCCTTGAGTGTACATCAATGTTTATAGTAACTAAAATCAATAGAGTAATTTCCAAACTTAGACTTATCCAGTCCACTAAAAGCCCAATCGTATGACTTAACCAATCATCACTTATCCAGTCCATCAAAACTCAGTCACATGACTTAACCAATCAAACAATTTCTTTGTAGAAAAACAACTCAATCTTCTATTCATAAAGTCATCAAAGTGTCATATAGGGGCCTACAAAATATCTCTCCATGAGAAAGCATAATAGAGGTTTCGATAACTCAACCATACCTATGGTATATGTCAATGGGCATAATGTAATATCTCTGCGAGTCGGATAATGGGTATAGAAAACCATACATGTAATGGAGTTGGCCTATTAACTTGAGAGTAGCGGAAATTAATGAGACTAGTTAACTTGGCATGAAAAATACTTTTGCAAGAAAGAGAATCTAGAGAACATGACAACAATGTGCTCATGCTTGAAGCTCATTGGATCCCTCCAAGTCTAGCCAACCACAAGCAGGAGGCATTACAAGCAACAAGGGTAGCCTTGTGACAAGTGTCCCCTTTCCTCTTTGAGAGAGAGGACTTGATAAATGCAAAAACAATTAATTAATTCTCCTAAATTGTCATTGGACCCCTTGGGTGGACAACTAATAGGCTTCAAGCACACCATGAGGGAAACATGAGAAGAAACTCGACAAGTGTCCCCTTTGCTTTCTTTGTACTAGGCATGCCTTGTGTGAGTGTGTTTGTGTTCTCTCTCATCCCCCCTCATGTAGGGCTCGCCCCCTCCTTGTAGGGATTAGATATTTGACTTTTGACACCTCAATTCCCTCAAGCCTAGGCCCAGTTCCCACCATAAGCTTGGTCCTTAATCACTTCAAGCTTGGGCTAAGTTCTCACCTCAAGTACAACCCTAGCATCTCAAGCACCTTAGTCATCAAGCACCTCAAGCACCTTAAGCTTGGGTCGGGCTCCCACCTCAAGCACCTCAAGCTTGAGCCGGGTCCCCACCTCAAACTCAAGCCTAGCTTACCTAAGGTCAAAGGACTGTTACACTAGGTGTTGGAGGTCTTCAATGAAGCTAACCCTAAGGTCTTATGCTCCATTGGTTAGCCTTGATCTTTGATAGACAATATCTCATTTGGGCCCCTTTACCATTGTCCCCTTGTTGAGATAGATCTATAAGCACATGTCTATATCTTAAACCTTGTTCCCGTTTATTCTCCCACATTAAGTGGTCATTTTAATATGAGAAAATCATTTGAGTTGGTTAGATATTTTATGGCATTGCCTCTCTCTTGAAATCATAGTCATCCTTGATTATGAGGTAGAAGAGATAAATCCTTAGTCATTAATCAATCTTACTTAGCGGGTAGAGGATCCCTTTTTACCCTATGACATCTTTCCAAGATGGATGACTAATCCATTTGGTGCTTGGGAGAGACATAGCTGCCGCAAGCATGTCTGCTCTTTAGTCCATTTCATTCTCCCAAAGTAGAGTGACAAATTCTACTTGGTGTTTGAGAGACGTCGTCATCACAAACATGATTCTAAGCATGCATACTATTTAAACTTGTGCACAATTGAAAAGAGAACTAGTCTTACAAGACAGAAACATGGATCATTAAAAAGAAATTTGTACACTTGCTTACTCTAATGTAGCATTGTAAGCATTGACAAGGTTCATACTTCCTTAAGCTGTATTCCTTGCATCCATCTAGCATCTTCAAAAGGATAATTTTTGAACTTAATAAGATACCATCGGATAATCTTACCATGTCATAGTACCTTGTCTTCATGCCGAAGGATAGCTTTGGGTTGTAGCACCTCCTCTTGGTCTTCAACTTCGGGAGGGTCTTCAATAATTGGTTCACTTGGTGGCTCTCCTTTGTAGAGCTTAAGTAGGATCACATGAAATGCATTATGTATGAGCCAATGGTTGGCCAATGGTTGGGCAACTTGAGTTGGTAGTCCGTCTCATTAATAGACTTCAAATTTTGGAAAGGACAGTAGTATCTTTTTGCTAGCTTAGCATAATACTTTTGATGGCCCGTAGGAGTTTTTTGCACTTTGTTTTCCTTAATCAAGCCTTAGGAAACTTAAGTAAGGCCCAATCATTTTCTTTGAATGTTAACGTCCTTTTGTGCTTGTAAGCAACAGCTTTTTGCCTTTGTTGAGAGATGGATATAGCCTCCTTAATCTTTTGAAAAGATTCTTGTAGGTCACGGCTATACTCATTGAAGGCGAAGATCTTCCAATGTACTTTGAGTAGCAAGGGACTTTTAGGTTTTCCATCAATGATCTTAAAAGGTGCCTTTCCCGTAGAAGTATGTACAGTATTATTGTAGGTATACTCTACAAGAGGTAAGTATTTTTCCCATTGTGAGCCTTGATCCACTTCGGTAACATAAGTCTTGAGTAGATCGAGTATCGTAAGATTGGCTATCTCACTTTGGCCATCCGTTTGTGGATGATAGGCCAAAGAGAAATTCAATCTTGTTCCTAGATTTTCAAAGAGACCTTTCCAAAAAATAGTTGTCATTCTATTTGACACGATGGATGATGTTGATAATCCATGGTGCTTAAAATCTGTGATATAAAGAGAGTTGCCATTTGGTGCACCTTAATAGTCTTTTTGATAGGAATAAAGTGTACTTGCTTGCTAAATCTGTCGACTATTGTCCATATTCCCGCATTCCCATGGATAGACTTGGGCAATCCAAAGATGAAATCCATGGATATACTCTCCCATGGTGAATTTGGGATAGGCAATGGTTGGAATAATCCAGGCTACTTCCCTCTATCATATTTGGTCTTTTGGCATACTACGCATTTTGAAATATACTCTTGTATGTCCACTTCATGGTAGGCCAATAGAAATACGAAATAATTAGTATAACAAATTACTGTCGCCAAATTTTGCCTAAATTAGACCATAAATATAGAAGGAAAAAGTTATAAATCAACTCTACGAGTTAACCAGAAAATTCTTAAAGATAGAACATATCAAATTCCATATAGGGTGACTAATCCACTAGCAGATAGGTAACTTGTAATTTACTAAGACTAAAAATAGGATATCCTTGGAATATGCACTAAGGAGAAATCCAGTAAAATAGCTTTCACAATTATATGACAATTATGGGAGAATACTAATAGTACAAGGAAGTACAAGAGAAATATCGCATCCAATAACGAACAAGGATACCTATTTATTCCAAAAATCCTTATTTTTGGGTAAAAAGGAAGAAAAGAGATTATTCAATTAATCCTCTAATCGATTAAGTCCATTTATAAAAGATACCAAAAACCTAATCCAAAAACCTTTGAGATAATTTCAAGGGTAACACACACCTTGAAGAACCCGTGATAAATATCTTAACCTCAGATAATTAGTCTAACTAATTATCGCAGTAGAATTACACTGTTTTTAGGCGAAAATTACAAACTAATCCAAAATACTTTGAGATAATTATCAAAGCTAAAGCATCTCTTATGGAACCCATGATAGTTATCTTAATCTCAGATAATTAGTGTAGCTAATTATCTTAATAGAATTACATTGTTTTTAGGGAAAATACAAGGGGAAAAATAGAAAACTAATTCAAAATGCTTTGAGATAATTATTAGAGGTAAATCACATCTTATGGAACTCGTGATAATTATCTTCACCTCCAATAATTAGTGTAACTAATTATCTCAACAGAGTTACACTGTTGTTTAGGGGAAAATAAAAGGGAAAAAATAGCAAACTGATCCGAAAACCTTTGAGATAATTATCAAGGGTAAGATACACCTTGAGGAGCTCGTGATAAAAATCTTAACCTCAAATAATTAGTTTAGATATTTATTTTCATAAAAAGTAACCAATTTTGTGTATAAACCAGAGAAAGGAAACTAATAAATGAATTTATATAATTACCCAATAATTACCAAAGGTCAGAAATCACTATTGAAGGTTGAGAAAATTACCTTGGCCTAAATAGTTAGTATAACAAATTACTGTCGAGAAATTTTGCCTAAATTAGACCATAAATATAGAAGGGAAAAGTTATAAATCAATTTCAGGAGTTAACCAGAAAATTCTTAAAGATAGAACATATCAAATTTCATCTAGGGTGAGTAATCCACTGGCAGATAGGTAACTTATAATTTACTAAGGCCAAAAATAGGAAATCCTTGGAATATGGACTAAGGAGAAATCCAATAAAATAGCTTCCATAATTATATGATAATTGTGGGAGAATACTAATAGTACAAGGAAGTACAGGAGAAATATCTCATCCAATAACTAACAAGGATACCTATTTATTCCAAAAATCCTTATTTTTGGGTAAAAAGGAGAAAATATATTATTCAATTAATCCTCTAATCGATTAAGTCCTTTTATAAAGGCTGTCAATATGGCTCCAAAGAGAACCAGAGGAAATCCTCTTATTGAGGAAGAGGATATTAACAACAAAAGAAATAAAGCCACTCATGACTAGTGCAGTAGCACATGGACGACCAATCCCAAGTGGATTTCTATTTTGTTCACTTAAGTCTTTAATTATATTAAAGTTCATTTCTAAGTTAACATTGCATACGTAAGGGTTAGGAAGGATAAACTGGCTATAAATGGAAGGTAACTTCCAAGAAACCAACGAGAAATGATTGTAAATAGGAAAGAAATGATTGGGTTATGGCTGAATGACATAGGAAAGAAATCTTTGACCATCCTTAAGACAGCTTATCTCAAGACACCAACGAGAAATGATTGGGTTATGACTGAATGACATAGGAAAGAAATGTTTGACCATCCTTAAGACACCTCTTATTCCTTGGAATATTTTACTATAGGTAATGAGTAATGATGACTATCCCGCCATGGATAAGTTGGTTTCCTCAATGCTCACGGAGTCTTTACCTCATGCTTGTTTGTGCTTGTGGATATTACTTAGGATATCAAGTTTATCCTATAGGAACCGCCCGGTTGTATGGGCAACCGGTTGGCATATGGGCGCCTGGACTATGGGTGATGGCTTTTTCCACCCCGGTTTTTATAAATAAGGAATGGGTGCCATTTTTTCACCCCTTTATAGGTGGTCTTGAGAAAAGTCAGTACTGGTCAGAGATACTTCAGAATGACAGTACCTTGTCTTAAGTCCAAAGATGTTTGTTTGCTAAAAGAATGTTTTCAATACTGTTTTCAAGGATTGTCTTAATGAAATTTAGTTATGAAATTTAAAAGAAATCATTGTTTTAATTGTGATAAGAATGTGATAGTAACTAAACAACACAGAATCATGTGTGAGTGCAGGGTGGTACGTGGGGATTGACTAAGGTTGTCAATCATGGATGGGTGGACCTGATTAGTTAGGTAACTAACCATTCCCGTGCACTAAAAATGTCTAGAAACTTCTTCACTTGGAAGAGGAATCCACCCCAACGACTGTGCCCTCACATATGTTAGGGGGAAAAAAGCGTTGGCTAAGGAAACCTTAATCTGAATGATGGAATTTATAGGGCCGAAATAGTTTTTTTTTAATTTAACAAGTTGTCCCGTTTCCACTGCAAGATAGGACTAGGTCTCCTTTTAGGGCTATAAACCTAAACCATTATCAATGGTAAAGGTGAATTCCCTAGAATTGTTCTTGTTTAGGGACTCATATTTTATTAGGCCTAGAGACTTGTCAAGGGTCCCATCCCACTTTTGGTGTCGGTGGGTTTGGGATCCTCAAAATGAAATACTTGAGACTTTTGTGGTCAGTGTGTAGAATGATTGGAGTCCCCCATAGGTAGTTCTTCCATGTGTGTAGGGCATGTAGAACAGCTAAAAGCTCTTTCTCATAAATGCCCAAGACTCGCTCTCTGTATTGAGCCTTTAGCTCTCATATGCTATGGCATGCCCTTCTTGAAGAAAAACTACTCCCAGGCAATCATGACAAGCATCACATTGGACCTCAAATGGCTTTGAGATATCCGGAAGCATGAGGACTGGTTGGGAGGTAAGCTTTTCCTTGAGCTTATCAAAAGAATTTTGCTCCTTAGCAGTCCATACATACTTAATGTTCTTCTTAGTTAAGTCATGTAGTGGTTCTGCTACTTGAGAGAATTTTTCTATGAAGCGTCTATAGTATGTGCAAATACCAATAAAGCTTCTTACCTCATGTAGATTCCTTGGGTTACGCCATGCTTTTATTACCTCTAACTTCGATGGATCCATACGGATACCATCTTGAGAGATAATATGACCTAGGTATTGAATCTCTTGAAGGAAAATTTCGCTTTTCTTTTGGTTGAGGAAACGCATGTTCTCCCTCAATGCTTGAAAAATCACTTGGGAATGTTGCTTATGTTCCTCCAAAGACTTGGAGTAGATGATGATATCATCAAAAAACACTCTAGTGAATTTGCGATAAGGTCTAAAAAGTTTCTCCATTAGACAATTGAATATAGCTGGTGCATTAGTCAAGCCAAAAGGCATGACTAGATATTCATAAAGACCAAACGTTGTGCAAAATGTAGTCTTTAGGATATTTTCATCCAATATCCTTATCTGATGATAGCCACTTTTAAGGTGAGTGCTACTGAAGATTATCAAATAGTGATATGGTTTAGTGCTCGATAGTCCACACACATACGATATGTACCATCTTTCTTTTGCACTAAAAGGACTGGAGAACAAAAGGGAGAGGAACTAGGCCTCACCATCCCTTTGTCTACCAATTCGTGTACTTGCCTCATGATCTCCTCTTGTTGAGCTTGTGAGACTCGATAAGCAGGCTTGTTAGGTGGTGAGCTTCCTCGAAGGAGCTCAATGCGATGATCATCATCCCCTCATTTTGGAGGTAAGTCCATAAGGATATCATCGATGAACACATCTTGGAATCCTTTGAGAAATTTAGACAAGTCTAACTCTTCTTGATTCCTACATTTACAGTTGATGAAACATTAGGATCTTTTAGAGACTCTTTGACAAAAATTATGTACGCAGAAACTGAGCACTTCATTGACTTAAAGCAGGAGGATTTACAAGTGGAATAGTGCAACCTCGCTCACTAGCATTTATATACGTGTTCTTTCCCTGTAGGTGAAATAGATTCTCCTTTTAGGGAGCTTCATATTGGCAGTTATTTTATCAAACCATGGCGCCCCTAGGATAGCATCCTCCTATTGGAGAGGAGATATGAAAAAGTCTTCTTTGTCTACATAGCTTTGGACATGAAGCCTCAACTTCCCAATCAAGGGAGTAAGGGAGGCTTGCTGTCCCTTGAAAGTTGTGTGATCCATTACCATATCTCCCATCTCAAAAGCTTGAATGCCCAACTTGGTGGCCAACTCCATTGATATGAATTTGGGAGTAGAGCCAGGGTCAAACAAATTGAAGGCATCATGCTCTCTTACCTTTCCTCAAGCATAGAAAAGTGACGATCCTTTGCAATGAGCATCCTCTTTTGGAGCTTCGATGGTGGAATCCCTAGGAGTCTCACTCTGAGCATTCTTTTTGGGGCAAGAACGATAGCCATGTCCTTGCTACCCACACTTGAAGCATTTATGGTCCTTGCAAAGAGCTTCAAGCTCTTTAGGAGAGAGTTTGTTTTTGACTTTATAAACTCACTTCTCCTTGGACTGATTATTGTTGTTGTTGTTGTTGTTGGAAGTGCCTTGGGAAGAATTTTAAAAATTGGTTATTCCCTTTGCATCATTTTTGTCTTTGTTTTCCATGGGCCTCACATTTCATCTAGCCCCTTGATGGAAAATGATGCATGAAGCAACCACGGTGTGATGGATTACTTCGCTCATAGTACCAGGCTGTTGAGAGTTAATGTATTCGGCCATCTCTTCAGGTAATCCTGCACAAAATTGATACCTTTTCTTTTCTTGGAAAAGTCTATCTTTTGAAAGATAATGGCCTTGAGATGTAAATCCAACACTTGTCTACATACGTGTGGATAGATTCATGAGAGAGAAGCTTCAAGCTGCACCATTCGGTAAGCACTTTTTTCTTTGCATCGCTTGTAAGGAATTGCTTCATGATGGAAACTCGTAGAGTTTTCCATGTCTTTGGGGCTTCGTCGTTGCCACGAAGGATAGCCAACCATTGACATTAGGAAAAATATGAACCCCAAAAGATCCCTTTAGCTTAACACTAGAATGGTAACCTAACAGGACATAAAAGTGTCCTTTCAGGGTTTTGGGAAAAATTTTCCAAAACCATAGTAGATCCACTCATTTTGAAAAATCCTTTCATGAGCTTATAGTTCAATAACTATGACATATGGAGAAAATGAGAAACTTGTAATTTTTCTCATCCCTTGGTCTCTGCAAGCCTCCAAAGTTGATGGACCAGTGCATTTTGCCCAAAACAGCAATTTCTTATGGTTGATTGCATATAAATAAGAGTGGAGATTTTTATAGGACATGAGATAAAATGCCCCGTTAACTTCAATGGGTTGGTGACCAAAACATATGGTTGCTTTTACCTCACTAATTGTTTTTTGGGAAAAAAAATAGGTACAAAAAAGTTGCATTTTTGCCATTCTGCGGACCTATCATCAAAGTTTCTATAGTCATGCTCAATCCAGATACTATATACATGTTTTCTTAGTTCGATTTGGGCTTCTGGATTCAAAAGGAGCCATGGATCATGTCAAAAGGATAATGGATCTCTTACAATTGGAACCTTGGGGGCAATGATAAAGTGCTAAATACAGCAAACATGAAAAAACTGGGTTTAGCATTATGACCTCTAGAAACCCATAGAAACTACTCAATATCTAGCCAAGTTTGTAGTCTATGATTAGATATGGTTACTACCTACAAAATACACACAATTGGCCTAAGAAACTAGCAATATTGAGAAAGTTATACTTGCTACTCTAAAATGTATCGTATTCTTCAACAATAAAAAAACTCAACCATCATCATATACTATGCTAAATAGCATATTAGGTCCCCCAAAACTCAAGGAAGATTAGCTTTATGTTATACATTAGACTTACACAATCAAAATTGAATTTGGATATCAAGAAAGCCACCAAAAAAATCATAAAAGTGCTAATTTTGGCAAAAAAACAGGACTATGCAATTCTTGTAAATTGGTCATAACTTTCAATTTTAACACTTAGCTCTCGTATTCTTGAGGTCTTAACAATAAAAATATGACACTTATCCTCTCTAGCCTTCATTGCTTCACAATTTGGCATGCGTCAAGCTTGAAAACAAACACCAACTTAGTTCCAAACACTCCAAGAGAAGAAAGGCAAAAAGTGAAGGTCATAGAACGACAATGAAAAAAAAAACATCACATGATTCTTTCCTCACCATTGGAAGGCAGTGCATAAAATGCAACCATTGCTTGTTGAAGCCTCTTCAAATACATTCTCAGTAACTCCTCGTTCTCTCAATGCGTTCTTGAAGAGGCCATGTAGTGCAGTGTAACCCTTTGTACTAATTCTAGCTTCATCACATTCCTTCTACAAATCAACATCACTCATGAGGTTAGAAAACTTACACATCACCTCCTTGGTTATAGCAATATAGATATGTTTTCCTTTTGGTGTGTGTAGGAGTGCTATGACATCAGAATTCTTAAGGAAACTAGTAAGCAAATAAATGGGATCCTCTTGGCTTTGGCTACCACATGTCTCTTGGATGAAATTCCTGCAAGAAGAATAAAAAACAAAACAATCACCACAAAAGCGACTTCATACATGTAGGAAATGTGATAGGTATTCAAAAATGCACCTTGTAGCTATAACTCTTCTCATCCAAGCACCACCTTTGGGAGCAAGGGTCTCTATGAGAGGATCCTCTTATGCTTCCTTGCACCTAAAAGGTGTCTCTTGCAAACTCAATATGGTACCCTCAAGCTTTGCAATCTTACCATCCTTCTCTTCCACATGTTGATAAAGAGTTTGTGCTTCTTTCTCCACATGAATGATCCTCTATTGTAGACTAGAATTGTTATGAATGATAACTTGGTGTTAATGCATCCACCATTGCACACTATGAGCTATGATAGTGGACAATCGCTTGCAGTAGCCAAGCATACCTGGGTCCCCTCTACCTACTATTGCAAGAAGGTAAGGAGACTATTGAATGTTGGATATACATTAACCAAAGGGTCATTAGGGTAGAGGCAACCATCCACCCAAAGGTCCTCATCTATGTACCCTGCACTGTGGCATTGTTGTGTTGTATGTAACTCATAACGCTTGGAGGGTGCAAGCTCTTTTAACAACTAGATATGTACGCGTTTTGTTTCTGATGATCTTGCTATGGATGGGAGGTTTGTAATGTTGCCTAGATCCATGGAAAGGGTAATAAATCTGGCCTCAAGCAAGAGTCAAGAGTTGCAGCAGAGCCACAGACGGGAGAGGTGAGCTATGGAGT
Organism: Adiantum capillus-veneris; assembly: GCF_014529385.1. Lineage (NCBI taxonomy): Eukaryota > Viridiplantae > Streptophyta > Polypodiopsida > Polypodiales > Pteridaceae > Adiantum > Adiantum capillus-veneris. Next base: position 44,695,830 of record NC_140943.1, on the reverse strand, counting down.
GAAGAGCTATCAGATAGAGAGCTGCAGGAGAGCTATGGATTGAAGAAGAGGGCTATGGAGTGGATATCTGCAAGAGATCTACGGAGTGGAGAGGAGAGCTATGGAGTGGAGAGCTACAGGAGAGCTATGGAGTGGACAAGAGGGCTATGGAGTGGAGATCTGTAGGAGAGCTACGGAGTGGAGAGGAGAGATATGGAGTGGAAAGCTGTGGGATGGAGGGCTGCAGGAGAGCTATGGGATAGAGAGCTACAAGAGAGCTATGGGATAGAGAGCTACAGGAGAGCTATGGAGTGGAGATCTGTAGGAGAGCTACGGAGTGGAGAGGAGAGCTATGGAGTGGAAAGTTGTGGGATGGAGGGCTACAGGAGAGATATGGGATGGAGAGCTGTAGGAGAGCTATGGAGTGGAGATCTGTAGAGAGGTACGGAGTGGAGTGAAGAGCTTTGGGATGGAGAGCTATAGGAGAGCTATGGAGTGGAGAGCTATGGGAGAGAGCTACAGGAGAGCTATGGAGTGGAGAGCTATGGAGGGAGAGCTGCAGCAAAGCTATGGAGTGGACCTGCAACAAGGACAGGGAAGGAGGAAGAGTGTGTGTTGAAAAGTAGGAGAGATAAGAGAGAGAAAGGGGAGTGATTTTAGAGGGAAATTAAAAAAAAGGTAGGAAGTTTGATATTTAGCAAATATAGCAGTGAGATTTTGAGAGAGAAAATTGATTTTTGAGTATACATATAGGTTGGGGAGAAGTTTTGAGTAAAAGTGAGGTTTTTTTGAAATCTTTTGAAAAGAGTGCTTTTTTGGACTGAGGCTATGGACGCCCTTGATGATATGGCAAAAAGGGGAGAGGGTAGTTATTGTCATGAGGAGTGTTTAGCGAACGAAGCAACAAGCGGCCGTTTCCAGAGAAGGATCATATTTTTATGAGAAACCATTGTAAAATTCTTTTGTAAGGAATCATCTCTAAGCCGAGAACTTGTCAAAAGATTTATGATTATTCTTCTAGGAGCAATTGTATATTAGAGAGCCAGTTAGAAGTTTAGGAGCTTTTGGCCGGACAAGCCATTTGTAAAGACCTAAACTATAAAGGTCATTTTTTGTAAGTTTGAACATGATCTTTTTGATGGAAAACTGAGAAGACAGCGTACGTTTGAGAGCTCCTTCATGCTCCAACTTGTAATCTTCGCCATTGAGGCTACGGTAATCCAAATTCAAATTTTGTTCATTGCATTGTGTTCCTCTTACCTTGCTCTTCCATTCAAGTGTAATCATTCAAGATTCAGTGTAGGTTTTCAACTACGAGTTTGAGGCCTTAAATCGTTGTTTGGAGTGTCTATATGCGCGTTTTATGTTGTTTTGACCCTAGGAGGGGCTTTAGGGACCCTAAAACGACCCATTAGGATCATCTGTTCGCAATTTTTGCTGACTTTGGGACGAACGATCGCAATCTTTGTACCTCTCCAGAATGATGTGACAGTGATAGGATATGTTCCTGATAGTCCCTTGTAGCTTGCCTTCAAGTTTTGTGCGATTCCGATATGATTTGCATGGTAAACGGGCGTGATGATTGTAGAGCTGTGTAGAAGGACATAGGTAGATTACTTGGCTTTAGTGTGTTTGATGTTCTTGTAGAGTAGTAGTTGCATCTCTTCGAGTTCACTTCATTAGGGCTGACATCCTAATGAGTTTCCATGTCTCATCCGAGTCACTTTCCCTGTATCGATAATTGTATGTTGATGCTTGAGAGCTGTGCTATGGACGTCCATCGCGGCGACCCGCAAACATTGGCGCCGTTAGATTCCTTTAAAAATAAAAATAAAAATAAAAATAAAATCCACAAATCCATTTTACACCTCAGTTAGGTTGCTAGACAAGGGTTTAGAGCTTAGTGGAGTCTAGAGCGAGTGGAGCTGCTAGATCCTCTCTTAGGAGATTTAGGGAGCTGTGAGTGAGAGTGTAAAAGCATTTTTGCTCTTCAATTTCTCTAATTTGATTGAGTACTGAAATCTCACCCGAAATCCGTTGTGTTTGTTTTGTTTGATTCATTCCCTTATGGTTTTTCATTTCTGTACTTAGGAGTAGGATAAGCAAATCACATTCCAATCATATTTGGGGCAAAAGTTAGAGTCAAGAAACTAGGAAACCATAACTTTGGTCAAAAAAGCCATAAGAATCTGAAATTTTGAAAATCAGGGTTGATATTGATTCAAATCACAAAGTGGTAGCACAAAACACTAGGAAATACTTGTCAGAGGGATCATACAAAATTTCATCAGATTTGGCCTAGGTACTACGATCGTGATCGGTGTACCTCAGTGTCTGATTTGTACAAGATTTGACATGTGCCTTCCTAATAAGATTCTAAACAAGTTTGTCCTAAGCAACTACACCCAAAAACATCAAAAATCAAGGAAATCAGACCACTTGGGTAAAACTAGCGTGACAGACCCAGAAAGTGCAAAATCTTGGCTTTTGGTGATCCAAATGCAAAAAGACTTGGGGGATAGCCTTAAAACATCAGTGTCTACAAGTATGTCAAATTTGGTCTAATTTGGGCTCAGAACTACGATCGCGATCGGTGTACCTAAGTGCCAGATTTTGACCAGATTTCATCTGTGGATCCCCAGGTGTATACAAACATAAAAGTCTAAAGGACCTAGAGCCAGAAACCTCAAAATACCTATCAAACTATCTGAATACAAATCCAAGTCAAAAACTACTAAACTGGCTTAGAAATTGACTTTCAGTAGACCAAAACACATCAAAACTGGGAAGGAACCATACAAAGGGATAGCCTGAACACAGGACAACCCCAGATAGCTTCCAAATCCCTAATCAAGCACTAAAATCAGATCAAACTGACTGATTCTGGGAGATAGACATTTCGAACCAAGAAATAGTAAAAGCTTGACTTTTTAGAGTCTGGTTACAAAGGTATCAGAGAGGTAGCCTTAAAATAGCCTAGTGAACAAGCTCATGAAGTTTGGTTAAATTTGGGCCCATAAGTACGATCGCGGCCGGTGTACCTCTGGCCCAGATCTAACTCATTTTTGACGTGTTCATAGACCTAGACTATTTAAGATATCAGGAGTTGTCAAAACTCACATTGGACATACTGTCAATAATCTGCAAGCAAAATTGTGTTGAAATCATTGTGAAAGTGTTGAATCTGCTGACAGTTGGAATGATACAGTGATCTCATAGCCATCATGTGTATTCAATTGCAGAGACCGATCAAGTAACAATCCATGCAGTCGCAGGAGTTGGAAGATCAATCCATCTCCAAGTAAGAGATTTGGATTCAGTCAGTAAATCCCACTTTCTTCATGTTTTTGAGATCGGGAAAACAAATCAACACAAGACACCTAAATTTAGCGGATCGAGTAAGTGTTGTATCAACGGAGGAGAGTGTAAACCAAGGGATAGTACGACCGTTAGAGCCGATCCTTGAAGAAGGCATCTCCGATACTTCTTCATAGAGATCTTCCGAGTATTTCACAGAACACTTGGGACAATTAAAACTAAACGGAAGAGAAAACATGGAGGCAGGACCATCAGACCCCTCGGCCACATTAAAGCTATTGTTCATCAAGTATCAATATGACAACAAGCAAGGTGCCAAGATATACAAAGATGGAATGGACCGCTACTGTGTGAAAATAGAAGATAGAGCTATAGTGGAGATAGGTACCTAGATGACGAGGGTATCATGTACTTGGTAGTCTTGAATCCTAACATTGTAGATAAGTGGGGATTGATGGTCACAAAAGCCAAAATAGACGAGGAACATGAGGAAAAGGCACCAACAATGAGCTTACCTAATGCGAGGTTCAGGCGAGAAAACTAAAAGTTGAGAGTCAACATGGATAACGTCTTCTTGGGGTTATACAAGTATAATAATGGAGAGAAAGATCTCTATAATAGATGCGAGGAACCCTACGTCAGAGAGATGAATGAGCGAAAAAGACTTTATGTCTTCACCTACACAGAGGGAGCGGAAACGAAAATTGCTGCATACGACAAGTATGGAAGACGATATCCAGTAATCGATAAAAAAGATTTGGAAAGAATATACGTACTTTGGGGGACCACTTCACCAGTATTATGTCACTCCAAGCCCACTAAGACCAGCACCTACAACTGTCGTTCCAGAACTGGTGAGCATAGGTGGAGAGAGGACTCATGTAGCTGATTCTTTCGGTCGACCTCATTATTAGATGCCAAGCACCATGGAAACGTTACATTCGAGAGAATCAATGGCTATGAATCGAGGTAGTGCAGTTCCTATCTCTACACATACGGCTATAGGTCCGACATTTGCAGCCACCCCATCACATTTGCCTCCTAGTAGTAGATTCTGGGCCGGAGAGCCAACGAGAGCAACCCACGACATCCATGATGCCCAAGAATGATTTAGTCGAGACACGGGAGCAATGAGACTGATCGCAGACCATAGAAGAATTAGGCCATCCCAAGTAACGAAGTGCATGCCGAAGAAGTATAGCGGATTGGGGGATCCATATGCCCATGTATCGCTCTTCAAGCAAGTCTTAAGAGCAGAACATATCACTGATTTCCATACTCAATACGAGGGATTCGGGCTGACCTTGGAAGGATGGCCTTAACATGGTTTCAATCTTTAAACCCTGAAACTTGTCCAAATATTGAACATGTATTGCGTGAGTTCGCGGATGAATTCTCGAAATGGGGTATAAATCATAATACTGTATCGCAGATATATGCTTTTAAACAAAGAGAGAATGAAAAATTGAAGGAAGAAACCTTGAGATTCAAGCAATACATTGAGAGGTGCCCAAGGAGGGAATTACCGCAGGACGAGAGATTATATGTCCTCTTCGTTGAAGGACTTAGGAATGAAACCTTGAAAAAGGACCTTCACTTAAAGGCATGTAGCACATTTCAACGGGTCACAAGGGAAGCGTTATATCTTGTTGATAACTGCAAAGCATATGGGGAAGTGTCAGAGGATACTGATTCAGTAACCAGTGGCTCTTCATCGATTAAAAGTGAACCCTCTACCAAGAAAGATGCTCAGGCATCCTTGATGCCGACAGCTGACTAAATGATGAAGGAGGTAACAAAGAGAATGCAGCAACATATGAGATCAAATCCGGTGATGAGACAGTCTCAAACGAGGAAGTGTGACATATGTGGGGGGGATCACCCGACGCCGTGGTACACACAATAGCCGAAAGCACCAGTTACGAATGGACGAGTACTGAAATGGTGCGCCATAAGAGCAAAAATGGACAAATCATGGCACGGAAGAGTGTTTTTATAACAAAAACTATGTGAGGGAAAGACCGTATGGACCTCCAGCAGGACCACCCCAGCCACCTCCTCCAAGATATCAAGTTGGACCAAATATGAATTTGGTAGCAGGAGCAGACAGACCTCAACCTGTGATGGGTGAACAACCTCCATTACCATAGGAAAATAGAGCCATGATTAGGTATGCTCAACCTTGTGAAGCATCACCAGGAACGAATAGTACACTTCAAGTTTCTTATTATGAGGAACCGAATGAGCCTTAGGCAACAGAACCTAAATCACAAATTTACGCAGACAAAGCCTATCAACCGTGGGGAAATAGCGAGGGTATGGCACCACCAACGTATGTAGCACAACCTTCAAGAGATCATATTTGGTGGACGAAAGAACGTTAATGTTTATTGCGAACTAGAATTACAAACCAAGAGGGTATCCTAATAGGGCAGGACAATCTATGGGACCACCTCCTCAAAATCAACCACCAATTGGACAGTGCTATAACTGTGGAAGCACGGATCATTGGGAGCGTAATTGCCCTTTCAAAGGCAAAAGAGTGAAAATTTTTGGGTTTTGTGACGGATGTGGTGTGAATCACATATTGCCAGATTGCCCAAAGAATCCGGACAACAAGGGAAAAGCAACTATGAATATTGTGGGGGTGGTACCCAGTGCAAGCAGCGGATCAGAAACCGATCCCATGATCCAAATCAATGCGATAACCAGAGCCCAAGCCAAGGAATTAGGGAAAAACGAGTCCTTGGAGGAAAAGGTTGAGTTGCCGATACCCACAGAAAATGAGAGTTTATCTGTGAGAACCCAGCGAAAATCCTGGAAGGCGAGACGAGACAGGATGAAAATAAGAAGGTTGAAAACCCAAATTGCCATGCAAAACAAATTACATGAAACGAAGGAGCAACTGAAACAAGAGAGAGAGAGAGAGTAAAAATGTTGAGGGTAACAACAAGCCGAGGAAAGCGTCCTCAGGGGGATCAGTCTTGGTTGAGAAAGTGCTAGAGCCTTTAGATGCTCTATTACAAGCGTACGAAGCAAGGCTAAAAACAAACCAAACCTTGGAGCAGAGATGGTTAACTTATCCTCAACGAGAAGTGGAAACAAAGCGTTTGGAAATGTGTAAACACCTCATTGAAATAGCCCAGGCGTTGATGGAACCTAAGGTGGTTAGAACCTCAGAACAAGAAGTGTTGATTCACAAAGAGCGAGAAAAACTAAAAATCGACAAACCAAAACAAGTAAACGGGCCCAAGCCTGAAACGATATTGTCATTGGATCACCGAGTGGTGCCGAACACCACTGATGATGCTAAATCAATGATGATAATGCCAATTCCAGAAGTTGAAAAACAATAGCCACAACACTTATGGGAAACCATTCGAAACCGAAGGAACGGAAGCGCGACATTACAGTCTGCTCCAATTCCTGAGATAACCTGGATAACGGATTTTATCTAGCCAATATACAATCGATGTATGGGGATGCGAGAACGAAGGTTTTGATGGAAAGCAAAGCTCAATCCTTGAAAACCCTGCCTTTATTTATAGGTGAACACGAGGCACAATCGGAGATAAGGTTAGTTCCATCCCAGATGAGAACTATTCTACAAATGGTTGACTCAAAAAGTCTTCAAGAGATGTTATCGACACCTATAACATGCACAATCACGCTGTCAGAACTCTTGAGAGTCAGACCACACTTATGGGAAGACCTGGGGAAACATTTGGAGCACAAAGGAGTAAAGGTTCCTCTTCAAAAAAACCCTACGGGAGGAGAAAACAAACAGGAGGGTCAACCCAAAGCTCAACTAGTGCCCATAAACAAGGTCGGAGATTATTGTGAAGGCGAGGAGGGTAATACGACCTTACTTGTTGAATATCAGGATATAAAAACGATAGCTATCCTAGACAGTGGAGCCGGAGTGGCGATTGCTACAAAGGAAATCTGGGAGAAATGGGGCCGTCCATCTCTCAAAAAAATGAGAATGAAACTGCAACTCGTAGATGGGTATGTAGAGAGACCATTGGGAATCCTAGACCAAATAGTTGTAACTTCGTGTGGAATTAACTATGAGCACACCTTTGCTGTGGTGGATTTCGGAAAAACGAACAACTTCGACATTATTTTGGGATGACCTTGTATGCGTCAACTTAAAATGATACAAGATTGGGGGTACAACCAAATTTACCTAAGGCACGAAGAGCTAATAACAAAAATCAACATGAAGGATCACATCTATAGAGATGTTGCAAAAACACTAGTGACAAGAATTTAATTCAACCACTGTAAATGAAAAAGAAATACCTGCATGGATGCAAACGAAAGCGCATGTCTGGATGTGTGGAGCATCTGATTGTGGAGACATAGTCAAAGAGGAATACGTATTGGAAAGATCCGTAGAAGATGAGGCTTATCTCCCAGAACCTTTCCCTGAACATTTATTTGAGCCATTTGGGTGGACTCAAATATTTTCAACCTTGGACGTATGTGTTAACGAATGCATGCCTACAAAATTTTATGACGAAGAAGGATACGACCTAGTAACGTTGCAAATGGCTAGCGTCATCCTTGAGTCAGGATTGGAGAGCGAGGAACAAGAAGAACCACCACATGAGACCGAGTGTAAAAGAATAATCGATGAGATATCTGTGGTGAACGATAGGAATCGAATCGAAGAGGAATTCACGGATTCACTAAGCAGTGACCTTCCATCACTGGATGATGGAATCCAAATGATAGAGTCTGATGACGAAAGATCAAGTGGATCAGAGACGAATAGGAAATACAGGTCTAGATAGGATAGGTTTTACGAGTTTCCTAACCAAAAACCTAGTCGACAAGAGCGGTATAAATCCAAGAGAACAAGAAAATCAAGGGCGAATAAGAATAATCCGATGCCTCTTGTCAATGACAGAACGGGATATCTAAATCTTGTCAAAGCTGATGATTGTGTCAAAGACGAGGTCACTGGCCGGTTTATTAAAACTAAACCATGGAAAAATAACAAGAAGAACAGACATGAAAATCGAACGACTAAGACACATAAAGGGGGGGGTGGGGGTGGGGGTGGGGGGAACATGGTCTGGAATGACCAAAACAGAAAGGAAAACGGAGTACAATAAGCTCAAGCGAATCCTCAGAGACATATGGACGACTGACTTGGAAACAAATGAGGACACGAATTCTGACAAGATGGATGCACCGTCCCATTATAAGAAGTATACCATACAAGATAGGAAAATCATAGTGCAACAACCAATGAAGGAATTGAAGGAACCGGGTACATCGTACGACGGTCCTAAGAAAGACAAACGAATAGATCTAGCGGAGCCGAGAGAAGATCCAAAACCTGCATATATTGCCACGGATCTTACTAAAGAAGAGGAAAGGCTTTTGGTAGCTACTCTTAAACAATATAGAGATGTGTTTGCATGGTCATACAAAGATCTTAAGGGAGTGGATCCAAGTATCTGTCAACACACAATACCCCTTAAGAATGACGCCAAACCCAGCAGACAACGTCCCTATACTTACAATGAAACGTTTGCAAAAAAGATCAAGGAGGAGATATATAAACTTAAAGAGACAGAGTTTATTTACGAAATTGAGCACACCGATCGGGTTTCACCAATTGTGGTGGTCCCAAAGAAAAATGGAAAGTTAAGAGTGTGCGTCAATCTCAAGAAAGTAAACGCTGCTACAATTCGGGACAACTATCCCCTACCCATTACTGATCATGTAATAGAAAGAGTGGCAGGAAAAGAGGCTTATAGTTTCTTAGATGGCTTTTCGGGTTACAACCAACTCGCAATAAAGCCAGAGGATCGGCACAAAACGGCTTTCGCAACTGAATGGGATATTTTTGCATTCCGGGTAATGGCTTTTGGCTTAACAAATGCACCAGCCACATTTCAGAGGCTGATGGGTCATGATTTTAAAGAATATCTAAGACAGTTCTTAGAAATCTACATGGATGACTTGTGCGTTCTCTCTCTTGTAAGATTGGAACACATAGAGCACTTGACCAAGGTGTTCGAAAAATGCAGATTGTATCGGATTTTCCTGAATCCAGAGAAATGTGTCTTCATGGTAAGATAGGGAAAAATATTGGGACATATAGTGTCCAAAAACGGTATGTCGGCAAACATGGAGAAGGTCAGCGTAATTGTTGATCTACCAGGACTAGTAAAGGTAAAGGAGGTACAGGCATTTATGGGCCTTTGTGGATATTATCGCAGATTTATCTACTCATACGCTATAATTGCAAAACCACTTTACGCGCTGCTAACTAAATTTGAATGGACGGATGAGTGCGAGAAAGCTTTTCAAACTTTGAAGCAAAGGTTAATTTCTGCTCCAATTTTGAAGGCTCCGGATTGGAAAAAGATATTCCACATCCACGTAGATGCATTAGCGTATGCAATAGGACGCATACTTGCACAACCTGGAGAGAAAAACATGGGTTTTCCAATAAGTTACTCCAGTATGAAGGAGTATGAGCGGAAGTGTGACGTGAGAGAGAGTGTGAGAAGAAGAGCACGACGATATGGTGAACTCGCTCTACTGTAATGTGTAGAGCATAGTGAGTTCTTATTAGGTTTTTACAAAAGAATATGTGTACATACCTGGTGGCCCGCCCACTTACCTGGGTGACCACATTGGGCTTTATACCCCAAAAACCTCCCACTTAAAGTCCAATGTGGTACTTTAAGTGTGAGAGAAGCTACTATACAAGCTAATATACAAGAGATGTAGAGAAGTGATGTACTACCCTACACCTAACTGCTTGCAAAAATGCACAAAGCTCTCTGAGGGAAGTCCTTTTGTAAGTAGATCAGTAGGATTTTCTGTGGTGTGAACTTTGACAAGCTGAAGTTGCTTATCCTCGAGCATTTCCCTGATGAAATGATACTTCACATCCACATGCTTTGTCTTTGAGTGATAAACTGGATTGCGAGCCAATTGTATAGCACTTTGACTATCACAATATAACACAGGCATCTCTTCTTTGATTCCCAAATCTGTTACTAGTCGATTAAGCCAAATTGATTCTTTGCATGCCTCTGATGCTGCAACATATTCAGCCTCTGTAGTAGATTGAGTAACACAATCTTGTAATCTAGAACGCCATGATATTGCTCCACCAGCCAATGTAACGACATACCCTGACGTAGACCTTCAGTTGTCTAAGTCACCTGCATAATCTGAGTCTGTAAAACCCTTTACACTTAGCTCCTGACTCCCATAGCATATACGCATACTCTTTGTAGCTTTCAGGTATCTCAATATTCCTTTCACTGCCTCCCAATGTTTCTTGCCTAGGTTTGACATGTATCGACTTACTACTCCCACTGCAAATGCAATGTCTGGGCGAGTAGCAATCATTGCTTACATCAAACTACCCACTGCAGACGGATATGGAATCTTATCCATTTCAGCCTGTTCTTCCTCAGACACAGGACAATCTTGTTTGCTAAGTTTCACATATGGTGGCAATGGAACACTCAGTGCCTTTCCCTTCTCCATATTGAAACGTTGCAAAACCTTGTCAATATACTCTGTTTGAGATAACCAAATCAACTTCTTTGATCTGTCTCTCTCAATGTGCATACCAAGTATATGACTTGCCTCACCCATGTATTTCATGTCAAATGATTTTGCCATCTTTGACTTCAAAGCTAAAATTTCTTCCAAGTGCTTGCCAGCAATCAACATGTCATCCACATACAAAATAAGGATCAGCCAACTACCATCCTTAGCCTTCTTTGTATATAGATAGTGATCGAACTCACTACGTTTGTAGCCTTGAGAAAGCATAAACTTGTGGAATTTATGGTACCATGCCCTCGGTGATTGTTTTAAGCCATAAAGACTCTTTAACAACTAGCATACCCAATCTTCCTTGCCTTTCTCAACAAACCCTTCTGGCTGCTGCATGTAAATTTCCACATCTAAATCACCATGCAAGAACGCTGTCTTGACATCCATTTGGTGCAACACCAAATCTAATATGGAAACCAATGCAAGAAAGCATCTCAATGTAGTCATCTTGACCACCGGAGAGAAGACTTCATCAAAGTCAATGCCTTGTTCTTGCTTAAAGCCCTTGGCAACAAGCCTTGCTTTGTACTTTGTCTGACTATCATGAGCGGTGATCTTATACCTGTAAACCCATTTACAAGGTAGAGCCTTTTTGCCCTGTGGTAATTTAACTAGCTTCCATGTCTTGTTTTTATGCAGAGCTGTCATCTCTAACCGCATGGCCAATTGCCAATTCCCGGAGTCCTTCATTTGCACTGCTTCCTTGTAACATGAAGGCTCATTGCAATCAGTCAACATGACATAGTTCATAGATGGAACAAACCTATCAGGAGGTCACGTGACACGTCCAGATCTACGCACAATAGGTGGCTCAGGCTCAGCCACAACCTATGGTTCCACTCTATCCTGTCCTTGCTCCTCTTGAGCCCTGACATTTTGTCTTGCACGTGCACATCCATCTTCTTGGAAGACAACTCTTCTAATCTCCTCAACCCTCTCTGGTTTAGAATGATATTTGGATTCATTAAAGTGAACATCATTGCTGCAGACAACCTTTCTGGATTCGGGATCCCAAAGTCTGTACCCCATCTCACCAGAATTATCATAGCCTAGAAAGATGCACTTTCTACTCTTTGGCTCAAGTTTGTTCCTAAATTCCTTTGGAACGTGAGTATATGCCTCACAGCCAAAGACTCTGAGATGCTTGTATGAGGGAATTTTGCCTGACCATACCATCTCTGGCACTGAATCCTTCAGCAAAACCTCCCTAGGAGATCTATTTACAAGATGAACAACTGTTGATACAGCTTCAGCCCAAAACCCATTTGGCAGTTGTGCATTAGACACCATACTTCTGACCTTCTCTTGTATGGTCCTATTCATCCTCTCAGCAACACCATTTTGAGGAGGATTGTAAGGAGCAGTAAGTTCACGTTTTATACCTTTTGACTCACAAAAGTCCTGAAAGGCCTTTGAAACATACTCTCCACCATTGTCAGTGCATAAGAATTTAAGCTTCTTGCCACTCTGATTCTCCACAAGTGTCACAAACGTTTTGAAAACACTAAATGCTTCATCCTTGTGCTTGAGAAATTAAACCCATACTTTCCTCGAGTAATCATCTATAAATGTCATAAAGTAAGAAGCTCCCCCAAGAGATAGGTTAGGCATAGGTCCACACAAATCACTATGAACAAGTGCCAACTGTGTATCTCTTCTACTGCTTCTATGTTTATGTGGCTGTTGTGTTTGCTTACCATACAAACAATGTTCACAGAATTCAAAATCATTAAATGAAAAGCCAGGAAAATAACCAGAATGAGACAAGATTTCCATTCCCTTCTTGGACATATGTCCTAACCGGCTATGCCACAAAGAAACGTTTGGTTGCTCGGTTACATTGATTACATTTTTAGAGACATTTGATACATAAACCATGTAAAGTCCTCCAGACTTTACTCCATGTTCTACTGTCATAGAACCCTTGGATATCTTCCACATGTTCTGTCCAAAAGTGGTGACGTAGCTAGCATCATCAAGTAAACCTGTGCTGATCAAGCTCTTTGTAATTGCGGGAACATGTCTCACATTCTTCAGCGTGAAAGAAGAGCCATTCTGAAACTTCAATTGAACATCTCCAACACCTAAGATCTCACATGTCTGCCCATTGCCTAGCCGAAGATGATCTTTAGTGGTCACATAAGAGGTAAACCACTCCTTGTTTGGAGACACATGAAGTGATTCCCCTGAGTCTATAATCCAGTCACTCAGTGCATTTCCATCAGATGTTGTAAGAAGAGCTGAGTCCATTGTATTCTTCAAGAAGTAGATGTCTCCTGACACTAGACTGTCATCCTCTGCAACAATGTTTGTCACATTTATTTCTTGAATCTTCACTGAGGACTTGTTCTTCTCACCATGGTCTTCAGCTTTCTCTTTGCCTTTTTCTGCTTTCCATTCTCTGCAGTCTCTTTTCATGTGACCCTTCTTTCCACAATGGTAGCATTCTATGTCACTCGTGCCTTTAGCACTGCGGGACTTGCTACGAGACTGATTCCTCTTTCCACCTTTGTACTTTTCTTTGGTCCTTCCGCTGACAACTAAGGCTGTTCCTTTGCCTTTGTCCATTGTCTTTCTATTGGTTTCTTCAGTAAGCAGACTTCCTTCTACACCTGCTATGTTCAAACCATCTGGAGGTGCATAATTACTCAAAGTTGTGTGAAAAGTGTCCCAACTTTTCGGCAATGTGATCAACAGGAACGTAGCTCTAACAGTCTCATCAAACTTGACACCTTGAGCTGACAACTGACTATAGATTGTGTTGAATTCATTCAGATGATTGGACATAGGTGTCCCTTCTTTCATCTTCAAGTCAACAAGCTTCTTAGGCCAGTATACCTGTGAAGCTGCACTCTGCTTCTCATAAAGATCACTCAGATTTAACCATGCTTGATAAGCCGACATCTCGTCTGCTACATTCAAGTAAACGCTTTCTGCCAAAGTCAGCATAATGGTAGAAAGTGCTAATTCATCCATTTCGCTCCATTCATCTTCGTCCATATCTTCTGGTTTTATCCCCTTGAGCTTTATAGGTTTTATCTGCTTCTTTTGTACCAACATGTGCCAAATCTACTGCTTCCACAATGGGAAATTGGTTCTATCTAGCTTCTTAATATTGTAAAGAGCAGTGTCCTGTGACCCAGCCATAGCTACGCTTCACAGTAGTTTACTTTCCTGGGAAAAATTCGGCAGAGTTTCCCTTGTAAACTGACCTCTGAACCAATATCAACCTGTCAAATGAACCAAGAAAGCTTCAGATTTTGCAAAAATTTTGGCAGAGTCTCCTTTGTAAAATGGCTCTGGTGTACTAAAAACAGACCAAAAAACAGTTCAAAAAACCACTGTCTCTCTAACACTGTAAGCTATGGGTAAACCTGTCCTACACCTGTACTGTCTCTGACTGTCCTGTCACTGTCCTGTAAGCATAGACTGCGACAATGCCTCAACGGCAGTAAAGCAAAGATGCAATCCCAACTGTCTAACTCACAGTCAATACATCCTAGCTGCCTATCTAAGGGTGCTGGAGGGATCGCTCCAAGACCTGTATCACCGAAAGGATCTCAGCATTCGAGAATCCCCCAGCTCAATAAAACCTCACTCGACCCTCAACAAAGGCTGCAGTAAATCTGACAGTACATAGACTTCCCACAAAGTCATACATCCACAAATTTCACACTGTATGCTGTAACCGTTGCGGCGGTTGTTTGCTGCGTGACTCACAGCCAGCAAACCCTCAACAGACATACATCATCTATGACAATACATCCCATGTGGAAGTACCTGCAATGTCAGGATGAAATCTGGAATATCAAGCAACAAACACAAGCTACCTGATGAACTAGTGGATGTCGCCTACAGTCTGTGTGTAGATACGCCCGTTTCGTATGTGACACGCTTCCAAGAACTGTGAGCCGTCCTTTGATGTGTAGACAGCCACAAATCAACACTATGGGAGTGTCGATATCCTCAGCACCTGCAGTCGTAGGCCAAAAACCCCAAATTTGCATAGTCGGATCTGCACCCGTCGAGACCACGTAGTCGAAAATGGCCTACGCAGACCTTTGTCGAAGCCGAACAGTGGCAGAGATGACCTTAGAATGAAATTCTGACAACACCAAGCCCTTCCAGCTTTCCCACGAGATTTGGGGCCGTGTCTTTGCCTGTCGAATTTCACTCCAATCTGAGTTGGTGATTCTAGCCTCCTGCAGTGCTGCCCTGAGCCTTGATCTGAGCTCTGATACCAGTTGAAGGAGTATGAGCGGAAGTGCGACGTGAGAGAGAGTGTGAGAAGAAGAGCACGACGATATGGTGAACTCGCTCTACTGTAATGTGTAGAGCATAGTGAGTTCTTATTAGGTTTTTACAAAAGAATATGTGTACATACCTGGCGGCCCGCTCACTTACCTGGGCGACCACATTGGGCTTTATACCCCAACATAGTAGACAACTGAACAATGCAGAGAAGAATTACACAACAACTGAGAGGGAGAGTTTGGGTATTGTCTATGCAGTGGAAAAGTTTAGACACTACTTACTTTCCAATAAATTTGTATTCTTTGTTGATCACCAAGCACTGCTGTACTTAGTAAACAAACCTTGCAGTACGGGAAGGATTGTTCGATGGTTCATCATACTGCTTGATTTTGACTTCACGGTAGTAGTCAAAAAAGGAACTACACACCAAAGAGCGGATCATCTATCTAGAATGATGTATAGAGAAAACCTAGTAGGGGTTGATGATGATTTGCCAGATGCATATCTTTTCAACATAGAAATGGTTCCAAGATGGAGCGAGGATGTAATCCCTTTGCTGACTATCGGGTCATTGAATGTGAGAAGACAACCATCTACCATTGCAGCATCTAGATCATTGGTAATATTGGCGGGCAGGTTATACAAACAGGGATCGGATCAAATCCTTAGGCTTTGTGTTGAATCGAGTGAACGGGAATTGTACCTAAACCAAGCTCATGTACAAACAACGGGGATTCACAATGGACATGCACAGATGTATCAAAGATTGATGAGAATGGGTGTGTATTGGCTGAAAATGCAACATAGTGTTTATACGCATATCAAATCATGCGTTAGATGCACGCTTCAAAAGCCAATAGAGCACGCGACTCTATTCATACTATCTGTAACACCCCGATGGAGTAACTACATTGTTGAATACCTCACCACCAGGATACTGCCTGAAGGAATGAGTAGATCACGTATCAAAACGATCACGAAAGAAGCAGAAAACTATGTACTAATTGAGGACAATCTTTACAGACGGGAAAAGACAATCAATTGAGAATGTGCGCGATTGAAGAGGAATACACACTACAAGAGTTTGTGTGCTCTTGTGACGCTCTTAGCAACAGAAATACACTCGGTTTTTATAACCCCCGGCGTCGCTAAAACCGTCGCTAATAGCGTCGCTACGAGAGCGTCGCTATAAGCGTCGCTATATAGAGACGCTCATAGCGACGGTTATAGCGACGCCCGAGAGAAATTTTTTTTGGTGACAGGGCATTGAATGCCCTGCCGCCCATCAACCATATTGTACTTGATTCACTTTTTAAAAAAAGTGCAAGGGTAGATAATAGACCCAAAATAGTCACCCACAAGACGCATTGTTTGCAAAATTGACAAGCGTAAAATTGACAATTGTACACATCATAGGCAAAATGAATTGATTGGCAAATGTAATAATGACAATTGTACAACATCATAGGCATAAAGAATTGATTGGCAAAATGAACTGCGGTGACAAATGTAATAATATACATGGTTCAAAAAGACGTATAAAATCCGTCTCATGATACATAAGCTATGAGAAACCCTAAACTAATGCTATCTAGCTACGGCTAAACTGACGTCGTCTAGTCAGACGTCTCATCGCGTCCAAGCGGCGTATCTATCGGATTCTGCAAAAAAAGACAATAAGACAGCTTTCAGTAAGTATAAACATATAACGACATTTATAAAACAATACAAAAAATAGAAAAGAGTAAACCCTAATACTAACCATGCCGCCGTGAGAACTGAGAATGTCCATCAGGGCGTTTAAGCCCTTCCTGCCTGCGTACTCGCGCTTGTACGGTGTGGGATCACGTCCTGTCATCGACCACTGTCAAAACATACACAGATTTCATTATGTTAGAATTAAAAAACTCATAAACCCTAAACTATCGAACATAAAGAGCAATGCGAAAACACTTACAAAATCGGCCTCAAATGATGCCCATCCATCGCTCCCCAAGTGGTGCAAGCTCCCTGCCTCTACTCGCGCTCTGGCTGCATCCTTTTGTTGCTTCCACTTGTCGGGATTCTCGCCCGCTGCTTTCTTCGCATTCTTCCAATCTTCTTTGGCCAGCCAATCTGGCCTGTTCCACCCATGCTTGATTGCTTTTTGCACTTCGGAACGCTTGTGTTTGCAGTATTCGCGCATTCGAATCTTCATCAGGTATTCATTGAAGCGTTGATCTCGTGTTGGAACGGGAAACTCATCATGAAGTATGCTGATGACTCTGTCTTTTAAATCACTTGGTACTTCACTCCATTTGTTTAGTATGTAGTGTCTAAACAGCTGAGAGCAAAGACCACGCATGCGCGAGATCACCTCCTTGCTGTCATCATCCATGATGATGCCGCCGCTGAAGTCAACGGAGTAAGGCAAGCCCTCTGGCCGGTGACGCGTGAACCTGGGTGTCCCGACAGGGGTCTCTAGCGGCGTGTCGATGGGGGTACGGATGTCAGGTGTCTCCACCGACGTCTGGGCCTCGAAGCGAGGAGTGTCGAGTGGGGTGGCTCCTGGCGGAGTAGGTAGAGGTGTGTAGCTTCTAGGAACAGTCATCCGCGCAAAACCTGGCGTAGATGGCGATGATGTGGCTGGTGTGGGGGCGGGCAAAGAAGGGGAGGGTAAAGAGCCTCGTCGAACATGAGGCAGTGTGGAGGCATCGGCGGCGGAATCCCCACAACAACCGCCACCACCACCACTAGAGTGCCGGTGTCTAGACGAGTGTGAAGATCGTCTCGTCGACACCGAAGCTTCGGAGCGCGCCGAATGCTCCAAAAGAGAGGGAGATGCGGATGGAGTAGGAACACGCGATGATGCGCAGAGCGATGATGCTCCACGTACCACTGTCTCTGCTGCGGTGACAAAGAAGAAACAAACTCCTCATCATCCATACCTGCATTAAACACACGAATATTTAAACTTAATATTGAATGAATAGAGTAGACAATGATGCAAAGACCATTAAATACAATGACGTAATGACGCATATAAATACAATGATTCAATGAATTGAGTGATAGAAGAGGCAAGTCGAAAACTCAGAATTTTCAATCAAAAGATGTGAGCGCGAGTAGAAAAGACCGTTATACACCATGGAAGGTACTTAGAGAGCCAGAGCTTTTACAACACGGAGCAAAATTGTTCAAATACAATATTTGTGGCTTTAAGAGATCTCTCTCTCATCCTCGCATAACTCAGCATAACTTCCTATATCTATATAGAGCTCTCCGTTTAAACACATATCCTCTGTTTCATTTTGTAGATCCTCTGCATGCACCCCATATAGAGTAGTAGCATCTTGATGCTCGTCTGGCACCACCGCAGCGGCTTCTGATTAAGCATCTTCTCTAATCTCCTCCATTGATGCCGTTGTGATTGGCACATGGTAGCTTTCATACGTCCTTGCACTACGAGGGGCTACCTCTATGACGTACCACCAGTTTGATGTAGACTTTGTAGGATGAAATATTACCAGCCAGAGCCACATAACTTACATGAGAGCTTTGAAGCACATAACTTGTAAAAGGGGGATGTTAACTATTTACATACTTACTTGTTCACAATGCTCGGGTAGTACGAAAGTGTCTCTTAGGTCAGTCCATTTCTTAGTAGAATCCACCTCAAGAAAACCAGACTCTCCTCTACGCACAGTAGCGTTGCGACCCTCCATGATTATCTTGAACCATTGCACGTCGAACAAGTCGACAAAAAATCCTCTGTAATCGATCCTCAAAATCTCTTGTAGCGTGCCGAAGTAAGTGAGTTCCGCCACCACAGGATCTGCATCAGAGGAACGTCGTCGACTAGACTGTTCAAATTTTGCCATGATTCCACAATCTTGAGTAAAACGCTTTTTGACGATCCGTTCCACCCTAAAATGTCGACCTTTACACCATGCTGCTGTGTATGACTTATACTACAACGCACAAAGATTATGAGTGGCCGTTCAAACGTTTAGAAATAAAGTCACTAGCTAGTCGTACATTGCAAACTTACCTTGGTCGCGCAACCCCGAGAGTACTCCCACTCTTCCTCAGTCACTTCGTCACCGCATTGTTGTGCGCTTTTCAATTGGTTGTGCAACCATCTTAAGCTCATGAATGTTGGTAGGCTCTCCAAACCCATCGGATAGTGCATCGGTGGTCATCTTCCCCGTCTCCACTCAATTCGCGCCCTTTGTCACTCTTCCTTTGCATCCTCATATTGTGAAATCCACTTTTGCATCACTGGATTGTGGAGCATGCAAAATCGGTTGATTTTAGCCTCTAGATCTTCCGTCATCTTCTTCTCAACACCGAGATTGCACATGACAATCCCAGATATGCGCTCATCATCTATGGTTCACCATAGCGTGTCCCGGGCTTTATCACACATATGTGAGGCATCTTGTGGCCTCACATATGCTACTTGACCAAAGCGCCTGCGAACACGTCTATTGGGTTGCAAGATTGCTGCTTGTTGGCCAGCGTCAGAGTTCGACGAGTTATAATTGGCAACAACTCGATCTCTCTCTCTCTCTCTCTCTCTCTCTCTCTCTCTCTCACACACACACACACACACACACACACACACACATTCTCTAGTCATGTCCAATCCCCGCACACCTCGGTCTAGAGGTGCACGGAGATCAGAACCACCAGGTTATAATCTCGTCTTTATTGTTCAATACCTATATTTGTGGGTACAAGAAATCTACACACCCACGTCTACATGATACTGCATGTAGTGGAAAAAACCCCTTTGCCTCTTCTCTAGCTGTAGCACTTCACAGCATCTTAACATATTTTCACAGTAGATCTTTTCACAGTTCGTCTAACTCTAAACCCTAAACCGTAAGTAATTCTTGCGTGGACTCGATCTAACTTAAATAAGCGTAAATCTAAATAAACGTAAATCTAACTAAAAATAAACCTAAATCTAATTTAACGTAAGTCTACATCTAACCTAATCTTTAACGTCTTTTGGGATAGTTTCCTACGACGTTAAAACTCTCTTCTTCTTGTGTGTGTGTGTGTGTGTGTGTGTGGGTAAACCTAAATAAACCTAAGTCTAATCTTATATAACATAAATCTAAATCTAACGTAAATTATGTTATATTAAAAACAAAGAACTAAACTAACAGGGATTATAAGAACCTTAAAACTGATTTAACACATAATTTTTCACATAACTCGGCAAGAGTTGGCATTCTCATCACTAAAGATGTGAGAGTTAACTTCCGGCGGTGACGCTGCCTCATCTCCATCCACATCTGACAACAGCAATTGGCCCTTTGGACCGTTCTTGCTCTTGTTACTAACTTTGAAGTTGCTGTTGAATGTCTAGAGGTTGTCTAGATGGTCATCGTCGGGGATGTAGTGACTCTTGCCGCCCAGAAGATCCACCTTCTTCCCTATCTTCTGAAGACATTTCACCAGTACTTTTGGATCGACGGAGCCCACCATGAGTGAAGGCAGCAATACCCTATATTCCATTGAGGGCTTTCTTCACCCGCTTCATGCAAGCATCGCAGTCTATGGAGACCTAAATCTAATCTAATATAACGTAAATCTAAATCTAGCGTAAATAAACGTAAATCTAACTAAAACTAAACCTAAATCTAATCTAATTTAACTTAAATAAACCTAAATCTAATTTAACGTAAGTCTACATCTAACCTAATCTTTAACGTCTTTTAGGATAGTTTCCTACGACGTTATAACTCTCTTCTTCTTGTGTGTGTGCGCGTGTGTGGATGTGTGTGCCAATAAAAAGAGATAAATGGTATAACCTTTCTATCACCCATGCCAAGTATGATAGATTGGTTATGCCATTTCCCTCTTGAATAATAGGTCTTGAGTTCAACTCCTCGTCGGCTAGATCTTTAGGTCTTTTAATTTTAATTAGTTTCCTACGACGTTAAATTAGTTTCTCTCTCTTTCTCTCTCAATGTGTGTGCGTTTTTGTTTATGCATGTTTTCTCTCTCTTTTCCTCTCTCAATGTGTGCGTTTTTTGTTTATGCATGTTCTCTCTCTCTTTTCCTCTCTCAATGTGTGCGTTTTTTGTTTATGCATGCTCTCTCTCTCTCTCTTTTCCTCTCTCAATGTGTGTGTGCATTCTTTGTTTATGTATGTTTGTGTGCGTTTTTGTTTATGTTTGTACTCTTTCTCTCTCTCTCTCTCTCTCTCTCTCTCTCTCAAAAACACTATGTGTGTGTGTGTGTGTGTGTGTGAGAGAGAGAGAGAGAGAGGGAGAGAGAAAAAGGGGAAGGGAACATGAGAGTGAAGAGAGGGAAGGAGCATGCCTGGCTCTCCTTCCTCTCCTCGTGTGTGTGTGTGTGTGTGTGTGTGTGTGTGGAGAAGAAAGAGAGAGAGAGAGAGAGAGAGAGGGAGAGCGTTACCTGCTCCTTGCTTGAGGGCGCCGAAAAACTCAGATCTGAGATCTGAGTTTTTGGGCGCTCTCTGTTATTCTTTTTAGCCCAGCCGGCGTCGCTATGAGCGTCGCAAATTTACTTGTAAATTTGCGACGCTCATAGCGACGTCGGGAAAAAAAATTTTGAGCGTCGCTATGTGAGCGTCGCTAATATGAATAGCCTCTTGTAGTGACATTCCTATCTTAGAGCAAGCACACGGCGGACAAGATGGTGGACATTTCTCAGCTGGACAAAGCGGCCAAAGAAATTCTTATTGCAAGCATATGGTGGCCTACACTATTCATGGACGTTGAAGAGTTCGTGAAACGATGTGGCGATTGCCAGAAAACAAAAATCCCTAGAGCACGAGATGATATGCCCTTGAGGCCAATGATGGGGGCAAGAGCGTTTGCGAAATGGGGAATAGATTTTGTAGGACCGATAGCGCCTCCGATATATAAAACGCACGCTCAATACATTATTGTGGCAACAAATTATCTAACAAAATGGGTGGAAGCTAAAGCAACAACCAGAAATGATGCAAAAACGATAGCACAGTTTTTGTATGAGAACATTTTCACCAGATATGGCTTACCAATAGAGCTAGTGAGTGATAGAGGAACTCATGCACTTCATCAATTAAGTGATCAAATCCTATTGGATGAATTCATGGTAATTCACAGGAAGTCAGCTCCCTATCACCCACAAGCTAACGGCCAGGCAGAAAGTACGAATAAGATTTTGGTGACAATTCTCACCAAAATTGTTGGCGAATCGAGAGCTGACTGGGATCAAAAGCTACATTCATCTTTATGGGCATATAGAGTAGCTTACAAAACATCAATAAGAACGACTCCGTTCAACATGGTTTATGGAATTCAAGTGATTTTGCCACTTGAATTTCTTATCGCCAGGCTTCGGGTCGCTAAACAATTAGAATGGACGGGCCATGAATTATCCAATCAGGTAGATGTCCTGGAAAAACTGGATGAAACTAGATTGAGAGACGTTGCATCAATCTATGCGCAAAAACGAAACATGAAATCATTCTTTGATCAACATGTTATCAGCAAGGACTTTTGTACTAGGGATTACGTCTTAATGTATACCCTGAAACAACATTCCCGGAAACTCAAAAAGCGAGGCAATGGACCCTATGTGATTCATGACATATCATCTAGTGGTGCCATTAAGCTTATGAAATTAGAGGGGGAGGAAATGCCTAACTGGATTAGTGGTTGCAGACTAAAGATATACAACCTACCACTGACCTCAGAGATGATTGCCAAAATACACGCTACAAAGGAGCGCAAGAACAAATCAAAGGAGACAAAAGTTCAAGCGCAGGAGGGGGCCAAAGTCAGGATTTTAAAACGAAAACAAAACTTACAACAACAAAGACTTCCTCAACCAACAGATACGGCTCAAATTCCTTTTTCTATAATTCAAACTAATGAACAATGGGAAACAGGAATCGATGTTCGCATCAATGTCAGACTTCCGCATGGTAGATATCAACAAGCATTGATTGACATAGGAGCAAGAGTCAATGTGGTCAACTTCTCCACTTACAGGATGCTTACAGATGAACCCCTAGTGTAATCCACACGTGATTTACAAGCCACAAACGGAGCAACAATGCCAACATTGGGGATAGTAAACTTACCAATCAATATTGATGGAAATAGTTGTCCTCATCAATTTTTCGTAATGAAAGACGGAGAAATCAGAGAATCACTATGCCTGGGAGTTCCATGGATGAGAACGTACAATGCAGTCACTGAATGGTCAGAACATGCGTTAATATACACACATGACTCTAACACGTACATGACTCCATTAGCCAAAACAGATCACTCATGGCCAAGTATCCCCATCGACAAAAAGAAACCGGCTAATGAGCCAAAAACACCACAAAAGGTTATTTGGAGAGTATGGATAAAGAAAAGATTGATGCCCAACAAACCGAGCAAGATATGGCTACCTAAGGACAAACTCCAGACAGAAGCAGCATCATCTCAAAGACCTTCAGGAGTTACTCCGGAGTGGAAATGGCAACCAAAACTAGAGAAAACTAAAGATTCGGCGACAGACCTTGAAAGGAAACCCAAAACTCAAAACAAGAAGCCTGAACCTCCAAAATGGCACTCGAAACCTGTGAAAACTAAAGTAGAATCTGTAAAGATGCAACAAACTGCATACAAATGGGTTCCAAAAATAGTTGCCATCACAACACCAACAATCAGGGAAAGAGCACTTCGACTGCTCTTTTGTTCCATACACAACTACCCTCGCCATCAAAAGCCACTGAAAACTACATTCAATCCCCGCATCTTGCACAACACCTTGTTACCCAACGCATTGTCTCAAACATCAGAATAGGGCCACATTACAAGGCCATGCATAGACACAGATTCCAAAACCCATGCACATGCACCCAACCTTCGTCGGGGACGACTCAAACAAGGAAGGGGGGAATAATTGATGAATCTAGCAATAGTCAGGGCCATTAAGGGGTCCAACGTGTATTTATGTACATAATGTGTGTGTTTTTTCATTATTTAGAGTTCAATTTCGAACATATTCGATCAAAACTTGGCATTTTTAGCGTTTTGTATCATCCGACCAGCATAATAATGAGTTGTAATGACAAAATCCGGAGCATTGGGATGCTTCTAGAGAAAATATATGCTTAGGGGTGAGTATAATAATTTTGGCTAATTTTTGCTAGTTAACACTAAGTTGGTAACCTAACAAGACATAAAAGTGTCCTTTCAGGGTTTTGAAAAAAACCCCCAAAACCATAGTAGATCCACTCATTTTGTAAAATCCTTTCATGAGGTTATAGTTCAAGGCCTATTAAACATGGAAAAAATAAGAAACTTGTAAAATTTATTCATCTTTTGGTCACACCAAGCCTCCAAAGTTAATGGACCAGTGAATTTTCATCAAAACTGTCATTTCTTACGTTTTGTTGCATAAAAATAAGATTAGGGATTTTTGTAGGACTTGAGATAAATTCCCTAGTTAGCTTCAATGGGTTGGTAATCAGAACTTATGATTGCTTCTCACTCACTATTTTTTGTTTTTCCAAAATAAATAGGTACAAAAAAGTTAAATTTTTACCATTCTACAAACCTATCATCAAAGTTTCTATAGCCACGATCAATACAAATAATATATGCATGCTTTCTTAGTTTCCTATTGTCCTTTATGTTCATAAGGAGCCATGGAGCATGTCAAAAGAATAATACATCTCTTACCAAGGGGAATCTTGGGGACAAAGATGAAGTGTTAAATACAGCAAACATGAAAAAACTGGGCTCAACATTATGAGTTGTAGAATCCCATGGAAACTATTCAATATCTAGCCAAATTTGATCCTTATGGCTAGATATGGTTATTACCTACAAAATGCACGTAGTTGTCACAAGAAACGAACAATATTGAAAAAGCTATACTTGATATACTAGAATGTTTCATTTTCTTCTATAATTGAAAAAATCAACCATCGTTGTGTACTATGCAAAATAGGGTATTAGGTGCCCCAAAACTCAAGGAATGTTAGCTTTATCTTACAATATGCGACATAGAAAATCAAAAATGCATTTGGATATAATGAAATCCACCAAAAAAATCATAGAAGAGCTAAAATTGGCTAAAAAACAGGATTTGACAATTTTTGTAATATGGTCATAACTTACAACTTTAATATTTATTTCTCCCTAGAAGCATCAGGACATTTTGAGGACTACTAAGGATAGTTCTCTAGCATTATAGACCTCACAAACATGAATTCTAGAGTGATATAGTTGCAAAATTTTGAAAAAAGCCAAAAACAGGACTCGTTTTTTCACACAGTTTAGGTTGTGAAATGTTGTGTAAGGACAATGTTAAAGATGGAATTGATATTCCAAAAAAATGACAAGTTTTTTTCAGCTCATGAGACAACTTTCTAGATAGATAGCACCTCAAAATCCATTTTGAAACTCTTGAAATAATTCAAGGAAAATGGTCACTTAATAGGACATAAAAGTGTCCCATTACCAACCTAGTGTTAATAAGTATTTTCAATTTATTTTGTTTGATTTTCATTAATAAAACATTAAAAATTAAAAAATATCGCTCATAAGTGTCGAAATCAAGTTCTGGAAGAAAACTCTGAAGTATCATGATAAGGTTATCAAGCATGGAAGATATGAAGCTAATCTGAAGATGTCGAATTTCAGCCTTAATGATCATGACTACATTTCGTCAAAATCGCATCAAATGGTCATACGATGCCGGAATAACAAGCGGTTTGACCCACAGGTGGTATGCAGATTATATCTGGATCAAAGATGAGGAAAATCAGCCCTATGTCACAAAAATCTCGGGAAGATATTGGTCAGGTAGGCCAAATTCTAGCTCATTGTTCATTTTCACATTTTGAGAGAGAAGAAGAGAGCTTCTTGACCTAGAGCGATCTCCCACATTTCTACCCCGTACGAACGGTCGGAGCCAGCATTTCATACCAGATTTCACAGGTATATTCCTTATCAAGTAAAGATCAAGTCTATTACGCATGCAAGCGCGAATCATTGCACAAACGGGCGAAGGGATCAAATCAAAGTCGGATCGGGTCAAATAGGTCAAGGTCCCTTAGAGGCATCCAAACAAAACTTTTTCCAGGCGCAGAACACATCAATGTGCTCCCCACAAGGTCAGGAACAAAGCCATATGATCAAATCACAGTTTGGTGGTGGTACACCGATCGCAATCGGTGTACCTCACTGACAAAATTTGGGACAGAACATGCAAAACACCTCCCCTCAACCTCGCCTACAATCTGCAGGTGTCAAAATTAATTTTGGCCTCTGTGGTATGATCACGATCGGTGCCCCAAGATGCAGGTTTTGCAACTTTTGATTTGGCCGAGGCTTGGAACTCAATTAAAAATACACTCTCTTGAATTTTCAAGCAAAATGCACAAATTTTACTCATGGAATGGGCCTAATTTGTCAGACACAACCGAAACGGGAAAATTTGACCTACAACTACCAAAATCCGGTTAAAAATAATGATGGATAGTTTGAAGGGCATACCTGTCCGACTAAGAGTCAGAACAGTTGTAGAAAACCTCCAATGGATCTCAGAATCTCCTACAAGTACATATATAATCATTTCAGTCTTGAATGACTACACAAAGGGAGAATTGGTGCCAATGCCAAAGACCAAAAGGTGACTTAAAGATGCTCAAATATCATATGGGTATCCAAGGAATGCCTAAAAGATGCACAAGTCTAGAAAATCTCCCAAGACGAGGTATAAAGTGCCTGATCACGTCAACATCAGACAGTGGAGTAGGCTGCTGGTAGCAGCACATCATGGAAGCAGTGGAAGCTCTAAAACTAACTTCAACTAACTCCAGGCTCCAACCAAAGTTCATCAGGAAAACCCAATATGGTTAGACTTAGTAAAATAAGGTCAAACAATGGAAAATTGCTCTAATTTGTTCATTTTAAGTCCAAACTTCGAAATAAATCATCAGTGGGCTAGGCAGCATAGGGGTCCATGACCATCTGGTTTTCACCAAAAAAAGCTCAGGTACTACGATCGCGATCGGTGTACCTCAGCATCAGATTTTATCCAAAACCTAAGATATCCCTTATATATACCTTGTTCAAGTCACCAACCAAGTTTAAAGCCATTTGGACATCAAAAACTCATGAAAAGACAAAGTCTAGTCCAAAACTCCCTTGTAACCCAAAATTGGGACCTATAAACTCAAAAGTGGTTCAAATGAGACACAGAGTGGACCGAAATGACCCTCCAACTATTAGCAACCCACTCATGTGATCAAATCTAATTTTGGCCTCTGTACTACGATCGCGATCGGTGTACCTCAGGTCCATAATTGACTCAGATTTTAATCAGTCATCATAGCTCTAGTCTTCCTAGTCCCACTGGTGAAATATGGACAAGAATGGATGAAATTTATTCAAGTTATGATCAGTTTTAACTTTTGATCTGTTTTTTACTAAAAGTCTAAATGCGATTCATGGCGAAAGGAAAATCCTGACAGCTTGTGATTCTCCTGACACGGAATGCCTTGCCAAAAGAAAGAAAGGCAGTGGACAGCAGCACCATATGAAGTGGAGGAGCTCGCTACAAATGAAAAGGCTCACATCTCGGATGAAATACTAGCTCAGATCCCTGCCCACATATTCATCTCAAAGTTTAAGGATGCTGATGGTGACTTGGTAAAGACAACTATCATGCCACGAGAGATATGGAACCTCCATCGAAGGCCGGAGGTAATATAGGCAATGCGAGCTGTGCACTTGGAGCAATTTTTTAGATTACAGCCATGGGGAATAGATTACATGAGGGCCCACGAGCTCATGAGCTCGATACAATATGATGGGCAGGCAATGCTCACGGACAAGGATGGATCGAAGGTGAAAGTAAAGATCACGAAAGAAATCATCAATGAAGCGTTGCATTTCCTCCCAGGGCAACACGATTTGCTGGTGAAGACAAAGTCACTGGATAATGAGAAGGCATTCGTCAAAGCAAAAGGAAACAAATACAAATACAGTGACATGATATACGGAGAGCTGGAATTGCCGATGAGATTGATCTCTCAGCATTTCAGAGTACAAAAGCCTCCTCGCTACACCGAGCCAATCGTGCACATTGTCGTGGTCATGGCTCTAGCGACAGCTGAAAATAGAACCATTCGCTGCGACTACGGTTCTTACATTTTGGAAAACTTGGTCGAAGCAAATTTAAAAAGCTCGGCAAGAAACAAAAGCTACATGAACGCAGGGCCGATGCTAACCAGAATAGCATACCAAGATTTGGGAATGATTGAAGATCTGCCAGCTGTCAGTTCTCAAATGGCCCTGATTCAGAAAGCAAAGCAAGTTGCTCATTCAGTAAGGACGACCCCTGGCGCGACATCATCGCTCTCAGCAAAGGCCTCCAACAAAAGCTCGAGTGATGAAGAAAAAAAGGAGACAGATGAAGAAGGAAAATCTCAAGAGTCGAAGACAAAGGGCCATCAGAGTTTGAAGAAAGCAAGGAGGAAGACTCCACAAAGCCGCTCAAGAGAAAAAGGAGGGAGAGAAGTGCAGTACCGCAGCCGGACCTTCAAAAAGAATATGCATAACCTCAACAAAGAGTCAAGGAAATAAGAACCAAGTTACAGGCTGACAGACAAGCTAGAGCAGCTACAACACAAAAAACACAAAAAAGAAGATTCGAGAAGGAAAGGCAAGAAAGAATAGAAAATACAATTCGCATACGCACTGAGAAGCAAAGGTTAGAAGCAGAGCAAAAGGCTTCAGAAGTGGACAGTTCTTCGCAGTCCACTGAAGGAACGAAGGAGAAAGATGCGGCTGATGAAACAAACCAAGCAGAGCAGCTAAAGAAGATCCAAAGAGAGAGGAATGTGGAAGCGCGACAAGCGGCGGATCTCACCCGCCAAAGAATCATCAAGATTTTAAAGAAAAGAAACACGGAAGCATCTGCTTCGCAACGAGGGGAAGATGCTTCCAAAAAGAGGCATGTACAAGAAGAAGCAAGACCACCTCCTCCCTCGCCCAAAACACCACCTCCTCCCTCACCGAAATCTCCTCCTCCTCCCCCTTCTCCATCCAACATAAAACAGCCACCTCCTCCTCCTTCAACCTGGCAAAAGGAGTTTATACCTCCTACAGAAGCAATCGGATACCACGAAGCCTACCAGGGAGTTGATGGTTTTGATTACAAGCAAACTTTAAAGGAATTAGAAACACAAATCCAGTGCCAGCACGTGGTGCTGAGTGAAAAGGAAAGGCAGGTACAGGAGGCCCAACAAAAGCAAGCATCTGGGCAAGAGGAGTTAGAGAGCCTGAGGGTGCGACTAGAACTCACAACGGAGGAAAGAGACCTTGAGCGACAACAGGCTCAGTCTCAAATCAAAGATTTGGTGGACGTCAAGACAGATTTGACCGTCAAAGAAAAGGAATGCTAAGAGTTGACGGCAAGAGTACAGAAAGCAACAGAGCAGCTTGCTTACGAGAGCGCAAGATTTCAGAGACTTAACAGTTCATACAACACTGTCAGAAGCACTATGACAACCTTGATGGCAAATTAGGAACTTGCTCGAGCATTGGGCTCCACATCTAACAATGCCACAGCAGTGAACACTATAGCGGCACCGAAATCGGAGCTAGAGCAATAAAAGCTTCAAAGACAGCTGCTCGTATCCGGAATGGTGGCCCAGACAGCGGCAAATGAGCAAAAGCTAAAAGAACTGGAGCAGCAACTAGCTCAAGCAAGCGCCGAATTATAGACTCAGAAGCAGATTGGTGACACGCTGCTAAAGGAAAAAGAAGATATGATTTTTCAACAACAAATTAGAGCAGACAAAGCCCAGAGTCAACCGCAACTGATGCCCGGACAACGAGTGCCTGATTTGCCTGAAACATCACACCAAGGGCAACAAGAGCATGAATTTTCTGAGCCAGATTTGTATATTAGAGATGAGCTCAATGAGAGCATTAAGGACATGCCAGAGGGGCCAGCAAAGGAGTACATGCTCTATGAAAAGAAGATAATGGAATCAGCAGCCCTGGCCTACTTACATCCAAAAGAGCAGGTGGAAGGGTTTGGCCATGAGTACCTCCCATTTCCTCTTCTATTCCATGAAGCAATTTTGTGGAAGGAAAAGATGCGACCAGCCCTGCCACGAAACAAAGATGGGGGTTACGAAGGCATTGCACTAATAGAAGAAGAATCCCAGATGCTTGTCGAGACCACCCAAAGTGGAGGAAGAAGTGGTTGGACAAATGGCCACAAGATCTAACTAACTACCACAACGCTCCTCAGCATATACAAATAGATCCTACTTTCTACCTAGTCCCTAGAAGATGCACATAGAAGGATTTTGCCACATGGAAAGGCTCGAGACCGCAAAAACTGAATTACCTGGTCTTGACAGCTCAGCAGCCCCCTACAATTGCCTACATGATCAACACACTAAATTCTACAATCACCTTGCTGCAGGATGTCCCTGACGTGGCATGTCAAATGCTAGTAAAGATAGCCCATATGATCGTCACCTGCATTCAAGTGTTTAAAGACACCGAAGGCGACGATCATCCGTGGAATCTATTCTTGGAAGGGCACATAGGGATCTGCACGAATCTCTAAGATTCACCACCACGACACATTTTGATGGCAATGTACTCCAGGCTAATGTACCTACCCTCACACTATTTGCAGACATTCAAAGAGGCCTTCGTCACAGGATTCTTTGAAATTGACTCAACGATTTTCCATCCTATGGCGAAGGACCTCAAGGCACGGTACGTAGCATACCAACACACGTTGACTGAAAATCCATTCAGACATCATCAAGAAACCCTAGAAACTGTCCTTCGAACAAGAAGCTTTTCAACAACACTTGCTTCATTGGAGCCACATCAACGGCCAAAGCACCGAACATGCATGAGGGCATGCAAGGATAAGGAAGGGGGGAGTGTTTGGCAGGCGAAGCAACAAGCGGCTGTTTCCAGAGAAGCATCATATTTTTATGAGAAACCATTGTAAAATTCTTTTGTAAGGAAGCATCTCTAAGACGAGAACTTGTCAAAGGATTTATGATTATTCTTATGGGAGCAATTGTATATCAGAGAGCCAGTTAGAAGTTTAGGAGCTTTTGGCTGGACAAGCCATTTGTAAATACCTAAACTATAAAGGTCATTTTTTGTAAGTTTGAACATGATACTTTTGATGGAAAACTGAGAAGACAGTGTACATTTGAGAGCTCCTTCCTGCTCCAACTTGTAATCTTCGCCATTGAGGCTACGGTAATCCAAATTCAGATTTGTTCATTGCATTGTGTTCCTCTTACCTTGCTCTTCCATTCAAGTGTAATCATTCAAGATTCAGTGTAGGTTTTCAACTACGAGTTTGAGGCTTTAAATCGTTGTTTTGAGTGTATATATACGCGTTTTATGTTGTTTTGACCCTAGGAGGGGCTTTAGGGACCCTTAAACGACCCATTAGGATCATTTGTTCGCTGTTTTTGCTGACTTTAGGACAAATGATCGCGATCTTTGTACCTCTCAAGAATGCTGTGAGAGTGATAGGATATGTTCCTCATAGTCCCTTGTAGCTTCCCTTCAAGTTTCGTGCGATTCCGATATGATTTGCATGGTAAACGGGCGTGATGACTGTAGAGCTATGTAGAAGGACATAAGCAGATTACTTGGCTTTAGTGTGTTTGATGTGCTTGTAGAGTAGTATTTGCATCTCTTCGAGTTCAATTCATTAGGGTTGACATCCTAATGAGTTTCCATGCCTCATCCGAGTCACTTCCCTGTATCGATAATTGTATGTTGATGCTTGAGAGCTGTGCTATGGACATCCATCGCGGAGACCCGCAAACAAGGACCACCACCACTCTATTTGGTAGAGAGGGAATGACCTATCCTCCCTCCCTAGCCTCTATTTCAACCTACAAAAGGCCTATGACAGCCTTAAAAAGAGCTTATGAGAATACCCTCATTCAATGGCCTTATCTCCTAAATCACACACATTTTCAATCTTAATCCATTAAACTTAAGGATCCTTACAAGGCCCTTTTGGGGTTCATAATTTTCCTAATAACAAGCTTATTTTTGAAAGTTCATAGCTACATGGCGTAGCTTGGAGGACTTTGTGAAGCCCTCGTCTCCAAAGGCCACATCAAATTGCTGGGATGAAGGCCAACACTTTGTTGGTAGAAAAGAGATACTCTTTTCTCCCTCCTTGAACTTGTTTAGATTTTGTGACCTTCGCCATGCAGGGTATGATTTGCAATCTCCTTCCCTCCTATATTCTCTAGGAGAATAGCCATAGCTTTCATCAGAAGAGGAGGAAGGTAGAGAAGAAGGAGAAGAGGGTGACCTCTTCCTAGCCCTTTTCTTCCTTTGTTTCCTCTCTTCTCTTTTGGAATGACAAGGAGAGGGACTGTGTGTTGATCTTTTTCTCTTGGTAGGAGTAGGAGATTGTCTAGATCGTCGTCTTCGTGGAGCCACATCTTCAGAGGAACTTTAAGTTTCATTGCTTTCTTGCTCTTTGGATTCCTCCTCTGGAATGGGAGAGAGCCTTCTTTTGGGGGTCTCTTTCAGAGGCTTCCTAAGCTCTCTCTCCTCTTGGAGAGGAAAGGAAATCCCATAAGTGTGAAGTCGTTGTGTAACTTTGGCTTGCAAAGCAAGGCTGCCCATAGCTTGCTGCAACCTAGTAACGAGATAATTGACAAACATGGGGGCATCATCATTAGCACCATCATGTGCAAAATCAAAGTTATTAATGTTCATTCTAATTATTGTCAGCCATGTTAACAAAATTTATGTATGAACTTAATGTACACGTCGGAAATTCAAAAGTTAGTTGTCACTCCTCTTAGCCTTTGAAAATTGGCTCTTAAGTATCTACGCCCACAGCTCAAAGTGGTTAATTATAGTGGAGTAGGTCAAACATAGTAGAGTTTCCGAGGGCTAGCACCTTTCGGACTTCTTATGGCTCAATAATGGTAAAGCCTTAGGCAAGTCTAAAAAGAATCCATTATTAAATCCAAAGCTCCCGGGGTGTGCATATCCCACATAGTGGGCTCAACAAAACCGATAATAGATCCCAATTCCACTTACCCTAATATAATTAACAACATCAACCATTTATAGGCTACTTAAGGACCTCTCTTAAGCAATAAAAGAGACACCAACTGCTCTGATACCAGTGTAATGGAATTGGCCTATTAACTTGAGAGTAGCAGAAACTAATGAGAATACTTTTAAGAAATTACTCTGTGAGCAGAGCGGGTGAACATAGTTCAAGATAAAGCATAATCATAGCAATTAGTTAACTTGTCATGAACAATACTTTTGCAAGAGAGAGAATTTAAAAAACATGAGAACAATTGAGGACCGGATTTAGGTGGAGCCGGTCCCCCCTCCGATAGAAATTTGTATTATGATTTCTCCCATTAAGAGAGACTTGTTACAATACAATCTTTGTGTTCCTTGTGACCTAGGTGATGCAATGAAGATGGAAAGATACATGCATCACAAGCATAACATAAACTTTGAAGAAAGGTTTAACTATCCCAAGCCTCAGTCCCAAGACCTCAAACACCTTCAAAGGTGGAGAGAGCTAGCAGGGAATGAGGCTAGGGAAGAGGACGAAGAAACATTTCATAGGAGAAAGAATTAACTCATCACTTATCATAACTCTTCTTGCTAGCATACATAATAGCATAGTAATGAAGAAGGAGATACAAAGCTTAAGCATTAAAGCATGGATCTTGGTTGGATTTTCACTCCATAGCCAAGAGCGTTGGTGTAGTCTCTCAACCTCTACTTGCTTGGAGAAGGAGAGGGAGATCTTGCACTTTGCACATTGCATAATGAGAGTGCGTGTGAGTGTGTGTGGGAGAGTATACCCCCTACCCAACCTCCTAGCTTGCTTTGGTCGACCCCCCTTGTTACCATATACATGTGGTAGTGATGTGTGTGACCACACTAGGACCGCCGGGGCATTTTTTCCCTCTTTAGGAGGTTTTTTCCCCCGTGTATTGTATATACGCCCATCACTCTAGGGCTATCTATCTTTCCATTGCACACTAAGTAACATACTCTCTATTGTTTGCCTTGAGCTTCCTTCGTCTTCTCCAAGTTGTGTGTGTTTCTCTGCAACCCTAATTCCAACAATTGGTATCAGAGCAGGTCACGTCCTCCCGGGCTTAGTCCCCAGCTGCTCCAGCACACGCCTGCTCACTTTCTCCGATTTCAGTGAGCTTTGGCGAGCTTTCGCAGGTCAACAAATATTTTGGGAAATCTCGAAGAGCTTGGTCTGCTCAGAATTTTGATTTGGGCTCATTTCGGCCTCCGTTTCCACTACACGCAGTACTGCACAGGCTATTTTGTCATTTTGTGCAGAATTTCTGTCAGTGCCGTTTTCTGCATAACACGTGCCTTATAGTCTTCTACGGTTTGTGCTATATAGCACAGGTTGTTCCCACTCCATTTCTCCTATTTTCGGGCAGTTTTCACATCAGGTGCAGCATTTACCATGGCTGACAACAACAACACAGATGTGTTCAAGATGTTTGTTGTTGAGGACAGGTTGGATGGGGACAACTACCCTATACGGGCTTATATGATGCAACATGTTCTTGTGTCAAAAGGTGTCTGGAACATTGTGCAGGGCATTGATGTACATCCTGGTTCTGAGGATGTAGGCGATGTTGAGGATGTTGCAGATCTTGCTGCAAGGATTGCAGCTGTTAGATTTGTTTTGCCTACGGCAGAACAAGCTCGTTGGGATGTTAAGGATGCGCAGGCTCATGCATTGATTGCGTTTTCTCTGAAGCGCACCATTGTTCCTCACATCCGTTCAACAAAATCAGCAAAACAGGCTTGGAATATTTTAGCAGATCTTTATGCAAGCCGCAATGAGGCTAAAATTGCTTTGCTGCGTAAAGAGCCGGAGTCGAAGATTATGCATGAGGAAGATGATATGGACACTTTCCTTGCTAGTTTCAAGGATATCAATGAGCAGCTTATTTCTGCAGGTAAGTCATTTCAGACAGTTCCCTTGTGCAGACTGTTCTTGATGCCTTACCAGATTCCTACCAGACTTTTGCTAGTACTTGGAGACTGATGACCCAAGGAAATCCTGAAGTTGTCAAGTTTGATGCATTATGCACATTGCTGTTGCAAGAGTCACTTTTCAAAAAAAACAAGACTAGGCAACGTGCAATTGAACAGGATTTTATTGCTTCTCAAAGAAAGGGTGGTAACAATAATGCAGCCACTTCTTATGGTTCTGCTGCGAGTGGTAAAAATTTTGTTCCTAATGCTTCTGCTGGCAGCAATTGGTCTGGAAATTCTGGTGATAAGGGCAACAAGAAGATGCGTTGCCATTATTGTAAATCCAATGATCACTTGATCAAGTCGTGTCCTAAGTTGAAGGCCAAAGAGGCTAAGTAGAAAGAGGGTGGTTCCACTGCAAATGCTGGTTCCACTACAAATGCAGCCATTGTTGAGTCTTCTTTGAAAGGAGACTCTGTTGCTGATGTTGATGCAGAATGGGCTTTTAGCGCAGAGTGCACTTACAATCATGTTGTCCATGATGCATGCTTATCAGTTGCTGCAGATTCACATGTGTGGTATTTTGACAGTGGTGCTACAAAGCACATTACCTCACATCGTGAATTGTTTACCTCTCTTGAGTTTGTCCCTCATGGGAATTCAGTCACTTGTGCCAACAACGCCTCTTATCCAGTTCAGGGAGTAGGAAAGATTGTGCTCACTGCTGCTAATGGCAGTTCCTTCACACTTGTTGATGCACTTTATGTACCTGGGATCAAGAAGAATCTCTTGTCTGTATCCGCACTTGCTAGACTTGGACCTGTAGTCAAATTTCTGGGTGAAAGATGTACAGTTCATGATCTCAGTTTTGGTGATGAAATTGTTGCATCTGGCCTTTTGTGCCATGGGCTGTATAAGCTCACTTTGTATGACAAGTGTGGACAAAATTTTGCAAATGTTGTTGCAGATTCAAGGGCTATTTCAGATGCAAAATGTTGGCATGCATGTTTTGGTCATCTAAATTTTGCGAGTTTGCTAAGTTTGCAGAAATCTGATATGGTTGCTTCTTTACCACCTCTTGAAGCACCTGTCAAACATGTTTGTGAAGGCTGTATTTTGGGTAAGATGCAGCGTTCTAAATTTCCAAAGGATGGTTTAGCTCGGGCCACATGCAGGTTGCAGCTTGTGCATAGTGATGTTTGTGGGCCCATGCAAACTCCATCCTTGGGCAATTACCTGTACTTCGTGACTTTCATTGATGATTACTCCAAGCATGCATGGGTATTTCCGCTTAAAGCGAAGTCCGAAGTTTTTATGTGCTTCAAACAATTTTTGGCTATGGCTGAAAATGTCTCGAAATGTACTATGGGCACCCTCCGTTCCGATCGAGGGGGGGAGTACATGTCTCATGAATTTAATGCATTTCTGGCTAGTGGTGGGATAAAACACCAATGTACAGTGCCTTATACACCTCAGCAAAATGGTGTTGCTGAGAGGAAAAACAGGTCATTAACGGAAATCACACGATGTATGGTCAAAAGTCAAGCTTTTCCACATTCTTTTTGGCTTGAGGCCATTATATGTGGCACTTATGTACTTAACAGGTGTCCTACGAAAGCTTTGCAGTCTATTACTCCATATGAAGCATGGCATGATAGAAAACCTTCTATTGAGCACATGCGTGTTTTTGGTTGTTTGGCATATGGTTTGGTGCCACAAGTGTAGCGCTGAAAATTGGATGATAAGGCTGTCAAATGTATTTTTGTTGGTTATAGTGCTGAAATCAAAGGTTACAGGTTGTATCATCCGCAAACAAAACGTATTCTGGTTTCTCGGGATGTAGTGTTTGTGGAAGATTCTGTTCAGCCCTTGCTGTCATGTACTAGAGACAGTAATGTAAGGTCACAGGACATTTATGACACTTTGTTGCCTCTTTTCAGTGGTGAAAATACGAATGTAAGTTCCAATGAGGAAAATGTACAGCCTATGGGGGTTTTTGAAAATGTTTTAGATCAGCCTATTACTGATGCAGATGTACATGATGTACTTGATGAGGAAAGGGCTGAAAATGAGCAGGCTAGAGGTATGACAAAATGGCTGGTGCACACTTTGCGTGATAGTAAATTGGATGCACCTTTGTCTATTCGTACTTGTTCAGGCTCTCGCAATGCATCTTATGCATGAGATTGTTATGCTTTGGTTGTCTCTAGTTTACATGATGTTGAGGAGCCTCTGTCTTTTGATGAAGCACAGAATTCAGAAAATCGGATGGCTGCCATGCAATCAGAATATGATGCACTTATAGAAAATGACACATGGACTTTATGTGATTTGCCTCCTGGCAAAAAGGCCATTGGTACGAAGTAGGTTTACAAGTTGAAACGCAAGCCGGATGGTGAGATTGATCGCCATAAGGCTCGACTTGTTGCAAAGGGTTATGCACAACAAAAAGGCATAGATTATGAAGAGACTTTTGCTCCCACTTGTCGTATGACTACTGTGCGTTTTCTATGTGCATTGGCAACTCATTTTGGTTGGGATGTACATCAATCAGACATTGTTACTGCTTTCTTGAATGGTGACATATTTGAGGAAGTTTATGTAACGCAGCCTCGCGGTTTTGTCATAAAAGGACAAGAGGACAAAGTGTGCAAATGGAACAAGGATTTGTATGGGTTGAAGCAATCTCCTCGTGTTTGGTATGAGAAAGTTGACAATCATTTGGTCAAACAAGGATTTTGTAACATTCCAACAGAAAGCACATTGTATGTAAAGCATGAGGGTGATGTATTTCTCATCGTGGTTCTTTATGTTGATGATTTGATGATCACTGGACCAAATGAGAGACATATTGCTGAATTTAAGGCTGATTTGAATGCTACTTTCAAGATGAAAGATTTGGGGCTATTGCATCATTACTTGGGTATATAGTTTAAGCAGTGTGATGGTGGTATTGCCTTGTGTCAGAAACGTTACATAGAGACATTGCTATGTAAGTTTGGACTTGAGGATTGCAAACCTATTGCCACTCCCATGGAAACAGGTTTGAAGTTGACTCTACACGATGCTGGCGATCCTGATGATGTCACTCTTTACCAAACTGGTGTTGGCTGCCTCATTTATGTATGCAACACGAGGCCAGATATTCAGTTTGCAGTCTCACAGGTCATCAGATTTATGCATAGCCCAGGGTCTAAGCATTGGCAGACTGTCAAGAGGATTTTCCGCTACCTTAGTGGCACTTTACATCTTGGCTTGTTTTATCCCAAGGGGGGATCATTGCCGCCAGACTTACATGCTTTTTCAGACTTAGATTGGGCTGGTTGTTTTGACACGCGAGTGTCCACATCAGGTTTTTGTTTCATGCTTGGAAGTTCATGTATATCATGGTTGAGAAAGAAGCAACCTACTGTGGCCACTTGGAGTTGTGAGGCTGAGTACAGGGCAGTGTTCACAGCTACGATTGAGTGTGTATGGCTCAGACGCCTTATGGCTGATTTGGGTGTTGGACAGGACACTATCGACACTATCTACACTGACAGTCAGAGCGCATTGGCAGTTGCGAGGAACCCAGTTTTTCATGCTCGCACAAAGCACAT
The DNA here is from genome assembly GCF_014529385.1 of Adiantum capillus-veneris. Lineage (NCBI taxonomy): Eukaryota > Viridiplantae > Streptophyta > Polypodiopsida > Polypodiales > Pteridaceae > Adiantum > Adiantum capillus-veneris. The sequence continues at coordinate 44,657,048 of NC_140943.1, read as the reverse complement.
TGAGGTGCATTACCACTATGTCAGGGAGAGGCTCTCAGCAGTAGAGATCAGCTTGGCTTATGTGCCAACACAGGACAACCTTGCAGATCTTTTCACAAAGGCATTTTCTCGTGAGAATCTTGAAGCTTTCCGCAAAGCTTTGGGCTTACTCCCCTTTGTGGACTGATCCTGTCCTCAGGGCATGGCACTTCCCTTTACTCATGTGCCAGCTCTCGTTCACCGCATCACTTCAGGGGGGATTTGTTACCATATACATGTGGTAGTGATGTGTGTGAACACACTAGGACCGCTAGGGCATTTTTTCCCTCTTTAGGAGGTTTTTTCCCCCGTGCATTGTATACGCCCATCACTCTAGGGCTATCTATCTTTCCATTGCACACTAAGTAACACACTCTCTATTGTGTGCCTTGAGCTTCCTTCGTCTTCTCCAAGCTGTGTGTGTTTCTCTGCAACCCTAATTCCAACACCCCCTTGTAGCGAGGCATTACAAGCAACAAGGGTAGCCTTGGGACAAGTGTCCCCCTTTCCCCTTTGAGAGAGAGTACTTGATAAATGCAAATACAATTAATTAATTGTCCAAAAAATTATCAATGGACCCCTTGGGTGGCCAAGCAATAGGCTTTAGACACTCCATGAGGGAAACATTAGGAGGAACTTTGACAAGTGTCCCCTTTGATTTATTTGTACTAGGCATTCCTTGTGTGAGTGTGTGTGGATTCTCTCTCATCCCCCCTCATGTAGGGCTCGCCCCTCGGAGAGTTCACTATGTGTAAAACTACCATATCAGGTGCATTCAAGACATGTTTGTAAAACCCCTTATCTGTGAATTTTGTTAAGAATATAATGTACCCTTTTCTTTTAAAATCTGTAATTTTTTTTTCAAATTTGAAAAGATAATGCCCTTCTCTATATATATTTCTGTAATTTTCAAGAACTTTACATACCCTTCTGTTGAACTCACGTGATAGGTTACATTTTTATTAGGTGACCTCCCCGGGGCTCGCCCCCTCCTTGTAGGGATTAGATATTTGACTTTTGACACCTCAAGTCCCTCAAGCCTAGGCCCAATTCCCACCACAAGCTTGGCCCTTAAGCACTTCAAGCTTGGGCTAGGTTCTCATCTCAAGTACAACCCTAGCATCTCAAGCATAAGCACCTCAAACAACTTAAGCTTGGGCCGGGTTTCCACTTCAAGCTTGGGTCGGGTTCCAACCTCACCCCTAGCTTACCTAAGGTCAAAGGACTTTTACACTTACTATTGGAGGTATTCAATGAAGCTAACCCTAAGGTCTTATTCTCCATTGGTTAGCCTTGCTCTTTGATAGACCATCTCTCATTTGGGACCCTTTACCATTGACCCCGTGTTGAGATAGATATATAAGCACATGTCTATATCTTAACCCTTGTTCCCATTTATTCTCCCACATTAAGTGATCAGTTTAATATGAGAAAATCATCTAGGTTGGTTAGATATTAGATTTTATGACAATACACATGAGGAAGCCTGAAGTAGCCAATTTAATCTTTTTAGCCTAGGCTCTGCTACCAATTGTGAGAAAATCATTTGGGTTGGTTAGATATTAGATTTTATGACAATACACATGAGGAAGCCTGAAGTAGCCCATTTAATCTTTTTAACCTAGGCTCTGCTACCAATTGTGAGATCCCCAACCCCAAGAAGATTGGGGCGACTTGATAGATGTCCTTCCCTTATTCTCAAGTTTCATTGACAACACCCTACTCCTTTTCATAAAGTAGAGATACGAGAAACAGAAGAGAGGAAGTCCTCTATCCATAGTAATTGTGGTTGTAAGGGTCATACGCCACAGGCCAGGTTGATAAATCAAGGATTCTAATAGAAGTTATTTCTTATAACATAGAGATGAAATCCCATTGACATATTTAGAATCCATAAACAATGCCTTTTTTCCCACGTTTAAGAGGTACGACTGCCATTCGTAAACCCTGAATATGATATGAGACATAGTGTAAACTAACTAGTAATCTTGTGAAAAGCACCCGACTAATCAGATCCATAGCTTTTAGGGACACATATATTCGGGACTTCTCAACGCTTGGCACAATGAGTCTCTAATTTGGCTTCTCTTAATAAGAGGGAGTGGAGAGTTTCTATACTAATCAAGACCACCCATCCTTGACTGGAAACCTGAGCCAGCCCCACTTTCCACCCCACACTCATACTTTTTAGCTTGTTTTTTAATACTACCACATTGTTTTATATATACAAACAATGTTCCTTAATTAAATCCAGACACGTGTTCTTTTATATAGACCTTCAAAAAATACTAGAACAATTCAAACAACGCCTAATCAAGACAATCCTATATTTCAACAAAACTAGCATTTCCAATTTCTTATGAGTTTGCTGTTACCTGCGGACTTTCTTTGTCCAACCAACAGAGCCTTTGCAAAGGATTTATTCACTAATTGCAAATTGCGCAACCTTCCCATCTCACTAACCACAAGGTATCTTACCAACCACCAAGTATCCTACTCAGACACGAGGCATCTCGCTAACTACAATGCATCCTGCTAACCGCAAGGCCTCTTGCTAACCCCTAGGCATCTCTCTAATTTTGAGGCATCTTGCTAACCACGAGGCATCGAATAAGAGAGAGTCGATAATCTCAGCTTAATCTCCGCTAACCGTGAGGCACAAAAGATATTGTTCCAATAATTCATCTCTTTAAATGATTCTTCAAACATGATCAACCAACTCTTCATATTAACTAGTATCAACTTTATAATCAGTGACAATTTATCAAACAGTTAATTCACTAATCTATGAAAACATATGCTTGTTCCTTGTGATAGAATTACGTTTCTTGGATGGTTTAAGGGAATTCCTATGCTTGACTTCCCAAGTCAACATGAATCTTATCAGATTAGTGACATATTCGATTACCTCTCATGTTTGAGGTTTGACAATTTCACCTTCTTTCGGAGTTGAACTTTGCTTGAGTTATAGTTGGAGTAGATACCTTCCTTTGTACCTTTCTTGGAGGTGGAACGACAAGAACATGCTTCGAGCTTCGACTCACTCGTTTTGGGGTCATCGTATCACAAAAGAGAAGGGGGATAGAGAGAAAGAGGACTCAATAGATAAGTTCGCACACGTTCGCGGCTCTATAAAAAAAAAATCGTGTTTTTTTTTACATGAAGCATTACGATACACGATTTCAATTCTCTAATTTTAGAAGAAGTTTGGCTTCTAAGACAAGAACTCTAAATTTGACTCCCTCCTCTTTCTTTTCTAAATATACTCCTCCTTTTCTAAAAGTACTCCTTCTACTCTTTCTCTTCTAAAAATAGTCTTCCTTTCCTGTCTCTCTTTTCTAAAAATACTCCTTTTTTCTTAAGGTTCAATTCTTATCTTTAGAAATAGACTTGAGCCTTAAGTTTTCCTATTGTTTCCAAGTGAATAAAAACCATAATTAATAAAGAGTCTAATTTTTTATCCGATCGTTCCGTTGGAATGATTTGTGTCTTAAAAATTTTTTTGAGCCTTAAACACTTTTGCAAAGTAAATGAAATACGTTTCTTTTAGAATTGCTGGGTACATTGTACACACACACACACCTAAGTACTTTTACAACTAGTATTTAAATCCACTACAAAAACTGACTCTTTACCAGGTTGGGTTTAGGATTTCTTTACCCCCACAACCCCTCAAATATATATATATTTAAATTCTCTATGTCCCCCCCTCCCCTTCTTTTGTGGGAGTGGACTCTTAAAGCATAACTTGATTAATCCTCTTATAAGAGCATAGAATATGGGACAGTATACCATAATAATGATAACCGACAGATAGTTCTAGGTATTGAACTAAATGACCTTGTACATAACGAGTTGTTCACGCCTGTCGCTTACAGTATCTACCTCATGACCTTACTATAAAATGAGCTATGTGCACCCACACGTTGCATAATGATGTTCTTTCTCTCTTCTCTCCCACTCAGTCTGCTTATGGGGCCATGGTGGCTGCCGCTTGTAGCCAAACACTTTGGAAACTGAGAAGAATTCAAAGATGCAAGTCTGCATCATCATCAAAGCACTATATAAAGGTAAGGATGGCCCTGAGCCCCTCACTTAGTCTCTTGGTGTGGTGTTTGTGTTGGTGTAAAGAGAGATTGAGGGATTTTTTTGGAAGCTTGCCTACTGTCTAACCATGGAGCTTGTGGAAAAAGAGGACGCTTCTCAAGTCCACATTCTGTACAAATTTTTTTTACTAACTCTTTTTACCATACGTTTTGGTTTTATATGGAATACGATAAAATGGCGTGGCTTGAGATTTAGCGGCCATGAGCATTAAAAGAAAACCAATATGTGCTTTCTCTCTCCTTTTTATGCAGGTTTCTTTGCAATGGTTGACATAATTTCTTTTGATTTGTTTTAAATTTACGCATAAAAAGAACTTGGCCTAAGCAAATAAATGAGGATTTTAAGGATTTATGAAGGGCTTTTTCACATGCCTTGTGCTCTATGACTGCACGTGTGTAGATATCTCTACACCAATGCTTTGGCTGGCTTTCACAGAAAAAACTGGGATTTTTTTGCCATCTTTTTATGTTTAGGGATAACTTGCATTAGGTCATACCCATGCACTTTAGGGGTAAGCATATCAATAAGTCATAGTTCTGCGTACTGACCCAACAAATTGGGCTATTAGCTACGGTATTAGCCACTAATTCCATTAAAAAAGCAAGATACAATAGTGACATATCTATGTGTACTGGCTGGAAGTATTGGGATAAATTGTTTTAAAAAGAGGGGCCGAGTCTTATGAGATTTTGTTGCATTTGATGCATGGTTTTAAATTCGGGCTGCTAGCATAATCGTGGTATCATGTTGATGATATAACTCTGCACTATGATTTGGGTCACATTGCATACCATGATGGTGTTTTTTGCTAACCATGTCGTGACTGAACTGTCTAGATTTAATGAGTTTTTTTCACCGAAGGCATGGCATATGAACACTCGTGGCAGTTTGGGTATTTTCTGGTTCTTCTTACTCAAACTAAACGTAGTGGATTTGATATGCTTTGCTAAGTTCTTTTTGCCTAAGCCAAGCGACAGATTATCTATTTGAAGTATAGCACAATGTGTTTGAAGGTTGTATGTAATGCTAAGGAGAAAACTACTATGTTTTGACTAATATTTTTAAAGATAAAGGTGGTAAAAAGTGTACCGCATATACTTGATTGGTCTAGGAGAGTTGTCTGACCAATTTTGACACACTAAGTAAAAGAATGACAAACTTTCTATGGAAAATCTTGATGGTGTATGGTTGAGAAGTAGGCACAAATTAACTTTGAACTAATGGTGGTATTAAGTCACTTGGATCAGAAGGGGTGGTGGCCTTTTGATCAAAATGATACATATATAGATATCTATTTAAGGTGTATAAAAAATTGGATTATATAAAAACCATAAATATAATAAACACCATAAAACAAAGGGGTAATGGCCTTTTTCACAAGCTTAAAAAATATTTGTTTACAAAATCGAAATACATGTACACTTTGGACGTTTGTTTAATAAAACAGTTGTAAGGTGGACATGGATAACAACTAATATAGTCCGTTGACACCTGTAAAACATATTCAGGAATAACGTACCTATTGTCTTGATTGAATGGATGCAGGTGAGCACTCTATCCTTTCTTGGAAATTTTTTGGCTTGAAGCAAATGTATGATCATTACACTTTCTCCTACTACTTGGGAAGTACTTCTTTAATGAGTTATCATCTTTGTACATGGCTTATAATAATGAAGCCTCATTATTATATAAGCCATGTATAAAGTTAATTTTAAGACTGAGTTGTTTAATTTGTACTAATCATTGCCTTTTCTCTAAAGCTACCTATCTTTTGAATGTTGAAGTTCATTTATGTCTTACTATTTACGTAAAAACAGCTACACACATGTCCTATACATAAGGTTTTTCCATTCTTTTTGGAAAAACTAGGGCACTGGCTTTGGAAACTAACTTGAATATTAGTTCTAAGCCCGAGGGATTCACCACAAAAAACTTACCATACCATGTAAGTGCAGGGGAGGGGGGTTTTTTACAAGCTACATAAGTGTATAACTTAGGGGTAGGCCCCCAATAAATTATCTCCCAAGACAAAAAATAAGGGAGGGGGTATCATACTCAGGGGGCAAGGGGGGGGGGGGGGGGGGGGGGGGGGGGAGGGGGCGGAGTGAGAAAAGGAAAAAATGAGAGGAAGTTTTTGTGTTTCAAAATTATGGCTTCTCAAAAGAGTTTCCCCTCAAACTTGTGAGTCAATAGCTAAAAAGATACATGCAAGAACTAACACTTCTTTGTATCAACTACTTGTTTTGTGATTATCGTTCATTTGTTGATGGATGAAAGCTATAAAGAGTTTGTATAGATGAAAATTTACATGGAGAATCTAACACAACTTTATAACCATGTTTTTCAAGAGTAATTTAGGTGGGTCATAATTGGTCGAGTAGCTAGAGTGTAGGCTGAACGGGCAATAGTTTGAAAGTCAAACTAAGACACATTGAGGGTACATCTAGTAATCAAAAAAAGTTGTTCCTTAGTACGTTGTCAGCCACTATGCTACACACTCTTTGACTAGTTTTACTCAGTTAGATCATGTGAGACCTAAATTTTGTATGTTAGATAAGGGTATTATAGTTTTTGGCATTGGTTTTCGTATAAGTGTATAAAGCGGGGTCATATTCTCTAATATGAGTAGTATATAAGGGTTTTATCAAAGTTGTCCGCTCACAAGTGGCGTCTTGTTTTGTATTTAGAGTGAATCCCTCGGGGTTCTAAGTCAGACCCACTACCTGTAATTCCTTTCTTGGTTGGATGGTGTTAGGTGGTCCTTCATAGGCTAATGTTCTAGATACCTGCTCACGGCTATTACAGTTGCTAACTTTGTTGGTTTAAGGATTGCAAGCCCATCCTATAGCGCTAATTATATATAGTTTCTTTCACAATCACAAAATTTTTAAATTAACATCTTGCATGAGAGTAAACTACGACCCAGAGAAGCATACAAGATTTTAGAACAAATTAGGTTCTAACTAAAGGACCATTCTCCAAAAAAATAAAAAAATCCATGGCTATTAAAACTAGATCGTTTTTTGCTCGACGAGCCAAATGTTGTGTTACATATTACCATAACTAATCCTTGGCTTACTAATAATTGTAACTACTGCAAACCTTGCTCTCTCACAAGACCTGGAACTATATTTTGAGCCCCTCTCTTGTCGTTAGATGTATTGTCGCACTTCGGATGCTTCTCAATTAATATATGACTTGGCTCTTACCTGAGATAAAAACTTATCTATCTTACACATGCTGTCTTTCAATGATTCGGTCAAGATTCTGGCTACCCTGGACAAGGAGTCCAAAGATGGGGTTGATATTGTTACCATATACATGTGGTAGTGATGTGTGTGAACACACTAGGACCGCCGGGGCATTTTTTCCCTCTTTAGGAGGTTTCTTCCCCCGTGCATTGTATATACGCCCATCACTCTAGGGCTATCTATCTTTCCATTACACACTAAGTAACACACTCTCTATTGTGTGCCTTGAGCTTCCTTCGTCTTTTCCAAGCTGTGTGTGTTTCTCTACAACCCTAATTCCAACAATTGGTATCACAGGAGGTCACGTCCTCCCGGGCTTAGTCGCCAGCTGCTCCAGCACACGCCTGCTCACTTTCTCCGATTTCAGTGAGCTTTGGCGAGCGTTCACAGGTCGACAAAAAATTTTGGGAAAGCTCGAAGAGCTTGGTCTGCTCAAAATTTTGATTTGGGCTCATTTCGGCCTCCGTTTCCACTACAAGCAGTACTGCACAGGCTATTTCGTCATTTTGTGCAGAATTCTTGTCAGTGCCGTTTTCTGCATAATAGGTGCCGTATAGTCTTCTACGGTTTGTGCTGTATAGCACAAGTTGTTCCCGCTCCGTTTCTCCTATCTTTGGGCAGTTTTCACATCAGGTGCAGCATTTACCATGGCTTACAACAACAACATAGATGTGTTCAAGATGTTTGCTGTTGAGGACAGGTTGGATGGGGACAACTACCCTATGTGGGCTTATATGATGCAACATATTCTTGTGTCAAAGGGTGTCTGGAACATTATGTAGGGCATTGATGTACGTCCTGGTTCTGAGGATGTAGGCGATGTTGAGGATGTTGCAGGTCTTGCTGCAAGGATTGCAGCTGTTAGAGTTGTTTTGCCTACGGCAGAACAAGCTCGTTGGGATGTTAAGGATACATAGGATCATGCAGTGATTGCGTTGTCTATGAAGCGCACCATTGTTCCTCACATCCGTTCAGCAAAATCTGCAAAACAGGCTTGGGATATTTTAGCAGGTCTTTATGCAAGCCGCAATGAGGCTAAAATTGCTTTGCTGTGTAAAGAGCTGGAGTCGAAGATTGTGCATGAGGAAGATGATATGGACACTTTCCTTGCTAGTGTCAAGGATATCAATGAGCAGCTTATTTTTGCAGGTGAAGTCATTTCAGACAGTTCCCTTGTGCAAACTGTTCTTGATGGCTTACCAGATTCCTACCAGACTTTTGATAGTACTTGGAGACTGATGACCCAAGGAAATGATGAAGTTGTCAAGTTTGATGCATTATGCACATTGCTGTTGCAAGAGTCACTTTCTAGAAAAAACAGGACTAGGCAGCGTGCAGTTGAATAGGCTTTTATTGCTTCTCAAAGAAAGGGTGGTTACAACAATGCAACCACTTCTTATGGTTCTGCTGTGAGTGGCAAAAATTTTGTTCCTAATGCTTCTGCTGGCAGTACTTCGTATGGAAATTCTTGTGATAAGGGCAAAAAGAAGATGCGTTGCCATTATTGTAAAGCCAATGATCACTTGATCAAGTCGTGTCCTAAGTTGAAGGCCAAAGAGGCTAAGAAGAAAGAGGGTGGTTCCACTGCAAATGCTGGTTCCACTACAAATGTAGCCATTCTTGAGTCTTCTGTGAAAGGAGACTGTGTTGCTGATGTCGATGCAGAATGGGCTTTTAGCGCAGAGTGCACTTACAATCATGCTGTCCATGATGCATGCTTATCAGTTGCTGCAGATTCACATGTGTGGTATTTCGACAGTGGTGCTACAAAGCACATTACCTCACATCGTGAATTGTTTACCTCTCTTGAGTCTGTCCCTCATGGGAATTCAGTCACTTGTGCCAACAACGCCTCTTATCCAGTCTAGGGAGTTGGAAAGATTGTGCTCACTGCTGCTAATGGCAGTTCCTTCACACTTGTTGATGCACTTTATGTACCTGGGATCAAGAAGAATCTCTTGTCTGTATCCACACTTGCTAGACTTGGACTTGTAGTCAAATTTGTGGATGACGGATGTACAGTTCATGATCTCAGTTTTGGTGATGAAATCGTTGCATCTGAGATTTTATGTCGTGGGTTGTATAAGCTCACTTTGTATGACAAGTGTGGACAAAATTTTGCAAATGCTGTTGCAGATTCAAAGGCTATTTCAGATGCAAAACTTTGGCATGCACGTTTTGGTCATCTGAATTTTGCCACTTTGCTGCGTTTGCAGAAATCTGATATGGTTGCTTCTTTGCCACCTCTTGAAGCACCTGTCAAACATGTTCGTGAAGGCTCTATTTTGGGTAAGATGCAGCGTTCTAAGTTTCCAAAGGATGGTTCAGTTCGAGCCACATGCAGGTTGCAGCTTGTGCATAGTGATGTTTGTGGGCCCATGCAAACTCCGTCCTTGGACAATTACCTGTACTTCGTGACTTTCATTGATAATTACTCCAGGCATGCATGGGTATTTCCGCTTAAAGCGAAGTCCGAAGTTTTTATCTGCTTCAAACAATTTCTGGCTATGGCTGAAAATGTCTCGAAATGTACTATGGGTACCCTCCGTTTTGATTGAGGGGGGGAGTATATGTCTCATGAATTTAATGCATTTCTGGCTAGTGGTGGGATAAAACACCAATGTATAGTGCCTTATACACCTCAGCAAAATGGTGTTGCTGAGAGGAAAAATAGGTCACTGACGGAAATGGCACAAGCTATGGTCAAAAGTCAAGCTTTTCCGCATTCTTTTTGGCTTGAGGCCATTATGTGTGCCACTTATGTACTTAACAGGTGTCCTACGAAATCTTTGCAGTCTATTACTCCATATGAAGCATGGCATGATAGAAAGCCTTCTATTGAGCACATGCGTGTTTTTGGCTGTTTGGCATATGCTTTGGTGCCACAAGTGCAGTGCAGAAAATTGGATGATAAGGCTGTCAAATGTATTTTTGTTGGTTATAGTGCTGAAAGCAAAGGTGACAGGTTGTATCATCCGCAAAAAAAACGTATTCTGGTTTCACGGGATGTAGTGTTTGTGGAAGATTCTGCTCAGCACTTGTTGTCATGTACTAGAGACAATAATGTAAGGTCACAGGACATTTATGACACTTTCTTGCCTCTTTTCAATGGTGGAAATACGAATGGAAGTTCCAATGAGGCAAATGTACAGCCTATGGGGGTTTTTGAAAATGTTTTAGATCAGCCTATTACTGATGCAGATGTACATGATGTACTTGATGAGGAAAGTCGTACTTGTTCAGGCTCTCGCCATGCATCTTATGCATCAGATTGTTATGCTTTGGATGTCTCTAGTTTACATGATGTTGAGGAGCCTCTGTCTTTTGATGAAGCACAGAATTCAGAAAATTGGATGGCTGCCATGCAATCAGAATATGACGCACTTATAGAAAATGACACATGGACTTTATGTGATTTGCCTCCTGGCAAAAAGGCCATTGGTACGAAGTGGGTTTACAAGTTGAAACGCAAGCCGGATGGTGAGATTGATCGCCATAAGGCTCGACTTGTTGCAAAGGGTTATGCACAACAAAAAGGCATAGATTATGAAGAGACTTTTGCTCCCACTTGTGGTATGACTACTGTGCGTTTTCTATGTGCATTGGCAGCTCATTTTGGTTGGGATGTACATCAATCAGACATTGTTACTGCTTTCTTGAATGGTGACATTAATGAGGAAGTTTATGTAACGCAGCCTCGCGGTTTTGTCATAAAAGGACAAGAGGACAAAGTGTGCAAATTTAACAAGGCTTTGTATGGGTTGAAGCAATCTCCTCGTGCTTGGTATGAGAAAGCTGACACTCATTTGGTCAAACAAGGCTTTCGTAACAGTCCAACAGAAAGCACATTGTATGTAAAGCGTGAGGGTGATGTATTTCTCATCGTGGTTCTTTATGTTGATGATTTGCTGATCACCGGACCAAATGAGAGACATATTGCTGAATTTAAGGCTGATTTGAATGATACTTTCAAGATGAAAGATTTGGGGTTGTTGCATCATTACTTGGTTATATAGTTTAAGTAGTGTGATGGTGGTATTGCCTTGTGTCAGAAAAGTTACATAGAGACATTGCTATGTAAGTTTGGACTTGAGGATTGCAAACCTATTGCCACTCCCATGGAAACAGGTTTGAAGTTGACTCTACATGATGCTGGCGATCATGCTGATGTAACTCTTTACCAAACTGCTGTTGGCTGCCTCATTTATGTATGCAACACGAGGCCAAATATTCAGTTTGCAGTCTCATAGGTCAGCAGATTTATGCATAGCCCAGGATCTAAGCATTGGCAGGCTATCAAGAGTATTTTCCGCTACCTTAGTGGCACTTTACATCTTGGCTTGTTTTATCCCAAGGGGGGATCATTGCCGCCAGAATTACATGCTTTTTCTGACTCAAATTGGGTTGGTTGTTTTGACACGCGAGTGTCCACATCAGGTTTTTGTTTCATGCTTGGAAGTTCATGTATATCATGGTTGAGCAAGAAGCAACCTACTGTGGCCACTTCGAGTTGTGAGGCTGAGTACAGGGCAGTCTTCACAGCTACGGTTGAGTGTGTATGGCTCAGACGCCTTATGGCTGATTTGGGTGTTGGACAGGACACTGCCAACACTATCTACACTGACAGTCAGAGCGCATTGGCAGTTGCGAGGAACCCAGATTTTCATGCTCGCATAAAGCACATTGAGGTGCAGTACCACTATGTCAGGGAGAGGCTCTCAGCAGGAGAGATCAGCTTGGCTTATGTGCCAACACAGGACAACCTTGGAGATCTTTTCACAAAGGCATTGTCTTGTGAGAAGCTTGAAGCTTTCCACAAAGCTTTGGTCTTACTCCCCTTTGTGGACTGATGCTGTCCTCAAGGCATGGAACTTCCCTTTACTCATGTGCCAGCTCTCGTTCACCGCATCACTCCAGGGGGGATTTGTTACCATATACATGTGGTAGTGATGTGTGTGAACACACTAGGACCACCGGAGCATTTTTTCCCTCTTTAGGAGGTTTTTTCCCCCGTGCATTGTATATACACCCATCACTCTAGGGCTATCTATCTTTCCATTGCACACTAAGTAACACACTCTCTATTGTGTGCCTTGAGCTCCCTTCGTCTTCTCCAAGCTGTGTGTGTTTCTCTGCAACCCTAATTCCAACAGATATGATTTCCCATTACATAGCCCAATTACCTATGCTTTCTGTACAATATCAGCAACAACTAGCCCTATTTTCTTCTTCTGGGACTGAATTATCTAACTTTTTGAAAAAAAATATGTGGCCTCAATCCATCTTTTATCAATACCTTTGCTTCTCTAATTGTCCCTCAAACTGGTGGTATCTTTTGTAGAGATAGTGCAGCAATTGAAGCTATCAAGGAATTTCAAAACAATCTTTGCTCCCTTAGTGACTCTAATCTCTTGGAAATGGTACCCAAAGTGTCCAAGTTTTTTCCCTTCCTACTAGTTAGACAAATTGAAGTTGAATCTTTTGGTATAGACCATCAGCTCTGGGTTCTTCCTAACACAGCCATTCTAGCATCAATTTTTAGTGAAACCTAGGTCTATCTGGCTAATATTCCTACCTCGACAATTGAGGATTGTAGACTCAAGATTTTGAAAGAAGGATTGTTCTTAGACAAAGGAGAACTCGTTAAAGCCCCCTTCAACCTTAATCTTATTGACCATTCCAAATGCTCTTCCAATATAGGTCCATACATTTAGACAAAAGGGAACATGGAGTTTGCTAAAAGTAATCTTGACTTCTACACGGAATCTATTTGGAATGTTTTCATATGTTAAATGTGCATGTAAATTTCTTGACCTTAACACTAGTCCTGTAAAAGATTAGTCACTTTTGTGTTTTTTTGAGACTTTTGTAAAAAAAAAAATCTCAACACTATGTTAGTTATCTAAATAGAAAATGGGTTGAGGGAATTATGACCAACACTCAATATGAGTTGATAAAAAATAGTATAGATCTAAATGAAGGTCTAAAGGTGTCTTTCCATTGCCATCTTCTACAACTAAGTTGTGCGGATGGACAAAATTTTTTTATTTTCTTTTAAAAGTAAATCAAATCATTGTTAAGTAGGCCCAAACTTCTTTGAAAAATCCCTCAATAGGTATGCGATAGGTGTACCAAGCTATTTTAACCCATATACAAATACTGCCGACATTTTTTACTTCTCCAACTTAAGTGTTGAAGTACAGTTTTACGTAAAATTAACTAATTTTAGAAAAGTTTTTTTAATTAAATTTAAGCTTTTCATGTAAATTGTGTGTTTAGAAACCTTTTTCATATCTTGAACCCATAATTAAGAAGTTTCATGAAATTTTCATGTCATATACAGAAGTTATGTTTCATTTACTAGAATCCTGATGTGAGCCATTTTTGTGGCTTCAGCCACTTTTGTGGCTCATTACAAGTCTAGTGTTAAAGCATCGTGCAAACCCAACATCATATGGTTTGACCATGCTATTTGGTTTATCCTTAACCATCTGGACCAGCTCTTCCCGAGAAGCAGGTGGACTTTCATCTATCCCTTATCTGTTCTTGGTTAGGTGTCCAAGCTAAACAATTAGTGATTTCTCATATTTCTTTCAATATTTTTCATGGGCTAATGCTGGATATACTTCAAAACAAATTGAAATAGATTCCATCCCTACTACTCAAATGCTTTCCGCGGAAACAATGTGTGCCATTGAGGATTCATTTCCTCGATCCTTAGTCAAGTCCACCTCTTGGTTCATGTGCTTGAGGAGATCGCCGTATGTGGAGTAGTGCATGCATAATGCATTGACGGGAGCAAAGCAAACCCCGAACCCCGACGGCCTCTAAAACACCGGGGACCGAATGGCGCGCCTCAAGCCTGTCATGGTAAAGCAAACAAGGGCACCACTTAGCTTCAACGGCTAGGACGCAAACAACACACCACCATAACAAAGTTTTCATCCAAGAGAGATGGATGCTTGGGAGTAATGATGAAGAGGAAAGGGAATGAGATCAAGTGAGAGAGAGAGAGAGAGAGAGAGAGAGTGAGGGAGGGGGTATAGCGGCTTAGTACTTAGGCACCACAAAAGGATGGCGAATCCGCACACCCTTCACACATACACAAGCTCACTCCAAACACAAGATTAGGTGGAGATTCCGCACACCTCACATGGGCAAAACATTGCAAGAAAACATACTCACAAAACCTCAAGCTTTATTTAGAGAATAAGGCAATGAAATGGGGAGCATAGGGTAGGGGAATGAGAAGGGAGAGAGTGGTAGAGCACATGGCGGATAGGTGGGAGTTGATGGAGAAGACTCGCACGAGGGTTATGGCCATCATCCTTCATTTAGTTTCCCTTCATCTTCCATAGCCAAGGGTGTAGAGGTCATGCTCAAGACAAGCATGGTGATTGCGGTGATGGTGATGGTGTGGGTGTGTGTGTGTGCACTAGGCACACACAGTGCATAGTGTGTTCTTTGGTGATGTTGTGTGTGTATTTAGTGTGATGGTGACCCCTCTTTATATAGGGGAGGAGGGGGGAGGAATTCTAGAATTTAGAAATGAAGAAACCATTATCTACATAGGCCATGTGACTGTGGGCCCCACTTGTCTGGCTGTGTGTATATGCCATAGAGAATTTAGCCCCCGAAGGTAGTGCTCAAGAAAGAAGGGTTATAGCTACAAGGTACATTTTGCTACACTCCAGTCTGTGCTTCTGTGGTAATGTTTTTGTCCATTCTTGTAGGAATTTGTGGTAATTTTTTTGTTCATCTAAGAATTTTTATCCAAGAGCTATGTGGTGGCCACAGCCAGGAGGATCGCATCCATTTGTTAAGTTTGTGTCTCAAGAAATTGGATGTCATAGCCCTTTTACGAGCACCACAAATGCAAAACATTTAAACAATGCTGGCACAAAGGAGGTGATGCAAACGTTTTCAAATCTTGTGAGCGATGTTGATGTACAAAAGGCTTGTGATGAGGTGGAATTAGTACTAAGGGATACATTGCCTTATATGGTCTCCTTAAGGATGCTTTAAGGGAAAGAGGAATTACTAATAATGTTTTTCCTATAGAGCTTGAGGTAAATCTTTCTAAGAAGGCCTTGAACAAGGATGTGTACTTTCAAATAGGAGGCTATTTGTGCATAGAGGAGATAATGCCTTCTCCATCTTTACCAAGCGATCAAAAGGAGTTAAGAAACGTGCCAATGCAAGCGTAGGTGCAGACAGAGTGGAGAAGGGATTTCCCTACTCAATGTCAAATGATATTTTTGTTGATTGGAGAAGGTTTCAAATGGCAATGATACATTTTTATGGTGTCCACCTAATGGTGAGGCTACAATAATGCAATCTTGTTTTTTCAAATTATGGTTCTCCTTATAGAATTTTGGACATTTTGCAGTACTAGGTTCAAATTTGGTGTTTGTGCTCAAGCTAGACGAGTATGAAGTTGTGAAGAAAAAAAACCCAGAAAGGATGAGTGTTACTCTCATGAACGAGGCATTATTTCATGCAAAACATACAGCTATGAACAAGGATTGTGCACCATATTTCATTGTGCAGTCAAAGAAAAAACTTTCATGGCTTGGTGCTATTGAGGTTCCTAAGGAGACCCATGGAGTGCTAGGTTGGATTTCTGAACGCATTTCGTGGATAACAGATATCATTAAGTCACAGCTAGCTGGAGAAAAACTCCAAGTAGATGGCATTGGGGAGTTTGAAGTTGACTGGCACTTACGTGGTGATTTCAGAACAATCAAATGCATTCTAGGGTGCAAACAAGGGGCTGTAGCTTTGTATCCTTGTCCATTTTTCATTAAGGGCTATAAGGGAATGCACGCAAAATCACAATAGTTGACAAAACAGAGGAAGAGGACAATTCACAAATTACACATGTGTGGCAGCATTCAGTGCTAAGATGTCCTATGCTAGAGGAGCCCAATCATGCCACAAAAGACATTGAATGAAACACTATAAAATGTGCATTTTTGCACACTTCATGCTTTTATGCACATCTTTGATCGTTATTAAAGCTTCATATTGATTATGCCTTCACAATTTCTTAACACTATCTCAAAAGTGGAAGGGTTCTTTAATTCAATAGGTTGTAATGGGACCAACACCTCCATTGTTGCTTAGAAGAACGACGCAAGCACTTAGGAAGTGGCCCAACAAGTGTCCATGATTGGACCAAAGGCAAGGAACTTTTTGAAGAGGGTTTGGTCCAAGGAAAGTAGTGCTGTTGTCGAAACATCAACATCTCAAGGTGGATGGGAGTTGTAGAAGGATCTTTGCAAGTATGCCACAAAAAATGATATCAATGCAAGTGTTGTGCTTAGTGGACAGCATGTTTGGGTGGTATTCGACAAGATGATGAAGATACTACTGCTTGCAAGCACAACTAGTGAGAAATGACAAGAATTCCAAAATTTGGTGGTGGAGTTCACAGAGGTGGTTTTCACTGCATGGGATAAATCAAACATTACACACTATATGGTGAGTGCTTTATATTCTGGCTTGGTCTATACTATGCTTTAGTTTTGATCATCATTGTGTTGTGGCTTTATGGACACGTCCTCTATGCCCATGGTGCATACTTTAAGAACATGTATGGTTCTTTGGATCTTTGGAGCACGCAAGGTATGGAGAAGTCACACTATCATTCCAGGGGTGTCTACTTCAGGAATACAAGACATGGATGTGGTTTATAAATGCACTCATGTTATCTTCAAGAAATGTTCAACTAGATTTATCGTACCACCATTGGATGCAAAGTGTCGATTGAAAGTGCAAGGTCATTGCGCTCACCAAAAGAAGCCCGTCAATTGGCCCATGTTCATTCCTCAGAGCGCTGGAAATCCTCACAAGGTCCAGAATGTCATGGAGTGTGGCAAGCATCAAAGGACTAGGGTGGGAAATGTTTAGGTCAGGAGGTAGGAGATGTATTTATAATCTCATGATAACGGAAAATCCATTGCACTTGGATGCACATGTTATCCTCGTAATCTGAGCATTACAACATATTTTCTTGTTCCACCACCCTCTTTTTTTTTGGATCTAGTGTTTTCATTGTTTGATTGTTTATGCAATTTTACAAGTAGACATTTCACTATACGTGTTTGAATAGTTCTCTAATTTTATGTGGTTTTGTAATTCAAAAGG
The DNA here is from genome assembly GCF_014529385.1 of Adiantum capillus-veneris. Lineage (NCBI taxonomy): Eukaryota > Viridiplantae > Streptophyta > Polypodiopsida > Polypodiales > Pteridaceae > Adiantum > Adiantum capillus-veneris. The sequence continues at coordinate 44,639,523 of NC_140943.1, read as the reverse complement.
TTATTTTCTTGTGCTTTTAGCGGCTCTTTTCCACCATGTGAACCCACCCTTATATGGCCACATTATATAAAGAGGTAAAATCCCCCCTTTGCAAACACATAACACTCCCTCCCTCACCAAAAACCACAAGCTCTAAGAAGCCCTCAAACTCACTTTCTAGATGACAAGGATAAAACTGACTACAAAGAAGAATCCAAAGACCAATGAGGTGCACAGAAGGCAGAAGATGCGTGAAAATCAGCAACCAAAAGAGCTAGATGAACCGGAATGCACAAAGATGGACACATTTGATGAGCATACACCATGGAAAGGGGAGGACATCCCAGTGAATCATAGGGTGGGTGGAAAGACGTTGCCAGGCCCGATGGGTGCGATGCCATCTGGCCTAAGTTACCAAACTGTGGCCAACAAGTCACTACCCAGGGGAATGTGATCCATGTCTTCTAATCAACCCATCAATGATGAGCAAAGAAGTGACAATGAAGAATATGATCCGGATGAAGATGCCCTCAAGCCACCTCCTAAGCACCATCGCAAGTCAAAATTCTACAGGAATCCACAAAGAGCATGACCACAAGGAGCTCATAGGCCCCAACAACGCCAGCCTTAAAGAGCACAATGGATTTGTCGAGCGTTTGCTAAAATTGGCATAACCAAAAGATAGTGGATCCGCTTATCAAGAAAGCACCATTCGCACGGACATGTAAGGAAGTGCTATAAAGCTATATCAGCACAGAGCTTTGGATGTAATGGAAATGGCTTATGAACTTTGAGAATAGCGAAATTAGGAGAATTAAAGAGAGCATTTTTGTGAGACTACTTTGAGAACATAGACGGTGAACTTAATTAATGGTAGCAACATAATCATAGTACCTAATTAACTTGGCATGAACAATACTTTTGCAAGAGAGAGAGTTTATAGAACTTGACAACAATTGAGGACCAGTTTTATCTAGAGTCGACCCCCCCTCCAAAACAGGCTTTTGTATTATAGATTCTCCCATCAAGAGAGACTTAGTACAATATAATATTTGTGTTCCTTGACCTAGGTGATTCAATGAATATGGAAATATTCATGCATTATAAGCATAACATAGACTTTTGAAAAAGCATTAACTATTCCTAGTCTCAGTCCCAAGGCCTCAAACACCTTCAAAGGTGGAGAGAGCTAGCAGGGAATGAAGGTAGGCAAGAGAAAGAGGAGTAAGAAATTTTCATAGGAGAAAGAAGTACTTCCTCACTTATCATCAGTCTTCTTGCTAGCATCCATGATAGGATAATAATGAATATGGAGAAGATGGCAAACTTAAGCATTGAAGCATGGCTCTTTGTTGGATTTTCACTCCATAGACAAGAGTGTTGGTGTAGGCTCTCAACTTCTCACCAAGCTTGCAGAAGGAGATGGACCTGATCTTGCACTTTGCACTTCACACAATGAGAATGTGTATGTGTGTGTGGGAGAGTATATCCCCCAAGCTAGACCCTAGCCACTTCCTTGGTTGAACCCCTTTTCTAGCTCATGAAAGAAGCTCATTGGATCCCTTCAAGCCTGATCAATCACATGCAAGGTCATGCATGCTAGCCTTGGGACAAGTGTCCCCCTTTCCCCTTTGAGAGAGAGGACTTGGTAAATGAAAATAAAATTAACTAAATCAACTAAATTGTCATTGGACCCTTGGGAGGCTAACCAATAGGCTTTAGGCACACCATGAGGGCAGCATGAAGAGGAGGTTGACAAGTGTCCCTGCTGCTTTCTTTGTACGAAGGATGCCTTGTGTGAGGGTGTATGTGTTCTCTCTCTAGCCCCTACAATGAGGGCTTGCCCCCCCTTGAGTAGGGATCATGTTGACTTTTGTGGAACACCTTACTCCCTCAAGCACCTTAGTCATGTAGCACCTTAGCACCTTAGTCATTAAGCACCTCAAGCACCTTAGTCAGCAACCACGACAAGCTAGCGAGCAAGCACCTCAAGCACCTTAGTCAGCAAGCACAACAAGCACCTCAAGCACCTTAGTCAGCAAGCACAACAAGCACCTCAAGCTTGGGCCGGGTTCCCACCTCAAGCACAACCCTAGCTTACCTAAGGTCAAATGACTTTTAACACTAACCATTGCAGGTCTTTATTGAAGCTAAGCCTAAGGTCTTTAAGCTCCATTAGCTAGCCTTGCTCTTTGATAGATCATGTCTCATTTGGACCCCTAATTTACCATTGGCTCCGTGTCAAGATATATCCAAAAGAACATGTCTATATTCTAACCCTCGTTCTCATCTATCCTCCCACATTAAATGATCATTTCAATATGAAAAATTCATGTGGGTTGATTAGATATTAGATTTTATGACATTACCTTTCCTCGACTGTGAGGTAGAAGAGATAAAGGCTTAGTCATTAGTCAATGTTTCTTAGCGGGGTAGAGAATCCCGTTTTACCCTACAAAATCATTCCAAGATGGATGAATAATCCATTTGGTGCTTGGGAGACGTAGCTGGCACAAGCATGTCTGCTCTTTGATCCATTTCATTCTCCCAAGTAGAGTGAAAAATTCTACTTGGTGTTTGAGAGAGGTCGTCATCACAAACATGATTCTAAGTATGCAAACTACATAAATATATATACAGAAGGGCATTTTTTTTTCAAATTTGAAAAAAACTTACAGATTTTAAAAGAAAAGGGTATATTATATTCCTAACACTACAACATAACCCAAAGTTATCGGCGCCTTATATATCGACGCCCGTGCCTTTCCACGTCCATATCGACGTTCTTACCATTCATCGATATTTGTGTCGATAACTCCATCGATATGCCTATGGATATAAGCGTAGCAAGGTGAAGTTTTCCACGCGTATGTCGACGCATATATCGACGCAAAGAATTTGGGGGAAAAAAACCGAACCTGCGCGAAGGGGCCATTTTCGCCCTCAACGCGCGCGTTCTCAGATCTTGGTCGTAACCTGCGCAACAGGTATTATGCCACTCTTCCCCCCCCCAACCCCCAACCCCTCTCTCACTCTCTCTCTCTCCACATCGTGTGTGTGTGTGTGTGTAGGAAAGAGAGAGAGAGAGAGAGAGAGAGAGAGAGAGAGAGAGAGAGAGAGAGAGAGAGAGAGAAGAGAGAGAAGTGTGTATGCGTGTAGGAAATTAAAGAGAGAGAGAGAGAGAGAGAGAGAGAGAGAGAGAGAGAGAGAGAGAAAGAGAGAAGTGTGTGTGCGTGTAGGAAATTAAAGAGAGAGATAGAGAGAGAAAAATGTGCGTAGGAAATTAAAACTAGAGAGAGAGAGAGAGAGAGAGAGAGAGAGAGAGTTATGGTTTGCGTAAAAAATTAAAATCAAAGAAAGAAATGAGATGAAATGTTATATTAACTCTTCAAAAGGCCAAAGTGACCTATGAGACCAGAAAGTTACATTGTAGTAGACTGATACAAAGTCAGAATAACAAGATGAAAAAATGACAAAATAAAACATTATGGAATCCTAAACTGGTGGGTGTGGACTAAGCAGCTAAAACAGCTAGCTGGGATAGGTAGATCATAGGAGATCCAGCATGTCGAGCCAAAGTGACCTGGATCGTCTGATGCAGCCTATGACTTCATTTGACTAGCTCAAAATACATTCGAAGCTCAACTCTCACCTTTACACATGAAAGTCCTCTAGGGAGCAACAACAGCGCCGTCGTTGCTCTTAGAGACAAGCTTCCTCCTCAAAAAAGGTTGGGCGGGGGCATATAACAAGCCGTAGGTCAAACGGATAGAAGAAACGCCCAAAATACAAGCCGTTTTTTAAGTCCGGTTGGGATTTTCTACACAAAAATGCAAACGGACTTCATAAACGGCTTCTACGCCGTAGGTCAAATCCGGTTGCGTTTTTCTATGGAAAACGCAAACGGACTTTGGAAATGGCTTTTATGCCTACCAAAACCATCCGTAGTCCATTAGGTAGTCTTAAGGAAATGTCAAGAGAGTGTATGGAAAGCCGTAGGTCAAACGGACAGAAGAAACGTCAAATACACAAGCCGTAGATCAAATCCGGTTGCGTTTTTCTACGGAAAAACGTAGACGGTCTTCGAAAACTGATTCTATGCCTACCGAAACCATCCGTAGTCCATTAGGTAGTCTTTATGCAATGTCAAGAGCGCGTATGAAAATCCGTGGTTCAAACGGATAGAAGAAACGCCAAATACACAAGCCGTAGGTCAAATTCGATTGCGTTTTTCTACGAAAAAACGCAGACGGACTTCGAAAACTGATTCTACGTCTACCGAAACCATCCGTAGTTCATTAAGTAGTCTTAAGGCAATTTCAACACCATGTATGGCAAGCCGTAGGTTAAACGGACAGAAGAAATGTCAAATACACAAGCCGTAGGTCAAATCCGGTTGCGTTTTTCTACGAAAAAACACAAACGGACTTCAGAAATGGCTTCTATGCCTACTGAAACCATCCGTAGACGATTAGGTAGTCTTTAGGCAATGTCAAGAGCACGTATGGCAAGTCGTAGGTCAAATGGATAGAAGAAACACCAAATACACAAGCCGAGGTCAAATCCGGTTGCGTTTTCTACGGAAAAACGCAAACGGACTTCGAAAATGGCTTCTATGCCTACCGAAACCATCGATAGTTCATTAAGTAGTCTTAAAGCAATATCAAGAGCGTGTATGGTAAGCCGTAGGTCAATGGGTTTGAATTAACGCCAAATACACAAGCCGTAGGTCAAATCCGATTGCGTTTTTCTACGGAAAAACACAAACGGATTTCGGAAATGACTTCTATGCCTACTGAAACCATCCGTAGTCCATTAGGTAGTCTTAAATAAATGTCAAGAGCGCATATGGCAAGCCGTAGGTCAAACGGATAGAACAAACGCTAAATACAAAAGCCGTAGGTCAAATCCGGTTGCGTTTTTCTACGGAAAAACGCAAACGGACTTCGGAAATGGCTCCTATGCCTACCGAAACCATCTGTAGTTCATTAAGTATTCTTAAAGCAATGTGAAGAGCGTGTATATCAAACCGTAGGTCAATGGGTTTGAATTAACGCCAAATACACAAGCCGTAGGTCAAATCCGATTGCGTTTTTCTCCGTAAAGACGTAAACGAACTTCGGAAACAGCTTTTATACCTACTGAAACCATCCGTAGACGATTAGGTAGTCTTTAGGAAATATCAAGAGTGCGTATGGCAATCCGTAGATCAAACGGATAGAAGAAACGCCAGATACACAAGCCGTAGGTCAAATCCGGTTGCGTTTTTCTATGACAAAATGCAAACGGACTTCGGAAATGGCTTCTATGCCTACCGAAACCATCCATAGTCCATTAGGTAGTCTTAAGGCAATGTCAAGAGCGGCTATGGTAAGCCGTAGGTCAAACGGACAGAAGAAACATCAAATACACAAGCCGTAGGTCAAATCCGGTTGTGTTTTTCTAGAGAAAAACGCAGACGGTCTTCGGAAACTGATTCTATGCATACTGAAACCATCCGTAGTCCATTAGGTAGTCTTTAGGCAATGTCAAGAGCGCGTATGGCAAGCCGTAGGTCAAACGGATAGAAGAAACTCCAAATACACAAGCGGTAGGTCAAATTCGATTCCGTTTTTCTACGGAAAAACGCAGACGAATTTCGAAAACTAATTCTATGCCTACCGAAATCATCCGTAGTCCATTAAGTAGTCTTAAGGCAATGTCAAGACCATGTATGGTAAGCCATAGGTTAAACTTGTGCAAATAGATTCTACAAAGGTTTGGACAGATGCGAGCAACACATTTGCTCTCCCCGAACATTGTGAGCAAGTGGTCTTTGTACCAGACCCTTGAGAGCGACAATGGTGGTTTGTGGTTCAGGTTGCTCCAAGAAATAAACAAGTATTTGAAGGGCAAGATCTCCTGGAGGAAAATTAATCAGACGACATCCATACTACTATGACATTAGATGAGATGGACGAAGGTATGGCAGAGGAAGCTGACAGATATACGAGGGATGACGCAGACGAGCTAGAATTGACACTTGTAGATAAAGATGAAATGGACGAAGACAATCTGCCAGAACGAGTTGGGACAGAGTTATGTTTTCAATTAGAGATAGACGATGAAACGGTGCAAGATCTTATCGATGATGCCTCACTCGTCGAGGCCTAGGCCTGTAATAAGTGTTTGTGTGAAGACGTTGATTTAAAATTAAGCTTAAAGTTAATTTAAACAACTGTGTTCTGACGCTTTATTTTACTTTCTTTGTGCAGGACTTTAGTATGGCATACCAGTTTCTAGATCCCGCTTCTATGAGTGCAGATGCATTCATGGGCTTCATTACACGGATGACGCCTGCTCAGATGGCAGAGGCTTCTGAGTACTGGGTAGCCAGAGGCACGGGTACTACGCCTCCGGGCTTCACACCCGAGGGTCCGACGCCTAGGAGGGGGACACCTATGGGGGGGGGGATGCCTATGGGTACGACGCCTGCTTCTCCCATCACGACCGCTTTGACACCTAGGGGTGGGGCACATGCGGGTACGTCCTCATCTCTGCAGCACAGGCGCACTCGCCGATCTCGGCGATCGTCAGGTGGAGGTGGTGGTTGTTGTGGAGGAGGGTCCACAGACGCTTCGACCCCTCCTCGCTCACGACCCCGTCCTACCTAGGCACACCTCTTGACACACCTCTTGGCACACCTCGGACACCTTGGGGGGCACACGATCCTAGTGACTCCAAGCTCTATACTGTACAGCCAGATGGTTCTGTTGACATGGATAGAGTCGGGACTGAGATGAGACAGCGGATTCGCCAGCTCGCGGAGCTATAGTTTTTGACCAGCATTCTGACGTCTTGGGATCAGCAAGAAAAGGACAAACTGACTTACATAGTGGAGACCATCCTGAGAGAGTACCAGCCTGCTCCGGGTTCTGACATTGTTCCAAGGAGGTGGATCAAGGGTGCTACACGGGACACCGTGAAATATCGACGAGATGCAGCTCGGAAGGCTTTCAGGACCGGCTGGCCAAAGCCTTCGGGCATCCCACACGAGACGTGGCTGCAGATCAGGGAGGATGAGCGGACAGCGGCCACGCGATTCAGACAGCAGTGTGAGGCCGCGCACATACGACAGATGACCAGGGAGACATCTCATCTTGGCAGCGGAGGCTTCGACACCTTTCGCTATGAGTTTGGCGTTTTTTAAAACGTGATGAATCATGTATTCTTATTACTCTGATTTTTGTATAAACGCAGAATCTTGCGATGCATCGAGCCCCGACATGTCAGGAGGAGTCAGATGGATATCACAAAGGTATCTATGAAGTATTGAATGATCTTGATACTTCAGGAGAGCCTGTAGACTGGGCGGCCTTACAGTCTCGCTGATAGCTTGAGGTGAGACGTTAATATGTGTGAGTTGATTTAATTAAGTAAGTATATGTGAAGTAATATCAATACTAATTTTGTGAGTTGTCCTATGTGTAGGTTGTGACGCATAGTCATCAGTGGACTGGATTTCATATATATGCTTTGTGAGACACAGACACGCTTCTATGTCTCCTTTTGTATATACATATATATATGGTTATGACTATTGTTCAGACAGTTATTGTTTTCCTTATGGTTATGGTTATTGTCATTGTCATTGTATAGACATGGTTATTTCTCCTATTCTTGTATAGACATAGTTATGGTTCAGGTTTTGTTTATGGTTATGTTTAAATTTTTGGTTATGCTTATTGTTATTGTTAATTTTGTTTCTGGTTATGATCAAAGTGATTATATTGGTTGATTATGGTTTTAAGTTATGGTTATGGTTCGTTATGGTCATTGGCCTTAAATCTCATGTGAGATCCTACATGGATAGCATGTAGGAGGCGTATACATGATTTTTTTTTGTTGAAAAGTTTATGTAAAAACGAAGGGAACTCTGCCGAAATTTCTGCGAGAGCACGGTTGATTTTGGTGCTGCTCGCTTTCTTGGACAGAGGGTAGGAAGTCTGGCTATGGTGGCTGTGTCCATCTTTTCACTGGGCACAGGCTAGGCTATGGTCATCGATATCCACGTCGCTATTTGCGTCTATATACGCGTCGCTATGCGCGTCGCCAATAAACCCTTTCCACGCATATATCGACGCTCTTTGCGACAGTTTCACAGGGACGCATATAGCGATGTGAAGTGTCGCTATATACGTCGATAACACCTTTTTTTTTGTAGTGTAACTAAAATATATATACAAAAGGGCATTATTTTTTCAAACTTGAAAAAAACTTACAGATTTTGAAAGAAAAGGGTATATTATATTCCTAACAAAATTCACAGGTAAGGGATTTTACAAACATGTCTTGAACGCACGTGATATGGTAGTTTTACACATAGTGAACCCCCCGAGGTATGTATGCATCGAGGGAATTCCAAGAATTATCGTCTCATTCATGTGTTCATCTGGCAAGCATACAAACTGATGAGGACATGAACATCCATGTACTATCACGCTCAAGAAGTTGACTACTCCCAATGTTGGAGTTGGGTTCTTGTTGCATCCTTTGATTGTCTCTACTTGACTTGTTGCCTTCTTGTATGTGGAATAACTGACTGCATTTACTCTAGCTCCGGTGTCGACCAAAGCATTGGTGCTATGATTTTTGAGTTGTACCTTGATGCACAGATCCATTCCATCTAATCATCATCTGTTGAAACTCCATCTTTAGGTAATTCCCATTGTCGATCATCTATTTCCAAAGTGTTGATGGGAATCGGTATCCGTTGATTCTTGAGAGTAGCTTTTTGCTTGAGTACCCAAAGCCTAGTTTCCTCTTGGGCTTCATCAATAACCTACTGTCATTTGATCTTCCTTTGTTTGGCTACATGAATTCTCTCTAGCAACTCATTGGTTAGTGGAAAATTGCATTTCTTTAAACGACTAATCCAATTAGCCATTGATTCACCATCTAGGGTGGATAATTTTACTGCTCCACTTGGAGATACATCTTCAATGATAAATGGTCCGTTTTCCTTTTTCTTAAACTTGGGAATGTGTTGCTTAAGGGAATAGAATTGAACTAAGTCCCCTTTCTTGAAGATTTTTGTGATTAAGTGGAAATCAAAAAATTGTTTTTGTTTTTGCTTTTGTGCATAGATATGAGCTACTGCAGTTAGCCTTTGCTTGTCTAGCTTTTCCAAATCTTCAAGTCTTTCTGACAATTCATGTCCAGTCCACTCAAGATTTTGTGCTACCCTTAATGTCGGCAATAGAAATTCTATTGGCAGTATGGCATCAAGACCATAAACAAGGTTAAAGGGTGTAGCATTTAGAGCTGTTTTGAATGAAGCTTGATAAGCCCATAGAGCAGCATGGAGATTCATTTCCCAGTCTGTCCTTCCTGAACTAACCACTTTAGTCAGGACCGAGCTAAGAATTTTATTCATATGCTCAGCTTGTCCATTTTCTTGTGGGTGATAGGGAGTTGATTTGTTATGGATGACCATAAACTCATTAAGCAAATACTCTATTACCTCATTGAGGAAATGAGTTCCCTGATCACTGACAATCTCTATTGGCAGTCCATATCTTGTGAATACATACTCATATAAGAATGCAGCAATGGTTCTGGCATCATTCTTTTGAGTTGCTTTAGACTCGGCCCACTTGGTCAAATTGTCCGTAGCTACAATGATATATTGAGCTTGGGTTCTATAAGCAGGTGGATGTATTGGTCCAACAAAATCTATACCCCATTTTGCGAAGGCTCTAGCCCCCATCATTGGTCTTAAGGGCATGCTATCTAATCGTGTTGGCATTTTTGCTCGTTGACAAGCATCACATCTTTGAACATATTCTTTGGCATCTGCAAAAAGTGTTGGCCACCATATGTCTACCATCAAGATTGCTCTTGCAGTGGTCTCACTAGAAAAGTGACCTCCAGCTAATCCAGCATCTGCTTGTTCTATAATTGGAATATACTCGTTTTCAGTTGCACAAAGACGCAAATGTTGATCTTTACCTCGTTCCCAATAATATCATAGTCTCTTGCTCCAGTTTCAATTGCTCTTTGACGGCGTTTACTCATATCCTCAAGAAATGTTCGGCTCGATAAGTAAGTGACCAAATAATTACTCCACTTAGGAACATGTGACATTTGAAACAATGTTACATGAGGTATGGGTGTTTGATTTTGACATTGAGGGAAATCCTTTACAAAAGATTGAGCATCTCTCCTCATAGTCGGCCAAAATACTCCAAGTCTCAAGATTCGTTGCATAGTTTGGTCTTCCGCAAAGTGAAGTCCTACTATGGTAACATGTTGTTAGCGGCTGGACACACCCAACAGAGGATGATTGCCCGGTGGGATATTAATTTCCTTTGTAATTATTCCTTAATTGAGAACAAACTGTTATTTCACCTTTGTAAATAGTGTGGCTTGCAGAAGCTTCTAGATTGTATCCCATTTTTGACATTTAGACTGAGCGAATGGTTAAATTGGAACATTAGGGTTTGAGATTGTAAGGTATTTATACCACTTTTGACCTTAATGCAAAAACAACCCTTTTGTCATTTGTAAGAAGTTTTTATCTGTGTGAGTTGAGCGTACTCTGTGTACGAGAGAGAGTGAGAGTTTTACCTTGATGCTACGCGCGCACTGGTGGTCGGAATCGAGTGCAAAGAAGTGCAGCATGTTGCCCTTGGTGAGAGCTACACGCCAACACCTACATTGCGTGTGTACAGATTGGCTTTGCGAGATCAACCCACGAGCTATATCTGGTGATTGGGTGAGCATACGTTGTCTGTTTTTGCATTTCATCATATCCACACTTTCACATTGAGTAGAGCTACACATTAGGCACTTTAGTTTTCGGAACGATGACCTGAAAATTTCGACCAGACATCCTACGTGATTTTGCACCGAGTGTTTAGGGCTGGGGTTTTGGTTCATGGACCTTAGGGAGAGCGACCTATTGGTGTTAATAGGGTTTTCTTCAAGTTATGTGGCATTTGGAGAACGTTTGATGGGTATTTGGCTCTTGAAAGCGTTGTAGGAAATCTCCTTTTGTGTACTCTTGAAGGCTGTAGCTTAGACATTGGGTAGAAACCTCTGTAGGACGTAGTCAATACTCGATCGGGTGTAGGTTGACACCCTATGCTTGCTTCCACGCGCCTGCGGGTTGAGCTTAGTCCTTAGCTCACAAATCTTGTTAGGTGAATTCTCGTTGTGCTGACGTCCGTCGAGGGACGAAAACCCTAGGTAGGTGACCGAGACTAGTCCTTGAGGATAGGGATTCTCTGGCTTGCCAGAGTCTTGTTTTACATTTAGATAGGATCAGAGGGTGGGGGACTGTCTAGGTCTTAAGAGGAGTCTAGGGAGCGAGTGTCTGGCCTAGATCCTTCAACTTAGGTAGTTTTAGGTATTAGTTAAGTTGTGGTGTAGAGAGGAGGAGTTGGAGTGGTAGAGGTGGTGAAAGGATAGCTTGAGAGTCCGGAGAGGCTAGGAAGCAACCGAGACACCAAAATCACCATCTCACATGATAAGTAGGAGTAGGGTAAGTAGGACATCATCATTTATGATCTGGAGCACTTCATGCATGTTATATTTGTTGTTAGGCTCATCAAAGAGCTGTAAAAGACGGAAAAGAGTGTTTAAAAGCTGAATTGAAATTCAAAAGTTTCTGTGAGTATTTTTGAGAGAGTTGCAGAGCATAGGGAGTACTTTTGTCAGAAAAAATTAAATTTTAAGCTAGTAAACATGCTACGCGTAGGATGTCTACAAGGTGTTCTGGTGAGAATTTTGAACATTTAAGTTGACCAGTGTGCTTAGAAGGTAGGTTTTACCCTATTTTCACCTGGAAAGTAGAAGTTTGACCATATCTTGACAGGATAAGGCCAAAAGAAAGGAAATTGCCAGACATCCTACCCAAATTGTGCCAAGGCATTATTTTAAGACCAAAACCATAGGATGGCTTCATGAGCATGATCTACATGATTTATTGAGTGCATGAGAAAGGTTTCATCTCAATTCGGTGAGAAAATTGGGTTTTAGGCAGACTTTAACATTTTTGAGTGAAAAAGGCTAGGATAGCTAAAATTGGGGTCTTTTGAAATCCAAACTAAAATCTAAGCATACCATTGGGTTGCTGACATCAAGGGGAAGCTGTGGCTCAAGTTTGGGGTCAAACGGATCACTTAGACATCCTACACGTAGGATGTGTTCACAGTGATTTAGCACTTCAAATCCAATTGTGAGCATACCAGAGTGATCAGCACCTTTAGAGGAGTCTGTGGTTTGCATTTGGAGAAATTTTGAGCACTTAGACATGCTATGTGTAAGATGTCTATTGTATGATATTGAAGTCAAAATTTTCCTGTAGGCATAGCAGGGTGTTTTATAGACTTAGGCAAGCCTCCTAGTCAATTTTGGTCCAAATTGAAGTTGATTTGACTGGTCAGACCAACATCAGGCTACTGGAACAGATTCCTGATCAGTTGACCAGCTTATAGGTGTCCAAATAAAAAAGTGAGAACAGTTGTGGACTCAGCACATCAAGGGGAATCTATAGTGCAAATTTCAGCCTAAACAGAGCAGGTAGACATGCTACGCGTAGGATGTCTACAGGGGCTTAGTGATGTTCCAATTAACTTAAGAGTTCCAGAAATTCTTTCAGAAGTGAAATTGGACTTGTTTGACCTTTTGACGGAGCAAAGACAGAATTAAGACTTTCCTTCTAAACTGACAAACATTCGAGTGAAGTACAGTTCCAGATTAGCAGACCTAATCAAGAACATCCCAGGTGTATAAAGTACAGTAGTGGTTGAGGTTAACCCTCCATTTATACCAATCATTACTAAGACCACCTCTAGCGGTTAAATGCTTTGATTCAATTGCCGAAATTAAACGCTTGTGTACAGGTATATTCAGCGGCTAGGCAAGAAGTTGTGCAGAAATTGATCCTTTGCCAGGTGAGTGGTTGGATTTGTGATAAATTGCATCTCTAAGTTTGATGAATTTAAGATCAGGAAGACACATTCCTAGAGACCAAAAAGTGGTAGGTGATCAGGGTAGCTTAGTGTCCACTGAGGAGAGTGTAACTCAGGCAAGGCTAGATCCATTAGCACTGATCATTGAGGAGGGTAGTGATACTGAAACTTCATCAGATAAGTAATTCTTCATGATGGGTAGTCAATAGCCAGGAGGTTTCTACGGTGAAGGACCAATGCTAGGAGGAAGTACCTCCCAAAACCCTTTGAACGATGCCAAGTTCAATATAATCTTCTTAGAAGGAACAAACTCTAGGGGAGACCTAGTTTATTCTGACTATTGGGGATGCAAGTGTATTTGTATAGAAGAAATACCTGCTCAGAGACTGGAGATAATCCGAGTCTATGATGATGGAGATAGATTCCGAGACAAAAAGGGGAACCACTATCTGATAGTTAGTAACCCTGAGGATTACAACAGATATGGAGATAATGTGGAAAAAGGTCTTCGAGGCTCAAAATCCGCCTCCAAAAATAGATCGACCTGGAGCTCTTTTTATGTATGATAAAAAAACAACCAGAGTCTCTACCTATAATGAGAATGTGGAAATTTACAAGCATGAGAATGAGGGAGTAGTCTCTTATTTTCGATGCAAAGCAAAGACAAGATTCTTTACTTATTCTCTTATGAAATTGCTATGGGGAAGGATATCATTTTTGTTGCTAAGTATGGGCGGGAATACAAACGTATTCTCCCAGAGGAGGTAGAGAAGGAAACAATTGTGTTAGCAGTTCTTCTTCTTCAGGCTCTAAATCAATTGCTATATAGACAGGCTGAGGCTCTTCTCCTCGCACAGCGAGGTCTATCCATTTTGCATTTTCCATCCCATCGTAAGATTCCTGGTTTATTCTTTCCCTTACTGGTGGTGTCATTATAACTTTTCTATCTTGGATAGTGAATTTTCAATAGTGGGATGGTACATTCATGTTTTCTTTTTCTGAATCCTCCTTACCATCACTTTCTCCCTCAGTAGTCCATACCTCTCGTAACAACCGTTTTGGTTCTTGGTATTTCTTTTTACGCTCCATTTGGTCCACTCTATATCTTTTGTCTTCTCCTGTGTTGATTGTTGAGATTTTATTGATTCTGTTTCTATTTTTGTCTTTCGTGCTTGTTTTATTTCTTCACGAGTCCTTTCCCTTCGAACTGTTGAGAATCTTCCTAATATTTGGTCTTTTACACAATCCTCTGCCTTGACAAGCATTAGATAGTGAGTTTTATCTTTATCCTCGGCATCAAGTTCTCTCTAATTTTGTTTTCTGCTCTTTTTTTTCTATAGATTTATTGGCGTCTAGGGTGTTGATTTGCAAAATCATAAAGCTTGATATTCGCGGGTTTTTTTCCACGCTCGCCTGAGCTATCTGAACACTCGTTGTCTGCATCGTTATTTAACTCCAGATGCTCAGAGGAGTCATAAAACTCTTCTTGTTATGGTGTGAGTCTACATTCTCATCTCCTGCTGGTATAAGGCTTACCATGTAATAGGGTAGCACATCAAAGCCATCCTTATCGCAAAATTTTATCGTTGGGCTATCTGTAATGGTTCCCATTCCAGAGGTTCTAAGGCATCTTCGGGAAAAGATTCCGGAATGTAATCCTTGTCCTCAATAGCTCTTTCTAAAATGCATTCCTCTCTTTTTAAGCTCCCACAATGTGAAGCTCCATACATCCATAGCTCTTTTTTCTGCCCTAACCATGATGGGAGTTCAGACCCTGCCGATGTAGCTGAATCAAACTCTTCCAGTGGTGTCTGGTTCACATCCTTGTAACTATGGTCCTTTAGGTATATTTTGGTTGTAGTCTCCCCATGTCTGAGGTATATGTTGTCGTAACCTCAATCCTGGACCATCTTTAATTGTTTCATGAAATGGTCTTCCCAAGATGATCTCGTAATTGTTCTTTTTGTCGAAATCAACTATTGCAAATGTATGATCATACTCGATTCCGCAAGAGGTGACAATCACTTTTTCTAAAGTCCTAGTGGCTTTTCCATGAACCCATCTGCCAGTTGCAATTTCATTCTGGTAGCTCTCAAAGCCGGTTTTCCCCATTTTTCCAGATTTCTTTGGTTGTGATAGCGACTCCTGCTCCACTGTCAAGAATAGCTTTGGAAACTACTCCTTGGAACTCTACTAGTAGTGTGGTATTTCCATCTTCTCCCTCACAATATTCTCCAACCGTGTTTAAAGGTACTGACCTAGTGTTTAGTTGAGGCTTGTCCAATTATCTGATCCCTTCTTGAAGCTTAGAGGTAGGGTCTTTTACTCCAAATTTTTCTAAGCATTTGCCTATGGTGGTCCACGTGTTGGGTCGTAACCTTAGGAGTTCGGCTAACGTGATTGTGCATGCCACAAGGGTGGACAATAACTCAATCAACCCTTGTGAATCCATCACTTTGTTGGAAGAAAGTCTTTGAGATGGGAATTCTCTCACCTCAAACTTAGCTTCATACTCCCCTAGGTAGAGGGTAGAGTTTTTAGCGAGTCTGGTTGGCTGTGCCCCGAACTAATTGAACCCGGTCTCCCCCTTGTGAATACATATCAAAGTTCATTTGTGATCTTGCCTCAAATTCTTCAATGGGAGGTAAGATATCATTTTCCTCCTTTCTCGTGCTATTTATTTGGTGGCTCACCCTGTTAGCTTCATTGGATTTTCGGATCTGCTTCCACAGGTCATCTAGACTGTTACAATCCTTACCCATTTCTACCAATGTTTTAGGTTGGAAAGCATCAATTGTCTCATCTATTTATTTGGCACTATGATAGGTTCTCTCCTAGACTCAGAGGCAGTCATGAGTCTCTCCTTCATGTCTACTTGTTTCTCTAGAGTTGGTTTGATAGGGGTTGGAGTTGGTACCTCATGCCAACTTGCAGGTTTACCAAGCAGGTTTTCTATCAAGGTTTGGGTTGTTTCAATCATCTTTCGACACATTTCCAACCTCTATTTTTCTATTTCCACATATGGATAAGTCATCCATCTTTGCTCTTGGGTTTGGTTGTTTTTGAGTCTGGCTTCATATGCTTTTAAAAGTGCATATAGCTGCTCATTTACTTTTTGTGCTAGCACTGATCCTCCTGACCCTGCACTTCGGGGTTCTTTTACTTCCTTGGGCCCTATGGTTGTCGCAGTGTGTGAGCTTAAACTAGTTAGATCCTCTAACCGCTCTAATCTATCCTTTGTGTGTTTTAACTCCTTGAATAGAGCCATTTGCTATCGATCTCTCCTGGCTCTCATACGCGCCTTTCTAGATTTCCAAGTGCTTCTCTGATTTTTCATTTCTGCACTTGGGGCATCAGTCTTTAGATCTTTGATTATGGGTTCGTTTGTCATTCTTTGAGCTTGGGCTCGTGTCACTGCCTGAATAGGTATTACTGTCTTGTTTTCTGATCCTCCACTGGAAGGCACTGCTTCCATCATGTTCAAAGTAGTTTTTGCTCCTTTTATCGGGTTCTTAGGGAAATCAAGAATCAAGTGAGTAATTCCACACTCAGTGTAATACACGTTGACTCTAATGATTTCATCGTGAGGACGGTCTCTTAGCCAATGATCTCCACCACACTTGTAGCAGGGTCTCTTAGGCTGTTGAGGTGCTCCTTGAGCTCCTCTTTGTTGGTATGCATGCCTCTACCCGCCCATGCCTCCGTTCGCTATGAACAACAGTGTTCGTTCATCCAAGATGTATCTTCCTTCTCCCGCTGCCTGTGCAGTTGTTGGTGGTCCTGTACTTCCAATCATGCTCCAAGGTTCTAGCATTGGGGGTTATTCCGGTGGACAATAGACAAGATTTGCAGCATATCCATTGGAATCTTCGTAATATGCATGCATAGGTACCAAAGCCTTCTCTTCTGGTTCGTTTACCATTGGTGTGTATCTTATGCCGACTGGTTGTAATCCTGGTAGGGATGGTTGTTGCCCCAATACTGGTTGTGGTCTATCTACAACTACAGGTCTTGGTAGGTTTCTTGCTTGATACCTAGGCATGGATGGAAGTTGAGAAGGTGCTACCTAAACTTGGGGAGCATATGGTCACTCTCTCACATATCCCTTGTTAGAATAACATTCCTCCATTACATGGTTTGTCCATTTTTGTTCAATAGCACACCACTTCGGCTGTTTAGCTTGAGGCTTGGCATACATATTAATCTTTTTTAGAACTTCCTCTAGAAGCTGCTCATGCTTACAGCTACTTCTCCTTTCAGTGTTGTCTTAGCGGACTTGCTTCCACTTTGTGAGGATGAATCGTCATCAAGATCCTTGAATTCACCCTCCTTGTAGACCGCACAATTGTCTACAAGGTAAAGAGCCTCCTTAGTTAACTCATTTAACGTTGTGCTCCTCTTCATATGTAAGTCCTTCTGGAGATCTGTGTTCCTTAGTCCTTGAATAAATATAAGAATAAGTCTGGACTGAGTTGGCAGTTCTTCCACAGGGTAGAACTTCACATATCTTTTTATTCATAGAGCTGCGTTTCGCACAGATTCCCCTTCTTTCTGTTTGAATTTATGGATTTGTGAGATTGTATTATGGGCTATCCCCTTTTGAGAGAATTCCTTAATAAACTCGTCAAAAACCTCCTCCATAGACTCAAAGTCTCTACGCTCCACAGAGTCAAACCAAGTAGTGGCATCCTCTTCTAGGGTAAGTCCAAACCCTGCAAATTGGGTAGGGAAGTCCACCACCTCTTCAGCTCTAATTACACACACAAAGGCTGCTACATGATCCCTAAGATCTCTGTTTCCCATGTATTTCTTGTTTACCCCTTTTTGCACCTGAGAAGGTCTAATTCTACAATGGTCTACAAATCTCATCAGTGGTTCTCCTTCTCCTACTCGAGATATCTCCTCAAGCCTTCGGTAGTGGGAGGGTTCCTCTCCCAGAGGTGCCCCTAAGCCATAATTTTTGATGGTTCTTGCAAGAGGTTGTTCGTCTCTTCGAACTCGTTCTATGGGTTGTCTTCCAGGCTCTCTCGACTCTTGAGTTTTTGGCTTAATTACTCTCGCCTTGATATTGTGAATAGAGTGCTGGTTCTTTTAAATATCTTCGCCCTCGTGTGGCTGGATAACCATCTTTATTTCGGTCTTGTTCTAATGTCGCACTTTGTCAAAGCCGTGCCTGCAATGATGGTTGGGTTCCTTATTGGTTTTGATAGTTGAACGTCTGTTGTCGGTTAGAATGTGATGTTGCATCGTACTCTTCTGAAAATGGATTTGTCGAATTGCTAAGGGTATAGGTGGACCTTGGTACTTCTTCGGGGGCATATGTTGATGTTTCTGGACTTCTCAAAAAGTATAAAGATGTGTTTGCATGGTCGTACAAAGACCTCAAAGGAGTTGATCCATTGATATGCCAACATACAATTCCTTTGAAATCAGATGCCAAACCTAGCAAACAACGTCCTTACACATTCACTAAACAAATCAAAGAGGAGATTGACAAGCTGATGGATGCTGAATTCATCTATGAAATCGAGCATACAGATTGGGTGTCACCCATAGTGGTTGTCCCCAAAAAGAACGGAAAGCTGTGTGTGTGTCTGAACCTCAAAAAAGTGAACGCAGCCACAATAAGGGATAATTATCCCTTGTCGATCACAGAACATGTGCTTGAAAGGGTGGCTAGAAAATGGGCTTATTATTTTTTAGATGGTTTTTCAGGGTATAACCAATTGGCAATTGCAATAGAGGATCAACACAAAACAGCATTTTCCACAGAGTGGGGAATATATGCGTATAGAGTTATGCCTTTTGGCCTAACCAATGCCCCAGCTACCTTCCAAAGGTTAATGACTCATGCGTTCAAAGAATACCTAAGAATATTCTTGGAAATATATATGGATGATCTCTGTGTCCACTTTCTTATACGAGAGGAACATATTGACCATTTACAAAAGGTATTTGAGAAGTGCAGAACATATCAAATTCATCTCAGCCCAGAAAAGTACATTTTTATGGTTAGGCAAGGCCGCATCTTAGGACATATTGTCTTGAGAAATGGCATAACCACTAACCTAGAAAACATTATAGTCATAGTAGACTTGCCCAAGCCTACTAATGCCAAACAAGTACAATCCTTCATGGGACACTGCGGATATTATCGAAGATTCATATATATGTATGCGGTCATTGCACAACCATTGTATCGCTTATTAGTCAGTTTCGACTGGACTGAGGAGTGTGAAACTTCATTCCAAAAGCTTAAGGAAAACCTTGTATCAACACATGTACTTAAAGCACCAGATTGGGAAAAGATATTCCATGTTCACATTGATGCATCTGCATATGCAATTGGGAGTATTCTAGCTCAACTTGGAGACGCAACAATGGATTTCCCAGTTTGTTATGCGATCCGACAGCTAAATAGTGCAGAAAAGAACTACACCACCACTAAAAGAGAGGGATTAGGAATGATTAATGTTGTAAAGAAATTTCGGCATTACTTGCTTGCAAACAAATTTGTGTTTTTCACAGGTCATCAAGCTCTTTTGTATCTAGTAAATAAGCCATGCAATACTGAGAGAATTGTACAATGGTTTATGATATTGCTAGAGTTTGACTTCATAGTGGTAGTAAAAAAGGGTAAAACTCATCTACGGGCGGATCATCTTTCAAGGCTGCAATACGAGGAAGCTCCTGAAGGAGTAGACGATGACATACCTGATGCTTATCTTTTCAATATTGAAATGATACCCAAATGGTCTCAAGAAATTGTTAGCATTCTTTCCTTTGGAGGTAGATTTGATAACAAGAAAGACAGATCCAAACAACAAACATTTCGACAAACAAAAAACTTTCAGTTGATTGCAGGACAACTGTACCATCTAGGCTCGGACCGAATTCTATGATTATGTATAAATCCAGAGGAATTCGAGTGTTATCTTGAAGAAGCACACATCCAGGATTGTGCATTTCATTGTTCAACAATGAAAACACACCAAAGATTGAAACACTTAGGAGTCTATTGGCCAACTATGTATGTTGACACATATGCTTATGTTAACAATTGCACTATATGTAGTGCCAAACGACCGGGGGATCACGCGACATTATTTCAGGTAACATTGCACCTACATGGAGTCAATATATCATTGATTTCTTAACAACAAGTACATTTCTTGAAAACATAACAAAAGCACGAAAAAGGGCTATAGAGTTGGAGGCTCCCGACTTTAATTTAATTGGAAATTAACTCTACAAGAGAGGAAAGGAACATCAACTTAGAATCTGTGCAAGTGAAAGTGAATACCTGCTGATTCTAGAATACGCACATGGAGGAATAAGTGGAGGCCATTTTTCGGGCGATAAAATGAAAAAAATTGGCTTAACCGCAGGAATATGGTGGCCTACATTGCACATGGATGCCGAGGAGTTTGTAAAGCATTGTGATGCATGTTAGCGTACTAAGGTGCCAATAAAGAGAGATGAGATGCCACTACGGCCAATGATGGGAGCAAGGGAATTTGCAAAATGGGGCATTGATTTTGTGGGGCCTATTTCACCCCCTACATATCGCACCCATACCCAATATATCATTGTGGCTACGGACTACTATCTCACAAAATGGGCGGAAACCAAAGCAACACAAAAAGCAGACGCAAGAACCACTACACAATTTTTGTATGAGAATGTCTTTGTACGATACGGATTACCAATAGACACTGTCAGTGATCGAGGAACACATTTTCTTAATGAAGTCATTGAATATCTGCTAGAGGAATTCATGGTCATACATAGAAAATCTGCTCCATATCATCCACAGGAAAATGGACAAGTTGAGGCCACGAATAAAACGCTATGCACTATTTTGACTAAAATTGTCTCAGAGTCAAGGATAGACTGGGATCAACAGTTAGAATCAACACTATGGGTATACAGGGTAGCTTACAAAACATCAATTGGAACAACACGGTACAACATGGTGTTTAATGGTCTAAACGCTATATTATCCATAGAGTTTTTATTTTCAACTCTACAAGTAGCGAAACGCTTAGAATGGACAGGGCATGAGCTCTCTTTAAGAATAGATGATCTTGAAAAGCTAGATGAACTTCGACTGAGAGCTATAGCTTCGATCTATGCTAAAAAGAGAAGACAAAAAGAGTTTTTTGACAAGCATGTCCGCACGAAAGAGTTCAAAACAGGTGATTATGTACTTGTTTATACTTTGAAGCAACATGCCAAGAAACTTAAAAGGCGAGGCCCTTTGTGATTAGTGACTTATCACAAAGTTGAGCTGTCAAACTTGCTACATTGGCAGGAGAAGAAATGCCAAATTGGATTAGTGGGTGTCGGTTAAAAAAGTATCATTTACCACTAACATAGGATATGCTTCAACAAATCCATCAAGAAAAACAACAAATGAAGGAGAAACAGAGGGTACGAGAAGAAGCCCAAGAAAAATCAATTAAACACATTGCAAAAAGAAGGCTTCTACGAAAACAACAACAGAGTGGATCACCATTGCAAATAAATGCTATTCGACTAACGAATCTTGGTGAAGACACAGTTGAGCCAATAATTGTAGTCAAAGTGGGTTGCAATCAAGTTTCATCAACGGCATTGCTTAATTCTAGAGCTCAAGAAAATCTGATCTCTTACAAATTATACAAACAGCTCAAGACCAAAGATCAACTACATCCTACTCCACAAGTGCTGGAAAGTAGTACATCACATTCGCTAAAAAAATTGGGCTAGACTAATTGCATGTACAAATATATCAATACATTTATCCCCACAAGTTTTACGTGGTTGAGGATGAGAGCACACTACACCCAATGTTGTTGGGACAACCTTGGCAAAAAGAGTATAATGTGCAGATTAGATTGGAATTCGGATACATTCAAAATTCAGCATGCACAAGAACAACAAGTGGTAGCCCTTTCTCAGCAAACCCAGAAGAACCAAATGATAGCACCACCATCACTGGACAAAGAACAAAAAGGATGGATGCCAATAAAGCACAACACGATACACATAGAGAACAACCAGGGAAATGCCAACCATGTTCACTACAAAAATAAGAAAACATAGACCACAATGAATAGATCAAGGTTAGCAACACGCGAAAAACAAGTATGGGTACAGAAGGATAGAGGCGACATGGCATACAAACCACAATACACTAGCAGAAGTCAACAGAAGAACATAATTAAACCAACAACCATGGGAATAAAAAAGATATGGATCCCAAAGAGAATGCTCAATAACCACTTAAATGCGACTCACATTTGGATCCCAAAACCTAAGCAACAGGAACTCCCTTCAGTACAAGCAACACCAACAGGCAGACACTCACTACATATGAAACCGGCAAACCGATCTATGTGGGTGCCGATCAACAGAACAACAATGACAACCACGGATGAGGCAATAAACCTACAAAAGCCTCAAAAACAAAGCTACAAATGTCAAGCAAAAGAGAAAAAGACTACGGCCAATTCAACCACGACAATTCTTTCCACGGAGACAACCATGGCCATATCGATAGTAGTGGCAACCCAAGCAACTTTTGCAAAGAAGATGATCAAACAGAGAGCTATAGAGTTACAACTTTTACTTGCAAAGAAAACCAGCGAACCAAATCAAGAACAAACAGGAAACCTCGACGTCGAATGCCGATAAGCCTAGTGATTATTCCCTCCTCTCGCACATGATTAATTTTTCCATGCATTGACTGAGTATGCATCAAATAGGGCCACATTCCAAGGCCGCACATTAGCACAATTTGAACCTATGCACTGCATATACCCCGAGGTGATACCTTGTCATCCGGGAGGACTCCGACTAGGAAGGGGGGAGGCATTCTCAATGTGGACCCAATGAAGGTGAAAAGAGCAAAAAAGGGCATGTTTTCGACTATTTTGAAGGGTTTTCGTTTGATTGCAAAATTTTTTGGACTAACCTAAGTACATATGACTTTATACAGCACAAATCTACAAGTATATGGGGCCAAACGCCAAATTAGGCCCTAGGTGTGTGTATATATGTAAAAATAGCCATTTTTCGGGCAAAATATTGATAAAATGAAGAAATCCGGCCATAAAAATTTCATGTGAGTGTACATAGTGTTTTGCGGTGATGTTTTTGAGCTATTGTGATTTTTGAGAATTTTTTGGGTTTATTTTACTATTTTCTTTTGAATTTTACTAATTATTCGTAGAAAAACTTCAAAAATACAAAAAGCAGGTGCAATACGATCGTAATGAAAAACAAAAAAGATGGGGATAATCAGTGACTATAGACAACCTATGGTACAATGGGGGTGCAATTATGTGAATGGAGCGGAAGGCGTGTTTTGGCCAGATTCTGACCGAAACGTCAAATTTCTCGAAAACTGGGCAAACGGAGTCCAAATCAAGAACTTTTTGAGCCTAGACCGCATCTCGCAAGAAGTTGGGAGCACATGTCAAATTTCATAGAAAGTGGTTCGGGGACCCCCATTATAAGATATTTTCACTCCACTTAGAGCTCATTTCTACTTTTCCTTCTTGAGAGAGAGCTCTTGCCACCTAGAGCGAACCGGACTTCCAGTTGCTTCTCCGACGCGCATGACCACCGGACAGGCTCCAGATATGAGAGGTAGTCTCACCACCTTGATCTTTTCGCGTATGTTTGATGTTTTGTTGCGAAAACTAGTGTAGGGTTCACACGGGAAAGGGACAGTAGAGACCTACAGGTAGAGGTGGCCACCTAACGGCTAACCCAAAGGCAATAAAGCTTCATAGCCGGTTTACCCTAGCAAAGGAGACCACTCTTGAATGCACAAAGGCGGCTAAAAACCATTGGGAAAAACCCTAACTTCTAGAGCCCTGCAAGAGGCCACCAAGTGGTAAATCGGTGAAAAGGCGCCCAAATGCTACCAAAACTCATGGGTGGGAGCATCTTGACATGCTCTACAAGGCTATATATCCCACATGGCCTAAAGGCGACCCAAAGCAGGACTAAGCTTCAGAAATGGCATCAGACACACAAAGCGTCAACTAGCTTTCACGGCCAAACCGGATGTTCGTTTTCCACCAAAATTCACGAGCGGTTTTCCTAGACCATCAACAACCAAGTCCTATGGTGGTAGACCACCACAAGTCATCGACGACATGTAAACGCAACCACGGGCGCTTCCAGAGCGACAAATTGCTAAACGGAGCTTCGATGAAGCCAAAGCCAACAAAAACCATATGGCAAGGATCCCAAAGGAACCATGAAGCTATGGAGACTAACGTAAGAAATTTCATCGCCAAAAAGCACTCCAAGAATCAAAAAACAAATCAAAGGCTCTGAAAGACAAACAGGGAGTTTCTCTCTATCTTTTTGATTTTTTTATTGAAATAGGGCTTAAAGGGGACTCAGGGGGGCTCAAGACATGTACTAGTAGCATTTCTCATAAAAAATTCATCAGAAGACATCCTACACGTACGATGTCTCAAGCCCATGTTTGGGCACCAAACTGAAAATCTCACCTCATACACAGCTTCTACATAGCTTATACATACTAGCCATCAAGTTTCAGCACATTTGGACAAGAGTTGACCTCATATGCATAAAAAAATGGGAAGTCAGAGCATATAGGCCATATGGGTCATAGACCTACCAAAACTAGTCCAAATCACATGAAACTTGCACAAGATACTTATTAGCACATTGCCAAGCTAAATGTGGGGTCAGATATGAAAATTAATGAAATAGACATGCTACGTGTAGGATGTCTAAATGATCTATTAGACCTCCAGCTGGTGTTTTTGAGTTCAAGATGTCTTTATTGCATCTTCACAAGCTCATATATCAAATTTCAAGCCAAACAAATCACATTTGGTCCCCAAAACCTCAAAGATGCACTTTTCTGAGCCAAAAACACTACACATGCTCCTAACAACACCAATGTTCTACATGCTAAGGGCTACCCACAGAACCAAAATCAAGTCATTCTAAGAAAGAAGACATCCTACGCGTAGGATGTCTCTAGTGTCATATTGACCTTCTGTGCAGGAATTGACTTCATGGGAGTCTTTTACATGGTATACGAAGCCTATATATCAAATTTCAACCCAGTTGAATGTCATTTGCCATCTATATAGAACATCCTACCCAATTTGTGAGCCAAAAGCCTAAATCTGCTCAAAATTGCACTTTTTGATGTCCAAACCAAATTCCAAGTACATAGCCATGTTGCACAGGTCAAGGGACACAAGCCCGTCAAGTTTCATCAAAATCAGAGAAGGTAGACATCCTATGTGTAGGATGTCTACATGCTTATTTTTCAGCCAAAAATCTACTATGGGCACATGCAGGGTTTCCCTAGTCCCTTTTGAGTTCTTATTTCAATTTTCAAGTCATTTGGGTAGACATAACTCAGTTTATCAGCTAATCTGTAAAAAACGCTAACTTCGGACTACTGAGTGCAATGGGATCCATGGCAGCCACAAAATCACCTGCAAAGAAGACGAGTTGGATGACTATCAATGACTACTTAGAAGAAGTGGAGCCTTTTTTTATCCCAGAGGGAACCCTGAAGCCCACAAGCACTTGGATGACCTGCTAGAAACCAATGACCTGAGAATCTACCAAGGAGTATTTAAAGATCTAGAGGGAAATGCAGTGGAGCTACCCATGATACCTCAAGAGCTCAATGAATTTGACAAGAGCAAGATGGGGGACTACTTGGAGAAACTGGATCTCCACAATTACATTGAAGCCTTGCCAACAGGGATTGATGTTAAAAGACTGTGGGAATTTGTCACCACAATCAAAGAGGACGGCATAGCCAGAGTTTCAAATCTGCAAGGCAAGCCTAATACAATGATTGTCATCACAGAGAAGGTGGTGGCAGCAGCACTTGACATCTCTAACAAAGGAGACAGTGTGACTAAGAGGCGAGACGACATTGAGGTCTACTCGGAAAAGAAGAATAACTATACATTTGAAGATATTGCAAACCCGAAGGTGGCTATCATGAGCCAACTATACAATCAGTACTTCCACATGTGTACCAAGCGGCCATAGAAATATAGGATGCCACCTGGAGCTATTGCCAACACTTTCACCTGGGCAATGCAGAAGAGCAAACCGAAGGAGATAAACTATGCCGCTTACGTTCATGAAAACCTTGTGAAGATGGGGACCAAAAATCCCACTTATATTATGCCTGGTGAGTTGATAACCAAAGTCATCTATGGAGCATTGCATGCCAAGGGAATTTGGCCCCTACCTCCCTCACAAAATGATTCGCTCAAGCTGAAGGAAGACAAAGAAGAAGAACCTCCTAAGGCTCCAAGGGTAGCCACAAGGTTGAAGCGCCGTTTAGAGATAGTGCTATAAGAGCCGCGAGATCCAAAGAAGGGAAAGAGAGAAACTCTACAGGTGCTAGTAAAGGAAACAAAGTCACAGAAAGCAGCAAGGCTAGAAAGACTAATGGAAGGTTTCAGAGCTGAGAGAGGGCTAAAAGGGGATCTGAGCGAGATATGGAAGCCATCACTTGAGGCTATGTCTGGATCATCTCGAAGGATTCAAAGGGATCGGTTTGAAGATTATATCAAGAATTTTGAGATCTTAGATGCTACAGCGGAGAATATCCCAAATATACCTTTTATAGAAGAAGAGGTTGATGATGTGAGACGGCAGCTGCTAGAAGAGCACGAAGGCCAAGAAAGAGAGAGGAAAACAAAGGAGGATCAGGATTTCAAGAAGAAGCAACCAACTCCACCATCAAGCCGAGAATCCAGCCCACCACCATCACCACCTCCTCTTAGTCCTCCCCAAACCCGACAAAAAGAGGATTTGAACAAACCTGATGGGCAACAAGACTCCAAGGAAGAGAAGAACAAAGAGGAAGAGCAGAAGGCAGAAGTTGAACCAAAAGATGAGAAGCCAGATCCAGAAGAGAAAAACTATAGAATATTTCTTGATCTATTAGCTGCTGGATACTCTCGAGATGAGGCAGCTAATGCAGCTTTTGAGTTGTTTAGCACTAGACCCAAAGAATACATGCTGAGCCCTCGATTGGTGGAGTTGAAGGAAATGGCACATTGATCTACTTTTGTTACATAAAGTCTCTAGATCAAGAATCATAAGATTGGCTATCTCACTTTGGCCATCTGTTTGTGAGTGATAGGTTGAAGAGAAATTCAATCTTGTACCTAGATTTTCAAAGAGACCTTTCCAAAAATTAATGGTCATTCTAGGATCTCTATCTAGCACAATAGATGTTGGCAGTCAACGGTGTTTGAAAATTTGGGATATGAAGAGAGTTGCCATTTGGTGTGCCTTAATAGTCTTTTTTACAGGAGTAAAGTGATCTTGCATACTAAACCTATCGACTATTGTCCTGTTGGGGGTCCCACCATTGCATATCTCCAATGACCAACAAAATTATCAATCCGGAGGGATGAGCTACCCGACTAGGGCATGGAAACACTCACACGATTAGTGAGCTAATCATGGCAACACAAATGGTTGACCTACGAGGTGAGCTTCTGGGCCTATGGAGGAGCTAAGCCACAATGATTGGCAATCTCCACATCCACTTCCCTTCACCTCCAATCAACCCAATCACACACACTAACGATTGCAAGATGCACACAACATCCTATCATGCAACACACTAATTGCAAGCACACACACATAGACCTATCGAGCACCACACTCCAGTCAAACCTACATGCACACACAAGCAAAAGAAGGCAATCACACAAGATTAGAGAGGGGTTAATCACTAATTATTTAAGATCTAGCCAATCTAAGCATCATAGGCAATCACAAGAAGCATGAGAGAGGCATAGTGAAAGAGAATTAAGCATTGATTAGTGTTAACCAAGTCACATGAGCAAGGAGAAGTTCAAGGAATCCATAGCCACACACCTCAAGAGCTCTCACTAAAGAGTACTCTCGACAAATGAGCTTGAGAAGCCTAATTTCCTTTACACACTGCCTTATGTACCTAGGGTAAAAATATGCAATGTCCGGGTGCCCAAGGCCTTTAGGTCTCCACCACTTACTGAATCTTCTACCTAGGCATACTAATTGATCTATTCTTTATAGCTTGGAACCCCATTGAGCCCGTAACACATTAAAATATTACAATGGATTGAAATAAATCGAGAATTTACAATATGTTACCATTTTGGGAACATGTGTAACTGCAATCTTTACTGCTTCTTTGTATTCATCCTCGATGTACATTCATACATCTTCGGTCTTTAGTAGCTCCTGTTAACGAAAGTTGACTCAGTTAACATTCCCCCCTTCTGATTTTAGTGTCTGTCCTCGGGCACTATTGAAAAGTGTTTGTGGAGGCAAGGGAAGGTTTTTGATTGGTTGTTGATGGGCTGATTGTCTTCATTTGTCATTGACTTTGTTGATGACATTTAATTTTCTGCAGCATCTTCATTGGTCCGAACATGTCTGATGTGAGAGATGATGTTGCATTTGTTTGTTGTAATAGCATGATGTGATGAGGCTACTGTTTATTTATGAAAAGTATATACAAGGAAAGTAGAATGATGAGGTTCTAGATTAGGGTATGACCAAAGGGAAAAAACCAAGTGGGAGAAAAGTGCCTTTGGATTAAAAGCATTATTGGAGTACTTACTAGTATGGGAAATATTAATAAAGTACTCAAGGGATTATTTGCTGATAGATATGGAATTAAAAAGGCAACGAATATGAAAGGGTAGCATGATGGAACATTAGTTTGCCTTTTGTAGTCCACTCAAGGTGCATAGGTGGAAGAAAAAAAGAGTGTCTAATGAATATATCCAATGATGGGACATCCTATTTATGCATACATAGAAATGCATGGAAAACAATATGTTGTGCAAGAAAGATTTTGAGGGGTTCTTTAGAAAGATGGTGTAGCTATATAATCATATGACATGGATTTGCAATCTAGCACTCCTTTAAGAATGGATTGTGCTCTCATCTTATTGTGCATTGTGCATGAGTGTTGGACTCTACGACAATCCACCAATTGTAAGTTAATAGACATTTACTCTTATGCTCATCTCATCCAACATGAGCGACATGACTTTAGATATGCTCAACTCTTCCAACTTGAGCGTAATACTAATAACTACGACTCTTAGCACAGAATTTAAGATGACTTGAAGCTTTGGGACTAATGCTTTTCTCATTTTATGACTGAGCAGCCCGACTCTGTCTATGCCAAGAGTGTTTTTTTTTGCACTCTGGAGACTTGAATTTCTACATTCTTGTGCTTACTACAAACATTTTTTCAGGTAAAAGTAAGCTGGAATCCTCAAAAAGAGGATTAGTGAAGGACCAAGTTGGCATTGAAGGTTTCTTTTGCCATACCTGTGTTATCTTCTTTAAATCTACATTCGCATTGGTTGGGTTGTCCTTCTTTGACTGTCAAGACTCCATTAACTATTTGATTCTCCAATTGGGCTTGTTGTAAGAAGTCTTTGATATTGTTGTAGGCCTTTGTTTACTATCGGCATTTGTATTTTTGCTAGGAGCATTTGAAGACTTAGGAATCCAAATCTCTTGATGACCTTAGTATCTCCTTTGTTGACTTTGCTTCTCTTTAAATTTTGTTGAGTTCTTGAGATCTTCATGCAGGTCTGGTGTAGTTGTAGTTGTTTTGTGGTTGATTGGTAGCCAAATATTTGTATACCTTGTGTAAAATCCTTGTACAAGAGAAAGATTCTTTGAAATCCGTTTCTATTTTGTATCCTCTTGAGAGTTGTGATAGACTTTAGCATCTTTTCATGTTGTTCTGTTGTATACCTCCTTCTTATGTATCCTAGGATATTGTCGAGGTTGATACCTTGTAGGCCTTCTTTCTTGGGAGGGTCCTGAAGTTACTTCATATGTTGTAACCTGCGGTTTTGGTACCCATATCTATCTGTTACCTTCATAGTACTCTTGTTCTTTTAAGCTCCATTGTGATGCTATCCATCCCATGTGTTTGTCTTTCTGTGTTTTCATTTCCTATCTTTAATCCAAACCGAATCATTGACTTTGACTAAACTACTCAGAACAAACACTTGCTTGACTTTTCTTTGCTTTCTTGATTACTTTGACTGATATATCTGTGATTTTTTGGGTATCTTCTTAGAGGTTTCAGTTGGGTCAGCTATTGGTTTGAAGCTTTGAAAGCTTGACTTTCTTGAAGAAGCTGATCCACAAGGATTCTTAGATGTAGAGGCATATGCTGTCACATATTCTTTGTTAGTCGGTGGAAGTTCCACTTTAGCTTTACCTTTGTCTGCAATATTTTTCTTTGATTCCTGTGACTTTTACAACTCTGAATCTATCATTAATGGTACTGAGGTGGTTCGGGGCAGGCAACAAGAGAGGCAACCTCTAAACACCCCTCAAGGATCCCGTGCTGCTCAATTGGGGCTGGGGAAACCACAAGCACAACAAAAAAACAAACCCACAGCCAAACCCAAACAAGATAGAGGCACCACCTAGTTATGGTATGCGAACTAGGACGCAAGAGAGATTTTGGTACAACCAAGAAGATGCACCACACAACACACACAAGCAACCTCACACCAAGACACACACAAAATGGACCAGAGAGAGCTAGAGAAAAGGAAAGAGAGAGAGGAATGGATCTTGCATAATACCTTCTTTGTGACTTGCAAATGGAGATGGTTCGTTAGGTTGCTATCGTAGAGCTTGTACAAAAACTCACTCAAAGTTTAGTGATTGCTAATCATTTCCAAAACACACACACACACACTGTCTTAGGGTGTGGGAGACCTCTCACCACAATACCCTCTTACAATGGACACAAAATTGGCAATGAAAAACACACTAAAACACTTTCTAAAATCAAGATCAACCGATAGAAACTCAAAATACACAAGTCACCTTGAATTCACCAAACCGTATTGCACAAATGGAAGGACGAAGATTTAAACATCGAATCACACCTTTGATGCACCAAACCTCAATTTATTGATGATGAAGGAGCATATACAATAGTGGTTTTGAGATTTGAGGAACTCATGCTCTCTCACTTGCAATGTGTAGCTTGAAGGCTTTTCTCACACCAAGAGTGAAGCTCACAAGTGGTTGCTACACCTAAGTCTCTCCTCACGCATAGAGTGTTGGGGTGCTATGTGAGATGTTGGAGGTTGTTTTACAAGAAGGAGAGGGGTCTATTTATAGTTTGGAGACCCCTCATAAAGATTATTGGAAATCCTAATTTACAAGCTAACAAATCAAGATTATGATTTTTTTGAATATCAAAACATTGCGGGCCTTCTTTGTCTGCTTGAGTCATGGGTGTGGGCTCAAAAGAGAGCATTATTGATGGTAGAGAAGGTGAAAGTAAGTAAGGAGAGAGAAAGAGAGAGAGAGATAGAGAGTGTTACTATACACATGTCTTGAGGTGAGGTGTCTTTTATGGTTAGGTCAATGCTATTTTTTGTTAGTATGTTAGTCGTTAGTAATCACTAGAAAGTTAATGTTACATTTACAATGGGTAGAGTGAGTTGATTTGATGAAGGAAGAGGGGTGAATTAAAAGAGAATCATTGAGATGGTGAAGCTTTGAAGAAGCTTGAACTCACCCTTGTGTAGATTGTGGAAAAAATGACCGCTGGTCTTCTTCTTCTTCTTCGCTTCTTTACGCCGCCGCCACGGTTGACCACCACGATGAAAAGAGGATTTGTTGATGAAAAATCCTCAATTTGCAGAAGTTATCATGGTTAAGATGCTGAATTTTAGATATTTTTAGGAGAGGTAAATGAAATTGTAACATAGAAGCAATAGAGAGAGACATGGAGAGGGTGTATGTATGTAGAGGTTCATAAAAGAACTATAGGGATGAGAGAGAAGGGTAATGGTGAAGAGGGTGGGAGAAGCCATGGAAATTGCAGGTTTGAGTGAGGGAAGGAGAGGGAGGGATGTGTAAGAGTGAGTAGGTGTGTGGAAGGGTGAGAGAAGACTAAGGGCTACTTGTGAGAAAAGTGGGAAGACTGGGGTCCACTCAAAAAATCATAGCTCACCGCTGGTAGCTCCAAAAATCATGAAACAATTTGAGGTGATTATTCA
The DNA here is from genome assembly GCF_014529385.1 of Adiantum capillus-veneris. Lineage (NCBI taxonomy): Eukaryota > Viridiplantae > Streptophyta > Polypodiopsida > Polypodiales > Pteridaceae > Adiantum > Adiantum capillus-veneris. Next base: position 44,607,512 of record NC_140943.1, on the reverse strand, counting down.
GAGCGTGGGCTACATTTTCTCTTTTGACCACCGCTCCAAATTCGCAGTGGAGATAGGTGCCAAAATTCTCACCAAAAAGCCTGTTTTTTATGCCTGCAAAAGTCTTTTAGTGGCCCCCTCCTTTGTTGAATTTGTACAATGCATCCAAGAGTGAGCCCCTCCTTTGTCATATCATAATACAAAGCATCCAAGTTTCCCTTGACACATGCATGGAGGAGGATTATTGGTGAATAAAGAAATATATACATGGTGAGACTAGTGTATGGACTATTCATGGACTTTAGCTCAATGAGCACATGGTGTTAGAATAATGAGTAAAAATAATAATAAAAATATGGAGGAGTTATGGATATGGAAAGATATTGGAATCATATGATATGGTCTCTCTTTGAATTATTTTGGGTGAAAGAGGAAAAGGTATGCAAGTAAATAATATAATAAACGTGACCAATGAGTAGAAATCAATTTTTTGTTTTCACGAGGGTGAGGGTGAAAATGTGGGAGTGATTTGTATAAAGGAAAAATATAATGTTAGAGTATGTACATATTGGCAAAAAATATACTTATGGTGTAAGAGGATGAAAGAAGGTGTACATAGGTTTAGTAAAACACACACCTAAGTAGAAATATTTAAATAAAATACCAAAATAATTATTAAAAATCCCTATATTTAGGCCATATATACAATGAAATATTTACACACCAAGAGGGCATAGTAAACTTTTATTTTTGGCTTTTTTTTTATTTTTTGGCTCAACTAGCCCAGTGACTAGCTAGCTGAGGGTTTTTAAGAAGATATGGGAAAAGCCCCCTAACTCACACACGCCTATGTACAGTGAAATGGTAGGGATAGCCATAGCATTTGGGTGAATTTGGTAGGGTGGAGTAACTTACTATGGAAATTATGGAGAGCCGAGAAATGGCTATCAGTACCTGTAATTGTTGCTTACTGCCTATTAGTAAAGAGAGTATTAGCATTGTATCTTCTTCGTAGGCCTTGTGTTGTTCTAACCACTAATGTCCAAGGATGACATCTACAAGCATGTCCTTTGGAGACTTTACCTGCTCTTCATGATTTTGGATGCTAAGTGTAGCAACCATTCCTTCTCGACTTGTAGCCTTACACATGATTTCTCATTTATTTGGCTTGTCCTGAGTAATCATCATAGCTCAATTTCATGTGATCGCAGCAAAGGATATGCCAGACAACATCATAATGGGAGTGCCAATTGGCCAAAAGGTCCTAGAGATACAAAATTCACATGATTTCTCATTTATCTGGCTTGTCCTGAGATGATTTCTGAGCACTATGCTTGTTTGTCTCCTTATATGCTCACAAATCCAGGAGCATATTTCAGCTGTGGTTGGACACATCTTCTCCAAGTGCGCAAAGACATGAGGTTCTTGTCTAGTTGAAAATCTAGTTTTACTTCTCTTGAAAGCTTTTCTTTGTTTTCACCAACAATGTTGCACTTGATCGTCTTAGGATTTGTGTCTAATTTGACTTCTTTTGCTATGGCAACATCCTTTGGTTACACTTTATCTGCATTTTCTTTGATTTGACCACCTGTTTCACTCGATGTTGACTCCATTGGTTGTGATATTACACATTTTTGCAGTTGTTGAGCATTTTCCACCTGCATCTGGGTAACTTTTGATCTTAATATATCCAATGTACTTTCTAGAAGAATCTGTCTCTTCGGAGGAGATTTTGGTGGTGAACTTTGTGTAGCTTTTTGGACTTTAGCTCCCATTGACTTTGACTTTTCTGTCACCTGTTCTAGCAGCTTGAGACTTTGCATCATTTTCATATAGTCTTTAACTTCAGTCGGGCCATCCATAGGGGTTTTTATAAGGTCATGATCTTGCTGATATTCGTTACCGTGTGCATCTTGAAATGCATATGTGAGCTTGGTCACATGTAACTGTTTCAACACTATTGGATATGTCGGTTTTTGGCTCTGACTTGTGGACTGAAACCTCTTCCTTGATGATCTTCATATAAGCATTTGTATGCAAATTTTGAGGGGACCTAGGTCAATTGGAAACTTCCAACAACCATATAATCTTTCAATGGTTTCTACTTTGAAGGAGATTGTTGGCTAGAAGTCCTAGGGCTTCTAACTGGTGTAGCATTTTCTGGTACATAAGCTGAGCTTGATGGATTTACAGCTCCCCCCTTACTAGGGTGATCACTATAGCTTGCTTCATTGTAAGAGTTCAAAATTGTTTGGATCTGGTTTAGTCTCACCTTTTGGGACTGTGAAGGCACACTTTGGGTAGCACTATTGATGTTTGGCATCTGTAAACCTTCTACATAGTTTCCTATGTATCTCCATGAGGCATGACAAATTATTCCCCAAGTCAAGCTATAGATAGCATTATCTTTGCCCTGATATTGTCTATCTATCCCATGGGTCTCCTATGATATGAGCTTTTATGGTTTCAGGACCCAAGACATCATAGATGCTAGATTCTCGTCTATATCTACGACTATTTTGGACAAAGTATATGTTCATTTGGTCACAACATCGAAGCTTGATTTCCAATGGAGGAGAGTTTGGCTATGAACAGATTTCTGGGTTTACTCGAGTAATATCCTTCAGCTCTAGAGAGGATGGCCTATATAGATTCTTTCCTCTGAAATGAACCATCCTTTCTGATCTATCACTCGACGCACGTCTATGAGCTGGGTTGTGGGCCGTTCAAACACTGGCTGATTTTTTGTATATTTTTCCTTTTTGGTCTACATAGTGTGCATAGGAATTATGTGTACCATGCAATGCGAATAGCATTCTATCTCATGTGTCCCTTAGACTCGTGAATGATTCACACTTGTGGCATTGGATGCAGAATCATTTGCAAACCTAATAGTCTTTTCAACCTTCAGTGATATCTGGACACCTTGACCAAATTCATTCAAGAATTTGTTGTTCAAAGAATCAATTTTAAGCTTTTTAGGTGTCTGTGCATCTCTATGCTGATTTTGAACTTGCATTGCTTTTACTGGTGCTTCTAACGGTAACACAGGATCATCTGATTGCATTAAAAGTGATGAGTTAGATGCACTTACATCGATATTCTCATTTCCAATTTACTTTGTACCTTGATTGGTAGTTGATATGTCCCTATTGTCAAGATCTTTTGGAAAATCTTCAAAAAAATTTCCACCTTTTTGTCCACAATCTGAGCAATACGCCATGACTGGTTGTATTTCTATTGGTTCCGTCATATCAAGCTCTGGCTAAGAAGTTTCTGCTTCTATGCTTGCCAAGTTGTCGGCATCTTCTTTTAAAACACGGATCCTTAAGTTGTAGAATGTTGCATCTTGACCTTTATACCATCTTTGGCTTGGTTCCCCAATTAGACTGGCTTCAACTGGTTGATTTGTTGGATCTTGCAATTCTGGTTCTCTATTGTAGATCTGACCACTATAATCCATGAACAATGACCCTAATTGCATATGCACCAACTGTATGTTTTGTTGGCTTGTGCAAATTTCTGGATAACCACTTGATTCAATTTTTTGCACTTCTATCTACACTTCATCTTTGAGCTTTCAATAGCTGGCTCCACTGAAGTCTGTGAACATCTAGGAGTTCCGTAAATCTAGCTTTACTTTGATCAATAGGATCTTGGCTCTTGTGCCGCTTTTACTACTCATTGAGTATCTATGGCCTTTTGAATCTACATACAAAACCTTATCCCCATTGTAGCCATATAGTTGTAAAATCTTCTTTGTCCTAGTTGTGCATGTGTTGCCACTGTTACTAGATTGCTTTGCTGTAATTGAATTCTCGGCTCGATTTGAGTCCATGTCGGCTGGTTCTATATAAACTTTCTCCTAGGAGATTTTGGTATTGATTAGCAAAATTTTTGCTACTCATTCTAGCCTAATCTGCAATCCACCGTAATTTGTGTCCCTGTTCCTCCAACTTGAAGCTCAATTTGCAATGCAATTATTGCACTAGCAAATTTATAACGTGTAATTTTTTGGAATTTTGATTGATGCTCCACTGCTTCAAGTTGGTGGTTTAGCTTGCTTTTTTTGGCTATCCTTTTGTTGTTTCAGGCTTTTCCGCTGTTTGCTTGATTTTTCCTAGCCGTTGTTCTCGATCTGTACTCGCTTTGCAATGCAAAGAGGGGGAGGGAAAGTGTAGTTTAGTGTGACTTGAACTTAAGTACTCCGTCACCACTTGCTCCACAAGCTCCTTTATAGTTTGTTCTTTAGGAAGAGAGATGACTTCCTCTTCCAAAGCATTCATGGATTTTTTACGTGCACGTATGGCATCTTCCTCCTTGGTAGCATTAAGATGGGTATTCAAGATGTATGGATTTTGAAGAGGAAGAGGTTGAGAGAGGAGGTTTTCCATTCTTTAAGCTTGAGACTCCAATCATGTTTTGACAAGAGGGGGATGGAAATCAAGAGCAACCTATTGTTGAGATCATTGAGGTGCTCCTCAGCAAGAGAGTGGTAACCATCTAAATAATATTGGAGGTTTTTTATGAGTAGGGTTTGTGCTTGGATAAGAGCTTGCGTGGAACTAAGTTGAAATTTTATGGTGAGTGAAGCAAGCTTGGCATTGAGAAGAGCTTGGGCTTGGGAATCATCAAAAGTAAGCTTTAAAGGTTTGATACAAAGGCTATTGGGAGCTTTTTGGTTACAGAATAGCTCATTGAGGTGTGCAAAGAAACCTTTAGCCCTTCCTAACTTGCCATGTAGTTTCTTGAATTCTAAAGTAGAATTGGAGAGAACCACCTCAAAATCGACAGGCTTCTTGAGCTGCGGTAGCACTGCCGAATTGGTAGGGGGTAGGTTGAAGTAGCATCCTTCTTGTGGTTATCCATTGGTTTTTGGACAACGCGGGGAACAGAAAGGGTGGAGGACAAAGTCACATTCAAAAGGTTGTGGTCCAAAACATTTTTGGCAAGGACTCAAGAGAAGTCAAAGGAATCTTCGGGAAGCTTTTCCAACTCCTCCATGATGTGCTTGTAATGATCCAAAGCATGCGGATTTTTGGGTAGCGAGGCCATGTTACTAGTGGGTGAGGGCGTCGGAGGCACAAGTGTTGACGAGGATTCTGCCAAGAGGACAATAGTGGCCGAGACAAAGCTGGGAGAGGTACTGCCGCTAAGACGGTTGAATTCGTATCCAAAACAGGGGATGTAGGTGTTATTTGTGGGGCCCCATGGTTGTCCATGGCACAGGTTTGAGTTTGAGTCCAAATCCTTGTTTGAAAGGTGTGCAGAGCATTGTTGAGAAAGAGAGTTAGGCTAAGAGGCAAACCCTAAGAGAAAAAGTGTGAAGGGGCCGCCTAGGTAAAGATCAAACAATCTAACCAATCCACTATCAAAATTCAGGCAATAGGGATTACTTGCTGGAGTAGGGTGCCTTCGAGACGCTGATCAGAAATATCTTTCCAAGTGAAAGAAGGGTTTTAGAGTATTGACAGGTGAAGAGTTGTTGGTGGTGCTACACTACTAGACGCAGAGCGCCCATTTACTATGTAGTGGCGTCTTCAGTTGAACATGCAATAGCAACATTCCATTTGGTGGTGTTGTTAGGCTAGAACTAGAGGATTTCCAAAAGCCCAAGTTGCTTCAATGGCAGGTGTTGGATGTTGGTGATGAAGCTGCAACATGTAACACCACCCATTGAAGCAGCTGGATAGAAACAAAAAGCGTGCGAGGTTTAGGTGGTGGAACCAAGAGGAGAAGGTGGCTGAAAATAGCTAATAGAAGCTGATAATCAAAATGCATTACAAGGTTTGCACACCTCAAGAGGAGTTCTCCACACATCGGGGATTAGTGAAGCCAAATAAAATATCAAAAATCATATCAATTGAATTGCCAAAGAATCTATTGAATTGCCAAAGAATCTAATCAATAAAATCAAGACTATGCAATTAAACCGATAAAATTACCGACAAAATTAGGTCAAAATTTGACGCAATTGAAATGTGTAAATCAAATTAAACACTTGATAGGCACACACACTAAAAATTGGCAGTTAGGTGCGCACACAAAAGGGAAATTTTGTCGAAATTGCAATGTGACTTCACAAATCATTAGTGGGCATGAGCACAACACAAATCAATCATCACAATTGAAAAATCATTAAGTACACATTGATTTTTAAGTGCACAAACATGGGAAAAATAGTGTACACACAGCTAAAATTAGGCATACACACACTAACGATTAGAATGCACACACACTTGATTTTAGTGCACACACACTTACGATTGACCATTCAAGCATGCAATAAACTCAATTAGGCACCCAATTAGCAATCACCAATCACCAATCAACAATTGAAACTTGTCAAATTCATACGCCACCAAATCTTAAAAATTTTGGCATTACGACGGCATAAAAACGATCAATCAAAAATATTTCAATCCAACATAGCATCAACATTGCATTGCATCAACATAGCATCAACATTACATTGCATCATGGTGGGATCTCTACACAATTCTACACATCCTTAATTTCTAGGGAGGTTGAGAATACCACCTTGATTACCTTTCCATTGAAAATCAATTGAATGGTTGAATGCTCTAATCCTTCATAGCAGATTACTAAGCAAAAATTAGTGAAATTAGCAAGGGGTTAGTGTGAAATTAGAGTGTGTAAACACACAATTGGCAAGATACACTGACAAATTAGGGAATAATGAACACATTGCTTTATGCACACACATCCAAAATCCACAAAAACATAAACACACAAGTGAAACTAGTATTGAAATTAGTGAGGAAACACATCTGATTATGCCACAATTACATTAGCGTTAGCTCCAATGAACAATAAAATTATCAATCCGGAGGAATGAGCTACCGAGCTAGGGCATGGAAACACTCACACGATTGGTGAGCTAATCATGGCAACACGAATGGTTGACTCTACGAGGTGAGCTTCTTGGCCTATGGAGGAGCTAAGACACAATGATGGGCAATCTCCACATCCACTTCCCTTCACCTCCAATCAACCCAATCACACACACTAATGATTACAAGATGCACACAACAGTAATCCTATCATGCAACACACTAATCGCAAGCACACACACATAGATATGGAGCACCACACTCCAATCAAACTTGCATGCATACACAATCAAAAGAGGGCAATCACACAAGATTCAATAGGGATTAACCACTAATTAGTTAAGATCTAGCTAATCTAAGCATCATAGGCACAAGTGAAACATAAACACACAAGTGAAACTAGTATTGAAATTAGTGAGGAAACACATCTGATTATGCCACAATTACATTAGAGTTAGCTCCAATGAACAATAAAATTATCAATCCGGATGGATGAGCTACCCGGCTAGGGCATGGAAACACTCACACGATTGGTGAGCTAATCATGGCAGCACGAATGGTTGACTCTACGAGGTGAGCTTCTCGGCCTATGGAGGAGCTAAGCCACAATGATGGGCAATCTCCACATCCACTTCCCTTCACCTCCAATCGACCCAATCACACACACTAATGATTGCAAGACGCACACAACAGTAATCCTATCATGCAACACACTAATCACAAGCACACAAACATAGATCTCGAGCACCACACTCCAATCAACCCTGCATGCACACACAAGCAAAAGAGGGCAATAACACAAGATTCAATAGGTATTAACCACTAATTAGCTAAGATCTAGCTAATCTAAGCATCATAGGCAATCACAAGAAGCATGAGAGAGGCATAGTGAAACCAAATTAAGAATTGATTAGTGTTAACCAAGTTATATGAGCAAGGAGAAGCTCAAGGAATCCATAGCCACACACCTCAAGAGCTCTTACCAAAGAGTGCTCTCAAAAAATGAGCTTGAGAACCCTAATTTCCTTTACACACTGGCTTATGTACCTAGGGTAAAAATATGCAATGTCCGAGCACCCAAGGCCTTTAGAGCTCCACCACTTACTAAATCTGCTACCTAGGCACACTAGCTGACCTTTTCTTTACAGCTTGGAACTCCCATTAAGCGCGTAACACATTACAATATTACAATGGCTTGAAATAAATTGAGAATTTACAATACATGAACATTTTGGAAAAGCGCGAAAAATGTGTAACTCTAATCTTTACTGCTTCTTTGTATTCATCCTCGATGTGCATTAACTAACGTTGACTCAGTTTTTAACATGTCCATATTTCTGTATTCCTATGGATAGACTTGGGTAATCCAAAGATAAAATCCATGGATATACTCTCCCATGGTGAATTTGGAATAGGCAATGGCTAGAGTAATCCAAGATGCTTCCCTCTACCATACTTAGTCTTTTGGCATACCACACATTTTGAAGCATACTCTTGTATGCCCACTTTCATGGTAGGCCAATAGAAGTGCGTCTCTACTCCTCAAAGAGTAGGTTGAATGCCTCTATGCCCCGCATAGGGAGGAGCATGGGATTCATACATGACTTTCTCACGAAGGGAGTGGGTAACACATAGCCTATTACCATGGAAAAGATAACCATCTTTCAAGGGGAATGGCTCCTCTTCCTTCCTCAAAACAAGGGCTGATATTATGTCTTTCAAGCTAGGATTAGTAGCATACTCATCTACCATATAAAATAGATCATTGTGAGTTGCTATAGACACTGCATTAACTTTTGGTCATCGTGAAAGTACATCGGCCACTATGATTGTGCTTATCAGCAATGTGAGAAATATGAAAATAAAATTGCAAAAGAAAATTTTCCCACCTCATCTATTTGTTGGAAATCTTGGGTTGCGTTATAAAGTACTTAAGACTTCGGTGATTTGTTTGCAAGATAAATGGAGTCCTCAATAGATAGTTCTTCCACGTGTCTAGGGCATGTAGAACAACTAAAATCTCTTTCTCATAAATTCCTAAGACCCGTTCATCCGTATTGAGCCTTCGGATCTCATATACTATGGAATGCCCTTCTTGAAGCAAGACTGCTCCAAGGAAATAACCACAATTATCACATTGGACCTCAAACCACTTTGAGATATCCGGAAGCATAAGGACTGTTTTGGAGGTAAACCTCTCTTTGAGCTTGTCAAAAGCATTTGTCTCCTTAGCAGTCCATGAGTACTTAACGTTCTTCTTTATTAAGTCATGTATGGTCTTGCTATTTGAGAGAATTTTTCTATGAGAAGCATCTATAGTATGCACACAAACCAATAAAACTTCTTAGCTCATGTAGATTCCTTGGATTAGGCCATGCTTTTATTACCTCCAACTTTGATGGATTCATACTGATACCATCTTGAACTAAGTATTGAATCTCTTGAAGGAAAAATTCACTTTTTTTTTAATTGATAAAAAGCTTGTTCTCCCTCAGTGCTTGAAAAATCACCTAGAGATTTTGCTTGTGTTCCTCCAAGGACTTGGAGTAGATGATGATATCATCAAATAACACTCCACTGAATTTACAATAAGGTCTTCCAAAAGGCATGACTAGATATTCATAAAGACCAAACGTTGTACAAAATGCAGTCTTTAGGATATCTTCATCCACTATACTTATTTGTTTGATGATAGCCACTTTTAAGGTCAATCCTATTGAAGTAGGTAGATCCTTGTAGCTTATCAAATAGAGGCAAAGGAAATTTGTTTTGATAGTGATATGGTTTAGTGCTTGATAGTACCATATTTCTTTTTCACTAAAAAGACTAAAGAACAAAAGGAGAGGAGATGGGCCTCACCATCCCTTTGTCTACCAACTCTTGTACTTGGCTCATGATCTCATCTTGTTGAGCTTGGAAAACTCGATAAGGAGGTTTGTTAGGCGATGAGCTTCCTAGTAAGAGCTCAATTTGATGGTCATCAACCCCTCGTTTTGAAGGCAAGTCCATAGCGATATCATCGATGAACACATCTTGAAATCCTTTTAGAAAATTAGACAAATCAAACTCTTCTTGATGTCTACAATTTACATTTGTTGAAACATTAAGATCTTTTAGGGACTCTTTGACAAAAATCATGTACAACAAAACTAAGCTCTTTATCAAAAGCAAGAGGACTTACAAGTGGTATAGTATGACCAAACTCACTAGCATCTATATACATACTCTTTCCCCTATAAGGGAAGTAGATTCTCCTTTGAGGGAACTTCATGTTGGCATCCATGCGGTTGAACCATGGTGCCCCTAGGATAGCATCCTCCTGTTGGAGAGGAGAGATGAAAAGGTCTTCTTTGTCGACGTATCTTGGACATGAAGCCTCAAATTCCTAATCAAGGGAGTAATGGAGGCTTGTTGTGACACGACATGAGAGAGCAAAATACATTGATAATGAATAAAGAATATACAGAGTACGCATAGTAAGCAGATGGAAATAAAGAGTCTGTATGGATACAAAGTAATCATTACAAGAAGAACATAGCTCGTTTCATAACCTTCCGACCACCCCCGAGCTATCTCAATCACACTCTCACTCTCACTCTCAATCTCAATCTCAATCTCAATCACACTCTCACTCTCAATCTCAATCTCAATCTCATGATGGCAATAATCATCATAATCAGAATCACAACATGATCACAATCCTAATATCATGACACCTTGCACATATCCTGTTTCACACATTGATTTCTGCATCGTCTACAAAATAGCCAAAAGAACATACTCGTGCAACCAAATCAACGTGATAATCAAATTCAAAACATCGTTTTGTATCATCATAAAAGAGTATAATCATTTCTTGATTGGATGAAACAAAAGAGATATTACCTGTGTATATTTGTTTGTAAGCTAGCATGTTGCTGCTTGTGGGCTGCCCTGCTTCTGCTGACAATTTTTTTCTATCATAACTTTGTGATACGAACTCAGAATATAAGCTTCCAGGTACTCAAAATGACGGGAACAGATTTGGTATACGAGGCATCGTGGACAGAATTGCGAAAAACATATTTGTTTGGCTGAAAACACAACTTTTAGGTCGCAACTCATAAAAAACCCTTTTTTTTTGGGTCTCCACTACCTTTTTAACTTATTTTAACCCTACCTATGCATTTTAAGCTAAAACACATAAAAATAAAACATTGCTATTAATAAAAATCTCAACTTTAACTACGTTTTTATTATACTATTCATTGATGGACTATCAGTTATACATTAATCTTTATGAAATATGTTTTTAATGTATTATTTAAAAAGAAGAGAGTATTTTCTCTCTTAATATCTTAAACTCATTCATATAAGCTCTATCTAATAGACTATTCAATAATCTTTCAAATCGTGCTAAACAAAAGATATGACCTACTACATTCGTTTCGACTTTAAGAACTTCAAAATTTAGTCCTATTACATTCTCCCATTATCAAAATTAACTGTTTCCTAAGAGTTAGAAAGAGAGGTTTTTAACATACGAAACATCAAATTCAATCTAAGAGGAAAATTTTACATGATAAGAAGAATCCTACTTCTAAGTTGTCTAACTCTACAATCAAATTGGTTTCTAGTACTGCCTTCACATCTTTTCTTTAGAATAAGATTATCTAAATAAATATATTTTGTTGACATTCTCACAAAATTTGATATTCCAAAGAGGAATTTACAAACACACATAAGCAATCATGATAATACAAATAATCCTTATATAAACAAAATTTCTTCTCAATCATCTCTCTTGATTTCTCAATTTAATTTCAGATTTAATTTCCTAGCCAGATTAGAGGACAAGAATCAATGTGTACTACTCGAATCAATTAAGAAATTCAATTTCAAATCTTAAATTTTATGCATGACTTTGATCATAGAAGCTTTCAAATGATGCATCAAAGACATAAATCATCATAAAGAAGGGTTAGATGACTTACCTTTATCATCCGCATTGTCAATAGTCTCCAATTCAATCATCTTCGTACATATTTCCTTATCAATGGCTTTATTCGTGCATTTGAAAGTCTGGTGGCCTTACTCTTCTTGAAACTTGATTGATCTCGCAGCTTCTCCCGCATCATCATTGTCTTGATCATCGCTCCTCTTTCGTTTCTTCTTCTTTGATCCTTCATCTCTTGGAGACGGCAATGGACCGTTTCCATGTTTAACTTCCATCTTCTCCTCCACTTTGTCTTCCTGCACCAGCTGTTCTCTTTCCTTTATCCGCTTCCTCATATCTGTTAAGATATTCATAGAGACATCGAATAATCTTCTCTTGATCCTTCAATCATTGCTCATATGCATCCATCACTACCGCATGATTGAAACCGCTCCACTTGTGATGCGACACGAGAGAGCGAAATACATTGATAATGAATAAAGAATATACAGAGTACGCATAGTAAACAGATGGAAATAAAGAGTATGTATGGATACAAAGTAATCATTACAAGAAGAACATAGCTCGTTTCATAACCTTCCGACCACCCCCAAGCTATCTCAATCACACTCTCACTCTCACTCTCAATCTCAATCTCAATCTCAATCACACTCTCACTCTCAATCTCAATCTCAATCTCATGATGGCAATAATCATCATAATTAGAATCACAACATGATCAAAATCCTAATATCATGACACCTTGCACATATCCTGTTTCACACATTGATTTCTACATCGTCTACAAAATAGCCAAAAGAACATACTCGTGCAACCAAATCAACGTGATAATCAAATTCAAAACATCGTTTTGTATCATCATAAAAGAGTATAATCATTTCTTGATTGGATGAAACAAAAGAGATATTACCTGGGTATATTTATTTGTAAGCTAACCTGTTTTGCTGCTTGTAGACTACCCTGCTTCTGCTGACAATTTTTTTCTATCATAACTTTGTGATACGAACTCAGAATATAAGCTTCCAGGTACTCAAAACGACGGGAACAGGTCTGGTATACAAGGCGTCATAAATAGAATTGCGAAAAACATATTTGTTTGGCTGAAAACGCAACTTTTAGGTCGCAACTCATAAAAAACCCTATTTTTGGGTCTCCACTACTTTTTCAACTTATTTTAACCCTACCCATGCATTTTAAGCTAAAACACATTGATATTAATAAAAATCTCAACTTTAACTACGTTTTTATTATACTGTTCATTGAGTGACTATCAATTATACATTAATCTTTATGAAATATGTTTTTAATGTATTATTTAAAAAGAAGAGAGTATTTTCTCTCTTAATATTTTAAACTCATTCATATAAGCTCTATCAAATAGACTATTCAACAATCTTTCAAATCGTGCTAAACGAAAGATATGGCCTACTACATTCTTTTTTACTTTAAGAACTTCAAAATTTAGTCCTATTACACTTGTTGTCCCTTGAAATTGGTGTTGGTCATTATAGTATCTCCCATCTCAAAAGCTTGAATGCCCCACTTGGTGTCCAACTCTATTGATATGAATTTTTGAGTAGATCCAAGGTCAAACAAGATGAATGTATCATGCTCCCTTACCTTTCCCCAAGCATAGGAGGGAGGTGATCATTTGCAATGAGAATCCTCTTTTGGAGCTTCGATAGTGGAAGATCTTGGAGTCTCATTGTAGGCAGTTCTCTTGGGGAATGAATGATAGCCATGTCGTTGCTCCCCACACTTAAAACATTTATGGTCCTTGCAAAAAGCTTCAAGATCTTTAGGAGAGATTTTATTTTTACCTTTGTAAACTCCCTTATCCTTGGACCGATTGTTTGTTGTTGTTGTTGTTGGAATTGCCTTGAGAATAATTTTGGGCATTGGTTTTCCCCTTTGCATCACTTTTGTCTTTGCTTTCCATGGGCTTGACATTCCTTCTAGCCCTTTGTTCGAAATTGATGTGCAAAGCAACCATAGTGTGGTGGATTACTTCGGTGATAGAACCTGGTCGTTGGGAGTTCACGTACTCGGCCTTCAGGTAATCCCATAGAGAATTGTTTCTTTTTCTTGGAAAATTCTACCTTTTGAAAGACAGTATCCTTGAAATGTAAATCCCAGAACTTGTCCACGTGTTTGTGGATAGACTCATGGGAGAGAAGCTTCAAACTCCGCCATTCGATAAGCACTTTGTCGTTTGCGTCGCTTGCAAGGAACTGCTTCATGATGAAAAATCGTAGAGTTTTCCATGTGTTCGAGGCTTCACCATTGCCACAAAGGCTAGCCCACCATTTTTGGAAGTGCATAGATACATGGTATAGCTTGGAGAACTCCATGAATCCCTCATCTCCAAAGGCCGCATCAAATTGTTGGATGAAGGCCAATACTTTGTCGGTAGCACCAAAGGTGGCATCATAGGTGAGAAAAGAAATACTCTTTCCTCATTCTTTGAACTTATTGAGATTTTGTGACCTTCTCCATGTAGTGTAAGCTTTATGATATCCTCCCCTCTTGTATTCTCTAGGAAAATAGACATAGCTTTCCTCAGAAGAGGAGGAAGGTGAAGAAGAAGGAGAAGAGGGTGACCTCTCTCTTGCCCTTTTCTTCTTTTGTTTCCTCTCTTCCCTTTTGGAGTGAGGAGAAGGACTGTGATTTGTGGACCGTTTCCTCTTGGGAGGAGTTGGCAACCGTCTAGACCGTCATATTCGTGTGGAGACACATCTTTAGAGGAACTTAGGGATTCATTACTCTCTCGCTGTTTGGATATCTCCTCTCGTATGGGAGCGAGTCTTCTTTTGAGTGTCTCATCAAGAGGCCTCCTAAGCTCTCTCTCCTCTTGGAGAGGAAATTAAACCCCATAATCGTGAAGGTTTTGAGTAACTTTGGCTTGCAAAGCATGGTTGCCCATAGCTTGCTGCAACTTAGTAACAAGATAATTGACAAACATGGGGGCATCATCATTAGCACCTCATGTGCAAAATCAAAGTTATCAATGTTTGTTCTACTCCTTGGTTATTGTGAGCGATGCTAATTATACTTACTTAGAGAATTACTTTGTGCCTTGCTACCCTCAAAAACTTTAGTTTCTACTTTTGTTTACCTTTGAAACTCAGTTCTCAAGCAGCCACACCCGTGGTTTAGACACTACTGATTTCAAAGACTAGTGGAGAGGGCCTAACATTGCTCGGTTGATTATGGTTACATTATTAAGACTATAGTTCTCAACGGTGTACCTCAGACTAAGTCCTTTCAGCCAGGATAATAGATCCCTGTCCCATTTACCCTATTGCAATTAACGAGCCCAACCTTTCATGGAAAACTTAACAAAACTTTTCCTAAGCAAGAAAAGAGAAACCAATGGCTCTAATACCAATGTAATGGAAATGGCCTATGAATTTTGAGAATAGAGGAATTAGGAGAATTAAAGAGATCATTTTTGTGAGACTACTTTGAGAACATAGAGGGTGAACTTAATTGATGGTAGCAACATAATCATAGTACTTAATTAACTTGGCATGAACAATACTTTTGCAAGAGAGAGAGTTTAGAGAACTTTTTTATGTGGAGCTGGCGGTCCCTCCTCCAATAGGCTTTTGTATAATAGATTATCCCATCAAGAGAGACTAAGTACAATAAAATCTTTGTGCTCCCTCTGGCCTAGGTGATGCAATGAATATGGAAATATTCATGCATCACGAGTATAACATATACTTTGTAAAAAACATTAACTATCCCCAACCTTAGTACCAAGGACTCAAAAAACTTCAAAGGTGGAGAGAGCTAGCGGGTAATGAGGGTAGGGAAGAGGAAGAGGAGGAAGAAACATTCATAGGAGAAAGAAGTAGTTCCTCACTTACCATCACTCCTCTTGCTAGCATACATAATAGCATATAGTAATGAAGATGGAGAAGATGGAAAGCTTAAGCATTGAAGCACAGCTCTTGGTTGGATTTGCATTCCATAGCCAAGAGTGTTGGTGTAGGCTCTCAACTTCTCACCAAGCCTAGAGAAGGAGATGGAGCTCTTGCACTTTGCACTTCACACAATGAGAATGTGTATGTGTGTGTGGGAGAGTATACCCCCCAAGATAGCCCCTAGCTGCTTCCTCGGCGGACCCCCTCTTCTAGCCCATGCAAGAAGATCATTGGACACCCTTAAAGCCTGACCAATCACATGCAGGGTGCATATCCAACAAGCATGCTAGCCTTGGGACAAGTGTCCCCCTTTCCCCTTTGAGAGAGAGGACTTGATAAATGCAAAAATAATTATTTAAATAATCTAAATTATCATTGGTCCCCTTGGGAGGCTAACCAATAGGCTTTAGGCACACCATGAGGGCAACATGAAGAGGAGGTTGACAAGTGTCCCTACTGCTTTCTTTGTACCAAGGATGCCTTATGTGAGGGTGTATTTGTTCTCTCTCTAGCCCCTACAATGAGGGCTTGCCCCCCCTTGAGTAGGGATTATTCTGACTTTTGTGGAACACCTTACTCCCTCAAGCACCTTAGTCATGGAGCATCTTAGTCATTAAGCACCTCAAGCACCTTACTCAGTAAGCACGACAAGCACCTCAAGCACCTTAGTGAGCGAGCACGACAAGCACCTTAGTCAGCAAGCATAACAAGCACCTCAATCTTGGGCTGGGTTCCCACCTCAAGCACCTTAGTGAGCAAGCACAACAAGCACCTTAGTCAACAAGCACAACAAGCACCTCAAGCTTGGGCAGGGTTCCCACCTCAAGCACAGTCCTGTCTTATCTAAGGTCAAAGGAATTTTAACACTAACCATTGGAGGTTTTTAATGAAGATAACCCTAAGGTCTTTAAGTTCTAACCTTGTTAGCCCCGTGTCGAGATAGACTTGAAAGTATATGTCTATATTCTAACCCTCATTCCCGTCTATTCTCCCACATTAAATGATCAATTTAACATGAAAAAATCATTTGGATTGGTTATATATTAGATTTTATGACATTGGATGTATGTAATTTCCCTCTAATCAATTCAAGAGGCTGCAGAGGCTTATTTGGTGAGTTTCTTTGAGGACATGCTCTTATGTGTTGTCCATGCCAAGTGTGTAACAATCATGGTCAACCGCATGCAACTTGCACAACGCCTAAGGCATGAGTGATACCCTCTAACGTCAAAACCTCTTTTTGTAACTAACTATTGTATTAGAATCAAGTTTTCTTTGAAACCCTTGTACTAGATTCAAGTTTTCTTAGGAACTCAATGTATTTGCACTTTGGGACAAGTACAATCATATATCTTTTTGTTGTTCTATGTAAACTTAATATCCACATTTAATGTCTATATATGTCTATATTTATTTTGTTAAATGGTTGAAGGTGAGATGATAATCAACTGTACAAAAGGTTCTCCAGATGGCAGGCATAGCTTAGATGAAGACAACTACGGTTTTTTTTTTTTGATTTGCTTGAAATTGTCCAGTAGGTGAAAACTTTGCTCTGCATTTGACAGAATATGGCAATATTGGCCAGATTGGCTGTGTCCACAAGGCAGCAAGATTTGGCTAGACAGCAGGTTTGCAGGTCAGTTTCTCAATGCCTTGCATACAATTTGGCCTAAATTGCCACATCCATGGCACCTCTAGTACAAAAATGTTATTTATATGGAAATTTTTGGACATTGTTTTTTCAATGTCCAGATTTAACATTCAAATAGTTAATACAGATCACAAATGGGTAGAATTTTCATAGATTGCCTTGTCATTGAACTTGATAAAATCTGTCAATTGAACTTTGCAGAAGATCATGGATAAGAGAGATAATTTTAAATTAAAAAGATTCTACATCCGGCTTAACTATCTTTTGATAGAAGGCGCTTTGTAATCTCTCTACGATGTTCTACACCATTGGATGTAAGCATAGAAGCAGCTATAGCTTGGGCACTTTCAACCCTCAAGGCTTGACTAAGTTCTATGCGTGTCATGACCTTGCTGCAAAACCCAATGCCAAAAGTGGAAATTGCAAGTAATTTTTTCACCATAAGAATTACATGGGATGTTTGAGGGACGATGGCTAAGCATAGGAGTTTATTTGCGGCCTTAAGCACCCACAAAACAAAATGGTTGTTGGGGGAGAAATCCTTGTGTATGATGCACACATCTTGCATTGGTAGTTTGCCGATGTAGTGTGAAAGGGTTGCCTGAGGCCCAAACACTATGGGCTCCCCCCCTTCTGGCTAGCCCACATGTCCATGTCCAAAACATCGTGCAAAAATTGAATTAACCAAAAGCAAAGAAGAAAGGTTGAACTATCAATATACAAGATCAATATTAGGAAAAATATGAACCCTCTAGGGGCCCTTTGGGATTAAGGTTAATTAGAGGCCGGCCAATGAGAAGAGGGTGGTGGACACACTCTATGCCCTCAAAAATGTAGGGGGACTAAGTAGTCTTACACTTCTTAAATGGGTTCTTACCTAGTGAGAAGGTGGGGTGGGGGGGGGGGTTGGGCCATATGGAACCTCCAACTTCCCTCCTTTTTGATCCGGCTTTGAAAAAATCCCAAAAATTTGAAAAGTTTCAAAATTTTCAAAACTCAAATTTCATCTTCTTAAAACCCCCCTAAAACTATTTTATGGTCAAAAAAGCATTTTTTGACCTCAAAAAGTCAAAACGTGCACCCAAAAACCCTAAAATTCAAATTTTTTTAAAAAAATTTGAAAAATCTTTTTTTGCTATCCAGAGCTCCCCCAAAAGTAGTTCTTAGGCAAAAAGTGATTTTCTCTCTCTAGAACCCCTTTTCCAACCCCTCCTTGGTTGCAACCATCACACTCATCCTCTACTCCAACACTCTCTCTACACCATCTCCATTGTTGCAGCAAGGAAGCTCCTCTCTCCTCCCCTACCACCTTCCATTGCCACACCAAGCAAAGGTTATCCACCTTCTTCTCCCATTGCCACACCAAGCAAGGGTTATCCACCTTCTCCTCCCATTGCCACAAGGGTTAATCACCTTCTCATATCACTTTATCCTCTGTACATTGTAGCAACGAGCAAGGTCCCTCTCCTCCTCCTAGTTTTCTTTGCTCAACCATGACCAACTCTACTTCGCAAAGGCGGCAAAAGGATGAGGTCACAACACTTGCATGCCACAACATTAGAGGTGTAGATGATGAGTGGGTGCCACAAGAGTTCACCAAAGGTGCTTGGGTATACATGCAACCATCTACTATTGGCCCTCATCGTGTGCGGAATCGTGCAAACTTGGATCTTCATTGGAAAGGAATGCTCCTTGGCTTCAAGAACCGCAAAGACAAGGGGACCGTAACCATTGTGCAACATGTTTTCTCAATGTCAACCATGCATTTGCAACAACCACCTCGATTTCCAACACATTGTAAGTCCATGTTTTGAGAATACAAAGCTAGGTGTGAAATCACAGTGTAATGTTATTATGGATTCATACTTAAGATTTGTCATGCATTTATAGTCATATTTCCATCCACGTTGGTCGAGGAGCAGCCACTACATAGTCTCTCCTACACATTCAATGCTATATATGCGGATATTGGAGCACTAATGCTCCCACATATTTGCCCAACCAAACTGGTTCAAAGAAGGATTTTCTTCTATTCTCACTCCTATATTGTCCCTACTTCTACACAAGCGTTTGGAACGCTTGAACCCATCAAAGTAACTTCCTTATTAAGTATGGAGTGGCCGGTGCCAGATTTGTGGTCGGTAGCATCTTTCAAGCAAAAGATGATAATGGATGTCCAAAACTCTTTGAAATACTCTAAAGCTTCTAGGTCTGTGGGCTTGAGTTGGTGTTTTCCTATTCATTGTTTTGTGCACATTTTTAGAGAGTTTGGATTTGTAGAGACTACCGCAATGCTTGTATGTAAAGATGCGCATTACGAGGAATTAGGAAGGCTTTTAGAAGAGGACTGAGGTTTTGTGGAGGGCATGCACAACGGGGATTTGTATCGTTGTAAGGTTGGAGCTTCAGGTATTGGAATGCGCTATTTGAAATCCCACACCTCCTTGTACATATGATTTCAGTATGATCGTTGGATGTGCAAGCTTGGAGTGTGGACTCCCTTACAGAGTGTAGACGGCGCTATTGCAAGCTTTGACATTGCAGTGAAGATGCCCAACGATGCTTTGGAGGCAGTCCAAGTGAACAAGCATTGGACTCTCAATAATGTTCAAGAACATTTGGTTATTATGGGTTTTGAGGCCCTTCAACAAGCACAATTTCGTTTACAAGGTCACAAGGTGAGAATCCTTCCACCACATTTTCAATACATCATGGTTTGTCGATCATTGGATGCTTATTGTAATGAATGTCCGCAGATTGGGAAGAGAATAGAAGACAAATTGAAGGTCGAGGAGGACTGGGGGATGGATGGAACTATGCTATCGATCTTATAACTTTGTAACTCTTGCAATTTTCAAAATGATCCCCGCTGTAATCAACATGATTTGCTTCGGCAAATCATGCCTTTGAATATAATTTTTTGCATTGGGATGAGAAATCATTTGTGGTGAAAGTGCCTTTTTTTAATGTCTTAAAAAAAGGGCCCATTATAAAAGAGGGGCCACCTAACTCATTCACTATTTTCACTTTTGCAACTCTTGAGCTCCTCCACTCTCTATCACCCCATGCTAGATATGGATGCTTCCACAGCCTCTGCATCTTTAGCCACATCTACCTGTTTGTCACACTTCATCCTCTACCTCGAGGACACCAAATAAAAAGGGAATTTGGACCTCCACACCTTTTTTACTCGTCTCCCTGACCTTGATGCCACAGTTTCCCTTCACATGGATGCATTTGCCGAGATTTTTTCATTCATGGAGGAGCACATCATAAAATATTCTGTATCTATCCCCCCACATGTAGGAATCTGGGTGCCTTGCGATCTTTTGCGCTATACACAAAGGTGATCGCCCATTCTCCAAGCGGTTGCAATGATTCCAAGAAATTGCAACCGATGCAGGCCATTACTTGGACGAGCAAGCCCCAGGGGTGTCAGCGCTCAAGAAGCGCAAGTTGGGGGTGGAGTATCTTTCTCGGCTCACAACATTTATCTTCTTGGTGAGCGAGGAACCTGATTTGGAGGAGCTTCGCTTACCACACCTTCAAGTTGGGTCCTTTATCAAGGACACCAAGGAGCAACAGGTTATCCCCATGAACCCTGCAACGGCGGAAGGAAAGGCACACCGGCTCGAGTACCGTAGGGGTCTTGAGGAAGTGGTTGAGAAATCCATAGTTGCGGCTAGCCCTAGTGACACTCCAGTGCCACTACCATTCACGGATGTGGCTATCCCAAAGGTAGAAATCAGCCACTTCTCCTCAGTGTTAGTGGATGGGGAGGAGTATGTGTTCCTACATGATTTGGAGAAAGCATTTCGCCTGCACATGGATGAATGCTTGAGCGTGCTATGCAACAGCACCAAATGTCCCTTAGAAAATACGCCGGATGCCCTAGAAATCAAGCTCTTGCCAGATGGGGACTCTGTTGCTGACACTATTGCAGTTGTATGTGCGGAGGTCTTGGCAGTAGAGCAATTGCACATGGCTGATGAAGAATTCCAAGCCACGCAAGCCAAGGTTGAGGCTGCTAGGATGCCTATGCCATTATGCAACCTCCCATTTGATGATCCAAAGGTCGTATCTGTGGTGCATGGGATCATTGACTTGGATGCAAAGGGAAACAAGGAGGAGGACGACAAGGAGCAGGAGGTAAACTGTATCCTAAATTTCATGTTACTATTTTATCCTTCATTGTCTTTTTTCTCAACCTTCATCGGTTTATGAGAGGATGTCGTGGAGGTTGATGATTTTGCCGCAAGGACGGGTGGCAAGCGGATGGGCTTTGGACCTCAAGCTTCCCTTGCGCATTACCTAGGACAACTCCCCCCTGGCGATGCGGCCATTATCCATAATGAATTTACTTCCCAAGCCTATTTTATGACTTGGTCGTTAAAAGCTTTGAGCAAGTTTTTGTGTTTGAGCACCATTGCTCAAACTGCGCATCAAGTGTTCCTAGTGCATAGATCCCTTGTATGCATAGAGTTTGGCATTGGCTTTCGTGGTAAAGTGCTTGCCTAGATAGGGATACATGCTTCCATTGGCTCAATTGACCCAAAGGTCATAGCGCAATACCTCTTGACTGGGGAGTTGACTTACGCGCAAAATAGGCGCCAGGAAATGGTCAAAAAAATTATGAACTCCTCAGATACACGATGTAAAATCATCGTTTTGGAAGTAATAAAAAATATTTGAAATTGTCTCTCTATCTTGTAAATTATTTTGAATGTGATTTGTCCATCTTGAAAATTGTTTCAATTAGTGATATGAAAATTGTTTTGATTAGTGACTTTGTGATTTCAAGTTTTTCAGTAAATTTAGATATTTTATGTTCCCTAGGGGGTAGATAAGCCTACCAAGGGCCAAAAAAAAGCCTCGCCACAAGGGCGCAGAAATGGCCCATCCATCAGTTTTGGATGGGCCATTTGCGCGCCCTTGTGGCCAGGCTTTGTTTTGCCCCTGGTAGGCTTATCTACCCCCTAGGATACTTACAAAGCACAAATTTATTGAAATGAATTGGTTTTGCATCATTAATTTAGATGCACCCTTTTTATGGCAATTCCAGCATATGTTCACACTCAAGGACACTAGAAAAGGTGAAATCAATTATGAAATGAAGGTTCCATCACACTATCACTTGCTTTAGCTCTACCTAGTATACCTCTGCACCAAAAAGACCAACTACATTGGACATTTAAAAAATCCAAATTAATGTTGCATAGACACGGTTTCACAATATGTTATTTTTTTATATATCCTATAGGAAATTCAAAGCTTGAAATGGCCAAAAAAGGGTGTCCACAAGGATCCATGTAAAATAATGTTGCAAAACCAATAGGTTTTAGTAAATTTGTGCTTTTTAAGTACCCTTGGGGGTAGATAAGCCTACAAGGGGCAAAAAAAAGCCTGCTTTTTTTTGCCCCTTGTAGGCTTATCTACCCCCAAGGGTACTTAAAAGGCACAAAGTTACTGAAATTGACTGAAATTACATACAGAACTTGAAATTACAAAGTCATTTCATTACAAAGATAATAGACACAGTAGACACAACTGTTGATCATATTGTCATTGGAAAGTCAAATCATTACAAAGATAAGGGTGTGCAATACAAAAAGAGGGGTAACTTCGGCTAATGCTCGAAGTCTCATCGCAATCGATGTGCAAGCTGCATATCTTTTGGTTGTATTGTCACTCGCTTTGCATGTATGGCGCATAGGTTGGTATCTTCCAACACCGAAATGATGTGGGCCTTCGCAGCTTCTTGAATAGCCTCTAGCGCTATTGCTTGCATTCTATACTGATTTCCATAGCTTTGAAGCACCTCCTTCACAGTGTGAGCAAAGGGGGCGCGTCGAATCAAAAGCTCCGTTGTCTTCTGGTAGTGGCAGATTTTTGCAAATGCCCTTGCTATTTTTCGGCGCACCTGCGGTTGTCTTGGGGGCACTTGCACATTTGCTGGCGGGCGGCGTTTAGGGTTCTTGAAAAACTTAGACTTGCGCCTATTTACATGCTTAGGGGTTAGTTCTGCAGCCTCTTCTGATTCTTCCTCTTCCCTTGGCTGCCGATCTTGTCGTGTGGGGAGAGCTCCCTGGCCTCCAGGCAATGTCTTCCCCCAACGGCCACCCGGTGTGTGCGCGGTATTTTATCTCGTAGCCATGGTGGCTCACTCTCTGATTCAGTGTCTGTATGGACCACCCGAGTCCTGGATGGTCCTGCTTGTGATTGGTGGCGCGACCGTTGCTCCCTATCGGACTCTGTTGTTTGCTGGCCCTCTTCTTCTCTCCAGCACTGGGCACGTTGCTTCATTCTCTTTCTAGGTGTTATATCTTGAGGAGGTGGAGATTCAATAGTCCTCGATGACTCTCGTGCCCTACCACCATGCCCACTACCAGATGAGTTCCTGGAACGGCCAGGCGTTCGTGGCCATTTTCTTGTGCCTTTAAACCATGATGGCTTCTCACACCCTTGGAGGGTGTTTTTTGTTGGCAGGCGGATGCTCTTTTGCGGTTTGTTTGGTGAGCGCCATTTCTTTGGTAAGAGCTCACCTGTTCTTAAGAAATGAGTGGTTTATGAGAGCATGAAATATTTATAAGGGCCCATTTAAAAAGGGCCCTGTTCACACTATTTTTTTTTTTAAAGTATTAGTTGGACCCTGCGCTCACGTTTAGTGACTTGCACAGAGTCCACTTTGATCCTTGTTGCACTCTGCATCGCCGCCATGCAGCATGCTTGGTGGGACCTTGCGACATTTGCCACTTGTTGCTATGCTCTTGACGACTCCATTTCTGCACTTCAATAGCAATCTTGGATTGTCACGCATGCTCCATGGTGAGCTTACGAGCAAATGTTGTGCGAAAAAACCAATTGAACATCTCCTCCAAATAATTGGATTGCACCATTCCACCACCATGTCGAGTATTTTTGAAGTACACTCTTCTTGCTCGATAATGGGACTTCTCCATGCCTTGAGTGCTAAAAATTTCAAGCGATCCATACTTGTGCAAAAAAATGCACCATGCGCAAACAAGATATTTTGTTCACATGAGTAAATGATCCACATTATTAAATAAAAACAATCCCTTGTAATGAATACACCATGTAAAATGACTTACCATGTAATGTGTGATGTTATTTTCACCCCAAGAAACGGTGAAGACCGTGGTGAAATCCGCCAAGGCTTCTTCAAATGATTGGCGTTGTTCTTCTGTTGTGCTGTTAAGGCCCATAAGCTTGACCATTTTATCAAAATGTGCCCAAACCTATTTGCGCTTGCTTGCAAACTTGCTTGCGCTTGTTTGCAAGCTCGCCATTTGAATCATTGTCAGTAGTAGCTTTGCATAACTCCTTCCAAAGCTCCCAAAGGTTACCTGCCTGCTGGTTGGAGCTTTTTTTAGCATCATATCGATTGGCTTTCCTTGGGAAACTTTCTTCAAAAAGTGTCTAGCTTTTTGTCCACTCATTGACACTTGTTGAGCAATTTCATGGGCCTCCCCTGTGTTCTTGCAGCAACGATAGACACATTTCCACTGTGACAGCCAATGGAATTCAAGAGTACCTCCACTCTTTTGATCGCTTCCTGGGACTTTTCCAACGGTTTCATTGTGAAATCATAGTCAATGTGGAGCTTCAATAGCCTATCAAAAATGCGCATGAATGCATGTAATGTACAAAAATGTACATTCAATAGAGGAAATCGAAAGATTGGATTCCAAGCGTGGTCCTTTTGATCACGGTCAGGGGCATTGAGCATGGGACATCTCAGAATAGACGCTTCCCATTCTCTACCTTCATCTCCGACATCACGACAATATAACCCTTGTTCTCTATGCCCTTGCCATGGAAGCATGGAACCGGCCTTTGCAGTGCTCTTATGTGATTTTTTTCCATTAGGTTTGTACCCTCGAGTGAAAAATGGACAAGGCATGAGAGAAGAAGCCCCTTGTTTGCAGCCAAGCAAACACTTTATGGTCTTCAAATCCCCACCTAAGTGCCACTCCACATCATAACTACCAAAACCCTCAATCTCCAACTTCTGACCTGCAATTTGGGAGTGTATTACTTCTGTGATCCATGGAGTTCTCTCAAAAATCCATGAAAGTACTCCATTGGTCTCTTTGGGCACCTCAATAGCACCCAACCACCAAATGTCTTTCTCTTATTGCAGGTTGAAAGATGGGGTGTTTGACTGAATCCCTTCGCTTGGTTTGCAGAAGGGCCTCGTTCATTAGAGTGACACTTAGCCTCTCTAACCTTCGTCCTTTCACTATTTGACACTCATCGAGTTTCAGCACAAAAGCAACTTTTGTGCCAAGCACTACAAAATAAATAGTGCTAAGACCGTAAACTTCAGAGTCTATGATAAGAATAATACCAAAGAAAAAAGTAAAATGTGTCACCTTCTTCAGGTAACTTGTAAAATCTAAGCATGGCTTCTTGAAGTCTTCTAAGATCCACGAAAATATTGTTCCACATTGTGTAAGGAAAGCCCTTCTTCAAAGGTCTTATGGATTGTTTCTTACCTTTTCCCCTTGTCTTTGTTGTGCACGAAGCATAAAGGGAAGTTGGCATTGTGTCCTCAATGTGTAGGTATGTCCCAATGTAGGAGAACACATCTTCATTTGTGGCCTTCTTTGCGAACTTGACCTTGTGAGGAAGGGGAAATAGGTTTTCCACAATGCCATGTTCTTTGAGGGCATCCTTTAGGAGTTGGAAAATAGCCTGATAGGCTTTGGTGCTGATTCCAGCCTCATCACAAGCTTGTTGAACGTCATCATCACTAACCACATTTCTTAATTTACACATAAGGTCCTTGGTGACTGCATCCTTAATGTGCTTACCTCTAGGTGATTGTAAGATAGAAATCACTTCCTGGGTATTGAGACAACTAGTGAGAAGGTTGACTCGATCATCTTGGCTTATTCCACCGCATGCCTCCTGGATGAAGTTTCTAGCAACAAATAAACATAAATGTTAGAAAATAGTGTGAAGTAAGAATGCATCATGCAAGTAAAGACCAAATCACCTTGTGGCTGTAACTCGTCGTTTGCGTGCTCCTCCCGAATGTGCAAAAGTTTCAATGGATGAATACGTGCGTTTGCGTTCCCTTGCACCAAGGGGCGTTTCTTTCAAGTATGTGATGGTGTTGGTAAGCTTCTGGATGTGGGACTCCTTTTCTTGCATTTGTTGTTCAAGAGTTTTAACTACCCTCTCCGAAGAGGCAACACTCTCTTGTAATGCCGTCGTCTTGAGGTGAAGAGCTTGACATTCGTGCATCCACATATGAAAAGAAGCACCTGCACCCATACACAACCGCTTGCAATAGCCTAACAAGCCTGCTTCTCCCCTCCCAAGAAATTGAAGAAATGTGGAAAGGCTATTAAACGGTGGATGGAAGCAGCTTATAGGATCGTAAGGATACAAATAGCCATCCACCCAAATGTCAACATTGGTCTCACAAGCGGTGCGACGTTCCTATGATGACCTTTGATCACCTTCACTAGTGGTCTTCGGTGCAAATGCCGTGGGTAAGCGAATATGTATGCTTTTGGTGTGCGGAGTACGTGGTGGTGGAAGAAAACCATTTGTGATGTCTGTGAGCACCATGGAAGCTGTTGCGTGAGGAAGAAAATGATGAAAAGATAGAGGGGGAAGGGTAGAGAGGTTGAGGAAGATGGGAGGAGAGAAGGAGGGAGGGGGGGGAGGGAGATATTGGGGAGGAGGAGGAAGGTAGGGGCAGGGAGGGAGAGGAGAGTGAGAGAGAGAGAGGAGGGAGGAGGGAGGAGGAGGAGAGAACAAAATGTTTATTACTTTTTGGGGGAAAAGAGTTTTGAAAAAATGGACTTTCTAAGCTTGTGGGTTAAAAAATGGGTCAAAAAATGATTTTTGGATATGTATATATGTTGGGAGGGAGTTTTAAGTTAGAAACAAGAAAAAATGATTTTTTTTAAAAAAAGTCGAATTTTGTCTCTTTGTGACCCACGTTTTTGCTGATGTGGACACACCCCTATGCTTCCTTCACTTTAAAAAAGCTAGAGAGAGAAAGTGACCCTTAAGGTCCACATCCTACATTTGTCTAAAAAAAAGGCTAGAAAAACCTACTCAAAACTACCTTCTTCAATGCCCTTGCCCCCTAAACCCCACACAACATTAGCCTTAATCCCTAAAAATTAGGATTCCTTACAAGGCCCATGCAAGGTTCATATTTCTCCTAATGACCTTGCGGGGGCTCCGCAAACCATGCGAGTTGGGGCAGATAGAAGTTTGGTTGGAAACAAACCTAGCTTGTGTTGCAAAAAACT
Source organism: Adiantum capillus-veneris (assembly GCF_014529385.1). Taxonomy (NCBI): domain Eukaryota; kingdom Viridiplantae; phylum Streptophyta; class Polypodiopsida; order Polypodiales; family Pteridaceae; genus Adiantum; species Adiantum capillus-veneris. The sequence continues at coordinate 44,579,868 of NC_140943.1, read as the reverse complement.
CCTCGTCCATGACTTGAGAATATCTGCTATAAGTAGTGCAATTTTGTCATGAACAAAGTCCCCCAATGGAAGCAGCTTGTCATCTATATCTTCTGGTGTAGGGTCAAGGGGGAAATCCATCTTGGTTCATATGAGGCTAAGACACTTATCTAGTCGGACACCAAAATCCTTTTCCAGATCGTGTAAGAATAAATAATCTTCATCTTCTATAATTATGTTGCTGAGACGGCTAATCTCCACTTCGAGAATTGCAACAGGATCAAAATTCTTGGGGTCGGGCACCTAGGAGGTGCCAACGATCTGCTCTCTCACTGCAAACTGCCCCTTCCAAGATGTGGGGATATTTGGTGCCCTGTAGTCTTCACTCACGTTGGACATCTATAGGAGCGGGCTTGGGATCTTTACAATCCGGCAACACCCCACCCACTTCTAGATGCGAGATATCCATCTCCTCCAAGGAGGGCTCCTCATTGACAAGGAAGAAGAGAGTGGCAATGTTGGACAAGAAGGATTGCCAAATTTTGCACTTCTTGAAGGAGTCTGCAACTTCCGTTTTCACTTGGCAGAAGTGGTTTGCCTCTTTTGCAATCACCTCAGAGCGGGCTAGTCTTTTTGAAAATGCAGTGTCTCCTTTGTGAATGTAGCAAAGCAGATCACATGTCAACCACAACATGGAATTGTCTTTAAAGTTCACAGTATACTTGAGTCTGTGCACATGTATATACTATATGATGTTGTGAAAAGGGTCATTGTGGAGTTGCATGGTTTTTTTATAAATCCATTGTGCGAGTGAAGAAGCCGTGATCAGATCATTGCATCCAACATATTTGGTGTCCTCTAGGAAAAGAATGAACCGCAAAAGGGGGCGGGGGGGGGGGGGGGGGGGGGGGGGGGGGGGGGGGCCCTCTTCCGATGCTGCTCCTGTGTGGGAGGAGGATGCACTAGTAGGGACAAGCATGTATTGGTGGTCCAAAAAGTGGTGTCTTGGACACTACTTTGATAGCAACTCAAGGATCCCAATTTCATGTGTCCCGTATGAACATACCAACCATGTTGTATATCATTGGAAAGCTTTTGACAAGGAGCATCCAAAATTGTAGTGTCCACAAAATTTTGATAAGATTTGCAAAATTTTTATTGTGTCCTAGTTTTTGCTAAGCCAACCACCAAAAAGTGAAATAGTGGTACCACCAATACATGCTTTCACCCTCTAGCATGTTCTACCATGGCTCTCTCTCTCTCTCTCTCTCTCTCTCTCTCTCTCTCTCTCTCTCTCTCTCTCTCTCTCTCTCTCTCTCTCTCTCTCTCTATTCTGTCTCACTCTCAAGCGTTGATAGACAAATAAGAATCCCCCTCCCTTTTAACCCCACCCCCCCAGTGCAGAAGAAGATACCATCCCAAAGCTCTTTGATATACATACAAACACACATGGGTGCGGACACAAATGCCCAAAAAAAATCTTAAAATCTTAATCAATGACGTTGATACTATAACAACAAAAAAAATTTGAATCTCCATTAAATAGAATGCTTTACAATGTGGCATTAGAGCCAGTTACATTGATCTATAGGATCAAATTAAAGACAGTGCGTTGCCAACCCTCCACTCCTCTTGCACTTTCATGGATGCCTCCATCTGCCTACCAATCTAAAACAGCAAAAAATATTTTAATAAGACTAACAATTGGCACATGTAGACAACATAAACATTGAGCTTACCTTTTTTCAATTGAGACAAAGGTAAGAATCTTTGATATCTTTGTAGCCGAAGATAATCAAGTGTTCCTGTATATTGGTGAGAGTCTAGTGTTCACTAACTTGCACAATCTTAGAAACACCATTTGAAAAACTAATGGGCATGTCAAATGTCACAAAATCAACAACACTGGATTGTAAGGGTATCCACTTTCCACTCTTACACATCCAATGCTCATAGTGGAAACGTAAATACAAAGTAGTGCGCACTTTCAAATATCGTATCTCTATATCTAAAGCCCCCACCTTACACTTGTATTTACCTCCTTGGTGCATTCCCTCAACCATTTCCCAATTATTTTTAAATACCAATTTTAGTGTTTCATACATAATATTCTTGCTACAAAACATAGTAGGTGTGACACTGAATGGCAATGTCTTGAACAAGTGTACAAAAACATGCACGGGCAACACTAACTGAGCCCTACTGATCTAGAAACCTTCCCAAATTTAATGAGGAGAAAATATTGGAAAGCATCTTATCCTTTATTGAGAAGAGTGACCACACATCGGGTTGTGGCCATTCTAGGCTCAATAATGAAGGTTTGTCAACAACAATGATCTTACCATATCCATCCTTTGAGGCCAGCACTATATACGTGTGTGAGTAGAAGAAGATTCTGCGTTGCAGCAGAATTGAAGGTGGCAAGTTGGGAAGCATCATAACACCAATGTCAACATGAAGAGCGTCGAAGGTTCCTGTGAGACTCTTGATAGGTTGTTCCTCAACAAAGTCAAATTGGAATATATCTATGACAACACCAAAAACTATCAAGTCAAAAATAAATAACAAGCGTTTAGAATTTGCAACCAGCAATGTTTTAGGACTTGAAATTTATTGGGAAATCTCTTGATCTTCCATTCCTCAAGCGCATGGAATTTCAAGAGTACACGTGTTGAACAATGGCCACTATGCCATTGAATCTATGGTGCTTGAAACCAAAAAGTCTCCCCTTCCAATGTTCAGCAAGGTTGCCATGGTTTTGAACTCAATGAGGCCCGATAGCAATGCACGTTGCATGAAAACGCAAGATCATTTAGAAAACACTTGCGGCACACATTCCCCATCAGAATCCCTAGTGTTACGCAAGCAAACCACCTCTATCTCATCCTTTGACTTCCTTGAAGTGGAGAGGGTTGACATAGTGATAGCCGTTTTTAGGCTCTCCATAATTGCCATAGTAAGTTACTCCACCCTACCAAATTCACCCAAACGCTATGGCTATCCCTACCATTTCACTGTACATAGGCGTGTGTAAGTTAGGGGGCTTTTCCCATATCTTCTTAAAAACCCTCAGCTAGCTAGTCACTGGGCTAGTTGAGCCAAAAAATAAAAAAAAATAAAAAAATAAAAGTATATTATGGCCTCTTGGTGTGTAAATATTTCATTGTATATATGGCCTAAATATAGGGATTTTTAATAATTATTTTGGAATTTTATTTAAATATTTCTACTTAGGTGTGTGTTTTACTAAACCTATGTACACCTTCTTTCATCCTCTTACACCATAATTATATTTTTTGCCAATATGTACATACTCTAACCTCATATATTTCCTTTATACAAATCACTCCCACATTTTCACCCTCACCCTCGTGAAAACAAAAAATTGATTTCTACTCATTGGTTACGTTTATTATATTATTTACTTGCATACCTTTTCCTCTTTCACCCAAAATAATTCAAGGAGGGACCATATCATATGATTCCAATATCTTTCCATATCCATAACTCCTTCATATTTTTATTATTATTTTTACTCATTATTCTAACACCATGTGCTCATTGAGCTAAAGTCCATGAATAGTCCATACACTAGTCCCACCATGTATATATTTCTTTATTCACCAATAATCCTCCTCCATGCATGGGTCAAGGGCAACTTGGATGCTTTGTATTATAATATGACAAAGGAGGGGCTCACTCTTGGATGCATTGTACAAATTCAACAAAGGAGGGGGCCACTAAAAGACTTTTGCAGGCATAAAAACAGGCTTTTTGGTGAGAATTTTGGCACCTATCTCCATTCCGAATTTGGAGCAGTAGTCAAAAGAGAAAATGTAGCCCACGCTTTGAATAATCACCTCAAAGTTTTTCATGATTTTTGGAGCTACCAGCGGTGAGCTATGATTTTTTGAGTGGACCCCAGTCTGCCCACTATTCTCACAAGTAGCCCTTAGTCTTCTCTCACCCTTCCACACACCTACTCACTCTTACACATCCCTCCCTCTCCTTCCCTCACTCAAACCTGCAATTTCCATGGCTTCTCCCACCCTCTTCAACATTACCCTTCTCTCTCATCCCTATAGTTCTTTTATGAACCTCTACATACATACACCCTCTCCATGTCTCTCTCTATTGCTTCTATGTTACAATTTCATTTACCTCTCCTAAAAATATCTAAAATTCAGCATCTTAACCATGATAAATTCTGCAAATTGAGGATTTTTCATCAACAAATCCTCTTTTCATCGTGGTGGTCAACCGTGGCGGCGACGTAAAGAAGCGAAGAAGAAGAAGAAGACCAGCGGTCATTTTTTCCACAATCTACACAAGGGTGAGTTCAAGCTTCTTCAAAGCTTCACCATCTCAATGATTCTCTTTTAATTCACCCCTATTCCTTCATCAAATCAACTCATCCTACCCATTGTAAATGTATCACTAACAATTCTAGTGATTATTACCACTAACAACTAACTACTCTTGTAAAAATGCACCCACACTATCAACATATGGAGTAGGCAACCGCACAAGTAAACCAAATTCACTCACTCCCATGGAAGTTTCTCTCCTTTCACCACATAAATAATTCTCTTACTTGAGCCGACATCCATGTGACTCAAGAGAAAAGAGAGACCCCATTCTCATTTGAAGTTCATAAAAATTCATAATCCTTGATCTTTCCTAATAAAATTGATTAGGCTCAATCCTAATCAAGGCTTCTAAAACCTATAAATAGAACCCATTCCTCCTTGTAAAAGATATGACTATACCATTGCACACTAGATTGAGCGTACCACACGCCACTTCTATCTTGGTTGTAAAGAGAGAGTAAGCTTTCTATACACCATCACCTTGGTGCATAGAAAAGCTTGAGCTAGTTTGAGTGAGTGCGAGTAGAAGATATTCTTCCTACCATTGTTGTATCTACCCCAACATCAATGAATTGGTAGTTTTGGGTGCAATTCCTGTCCAAAGGCTCACACTTCTCCTCCAATTTGGCTTGGCAAACTCATTCAGCTTCATAAGGTGACTTGTTTCATTGAATGTTGTTGTTTTGTTGCTTGTGATTCATTGGCTATTTTTTGGCTACCATTGTAAGAGGGTGGATGGTGAGAGGGATCCCATAATCCTAAGACAATGTGCTAGTGATGCTATAACCAAATCTTGTCACTTGATTCCGCAAGCTCTAAGTTCCTTTTTGTGCAAAATATAAAGTTGAAGCTAAGTTGTACACTATCTCTCTCTCTCTCTCTCTCTCTCTCTCTCTCTCTCTCTCTCTCTCTCTCTCGTGTTTTAGTGTGTGAGAGTGTTCCATTGGTGTTAGGGTTAGTGTAAATTCCTTGCTTGTTTGTGGGTTGCTCTAACTATTCTCCTCTTTTGCGTCCTAGTTCGCTCTTAAACTAGGTGGTGCCCCTTGTGTAGTTGGGATTTGGCTGTGGGTTTGTTGTTTTGGTTTGTTTTGTGTTGTGCCCCATCCCCATTGAGCAGCACGGGAGCCTTGAAGGGTGTCTGGAGGTTGCTCTTCTTGTTTCCTGCCCCGGACCGCCTCAATTTTGGTGCCCCCACTGAGGACAGGCTTGTGTATGTTTTGTGAAGGCTCAACCTTTAGCATAATCAAGTAGCTTGCATGAATCACGAGAATTTGTATGATCCCTTCATTCCCATTGCAAGGCAAAAGGTACACATAATTGTTAGTACTAAGTTGCAATTTCAGCGAGTAATTTGTAGAATTTTTGGTCCTCTTAGGTTGGTAGAGATAAACGCATTAGTAAATCCTTTTATTTTTCCTCTCATTAGGTACGACCTTAGTTTGGACGTCTATATTTTTGTTTTGTTTTAAGAATTAGGTCATGCATAGACCATGGATAATGGCCCAGGAATACAGGTTTTTCCCTTTCATTTCACTCCACACATTAGAGTAAACATTGCAATTAGTAGAAAAATCCATTTTCAACAACGTATGGTATTCATGTTTGGTGCCCAAAGAGTAGGAGAAATTCTCGCGTCACCAAACCCTGTCATTCTACCTCTTATTGATTATCATAGGTCATTTGATGTGAATATTTTAATTTTGTTGTAGAATAGATTGAAATTTAGAAAATATTATTGTGTAAATCTTTTAAAGAAAGAAAAAACAAAAACGCGTCACTTTGAAATCAATTCAATGTAGAGCCAACGCCAAATGTCTGGATATCCTCTTTTCTTTGGAGATCCTGGAGAGGATGCAGAATTATTTCTAGCGAATTTCAAGATGTCTTGCCGTATCAAGAGGATAGTAACTGATCAAGAACGTGTAGAAATGTTTGAGGTGGTCCTTAGGAAAGATGCTAGCACTTGGTTTGACTCTTTGCCTGAGGAAGTTAAAGGGAATTACACGGAAGTTTTGAATCGTTTCAAGAAATACTTCTTTGATCCCCAAAACACTCAGAAATTATGGCAAGACATTGTTTCTCATAAGCAAAAAGACTTAGATGACTACTACTTGTACAAGCAAGAGTTCCTACGTCTTTGGGCTCTATGGATACGAAATGTTGCTAACCCTGGTGATGGTGCAGAATTTCTAAAAAAGGAGAGGTTCATAGCCGGACTCTTTCCTGACCTTAAGGTAAAAGTTGAGGCGGGTGCACATGCTACCTTTGATGCAGCTGAAACTAGGGCTGCTGAGAAATATAGGAAACTCAAGTGCTTAAGGGGGGAGGTTCCAATAGAAGGTCTTAGACCCAAAGGTAAGTCACAAGCATCAACATCTAAAGAGCTTCCCGAGGTAACGGTGGAAGTGATTGAGAAGTTAAATGAATCTTTAAGCAGCTTGTCAATTCACCTTGCACAAGCTGTAGGTCCAAAGGGACAAGCAAAGAAGTCTGAAGAGCGAGACCCACGACCTAGGAGAGTCTTGCAATGTTGGAATTGCGGTGAGTCTGGACATGGGATGTATAATTGTCCTTGGCCCCACGGGGAGCCAGGGAGACCTAACTTGAATTACCCAGTGATGAATGCAGGTGAAGGAACTAGTCAGCAACCACGGCTTATACAAAGGCCAAATGGAGCAAGACCACCTCCACAAGGAGTGGAAGGAGTTCCACCTTTGCCAGACCCAAACGTGCATATGGTAGAGGTGACAAATTCAAGAGAGGTTGACATGGAAGAAAATGGCATTAAGTGTGGCCGAGGGGAAGGTAAGGAGAAAGAAGGAGTTACATCACAAAGTGACCATGGACGAGAAAAGAAGGCAAAGGAGACCAAGGAAGCTAAGAGGACTCGACATCGTATCAACCTCCAAGACTTTACTCTTGGACATGGAATGGCTCCATACAACCTGTTGGAAGACATGAGAGGTAAGAGTCCTGATATCTCATGGCCTCAATTTCTTGCATTATGTCCACAACTTAGGAGGGATTTAACAAGGGCAGTTAGCACTAGGAGAAAGGTAAAAGAGAGTGTGCCTGTTGTAAAAATTGCACAAGCTGAAATGAATGAGGACATTACACCTGTGCTAGATTGTTACATAAAAGGGAGATTGGTTAGGAAAGGTCTAGTGGATGGGGGTGCACAAATTTGCATCATGACAGAGGGACTCATGCAAAAACTAGGCATGCACATCCATGAGACACCTGAAATTAAGGTCAAGATGGCAAACAATAGCAAGGCTAGTTGCGTAGGCATTTGTAAAAATGTTTTTGTGGAGGCCTTTGGCATTAAGAAGGCAGTGGATTTCTATGTCATGTCTACCAAAGAAAATGGTTACCCATTTATCCTAGGGAGACCATGGCTAATGAAAATGCGAGCTTTGCAAGATTGGGAGAGTGGAAAGCTAATTTGCAGGAACGACAATCATAAGAAGGTTGTCTTTGACATGAAGGAGCAACGCCAAGAGGAGCTCCATGAAGAATCATCTCAAAGTGAGACGGAAGAAGGTTGGACCGATAACACTTCAGAAGAAGAAAGTAGCGGCAGCATTACTGAAGAGGAGTCTTCCATCGAAGTCATGGGGGTAAGGTTTAAGCCAACCAACCAAGAGAATTAAGGAGGTCATCTCTTTCATTCAGAAGGTGAAGTATATGTCACGCTTCATTCACTTAGCCTCGGAGTTGCTTCATCCTTTGCAAAAGTTGACACAACAAGTAGAATTTGCATGGTCTGATGAGCTTGAAGAGTATTTTTGTAACATTAAAGTCATTTTGTCAAAGCTACCAACACTCATGCCTCCTTTTTGGGAGTACACATTCTTTGTTAGCTCTAGTGTTGGAAGAGAAACAATTGGTGTTGTGTTGCTACAACAAGATCCCCACAGTACAAGGATGCGACCCATCTACTTTGCTAGTAGGGTCATGAATGCTTTGGAGAGAGACTACACAGAAGCAGAAATCATGATGTTTTCTCTCATGTTTGCGGTGAGAAAGTTTAGATCCTACCTGCTACCAAAACCTTTTGTAATTCTCACTGCAGAAATTTTTTTCCCTTGGGTGTCATCTCAAAATCTTAGTACTAGGATCTCAAAGTGGATTATGGAGTTGCAAGAGTTCCAATACTCTTTCAAGGTAGAAGATAGTGTGCGTGCACAATTGGTAGGGATTCTCACTTATAGGGTACATGAGAAGAAAATTAAGGTGCCTCAAGTAATGACCCTACCATTGCCACCACCAAAAAGTATTCCCAATGCTTTTACCTTGTTCTTTGATGGAGCTTTTCGACAAGCCACAAGGAAAGCAGGGGGAGGGCTAGTGTTGCTCAACCCAAGTGGAGAGGTGGTCATGAGAGAGAAGGTCAATCTACCAGGTTCAACTAGCAACAATGAAGCAGAATACGACACACTACTTCATGGTTTGAAGATGTGCATTGGCCAAGGGATAAAACGTCTCATGGTAAAGGGAGATGCACTTCTCATTGTTAAACAGATTTTAGGCATTTGGGCATGCAAGAATGAAAGCTTAAGGACAAAAATTCATGCCATTCGTAGGATGTTTAATCAGTTTGAAGAAGTGCAGCTATATCATATTCCGAGGAAACAAAATGAAGATGCCGATTTACTTGCACAACAAGCAGTTACATGTGTTGAGAGAGAAGTGCAGGTCATCATGGTGGCAGCAGCTGTCAAGCAACCGAGATACCAGGGATTGGAGTCATTGGCTCCCATTATTGGCTACATTTTGGAGGGTGAGTTTCCACAAGACTTCACGAAGGCTCAGAAGAGGAGACTCATGAAGAAGACAAGTTTCTATCTCTTCCTAGAAGGCTCCCTCTATCAAAGAGTAAAGGATCAAGTGTGCAGAAGAGTACCAACTATCAAGGAAATTCCAGCCATTCTAAAAGGTTTGCATGAAGAGGCATGTGGTGGTCATTTTGCCCAAGAATCAACTGTGAAGAAGATTTTGCTTGCGGGGTATGTTTGGCCAAGCTTGCATGTGGATGTTCAACATTAGTGTAAAAGCTGTCACAATTGTCAGATAAATGGAAATAGAAGGTTGGTGCATGGCCCGAGGCAAATAGTGCTTGCAAATGGACCCTTTGAAAAGTGGGGCATTGATGCTATGGGTCCTCTGCCTAGGACAAAAAATGGTAAACTCTACATTCTAGTGGCTGTAGACTATATGACTAGGTGGGTGGAAGCTCAAAGTGTGGCAAGAGTGAATGAGAGGACAGTTAGCAAGTTTATGTACAATCACCTTTGTTGCAGATTTGGCACACCTTTGGAGATTGTTTCTGATAATGGTCCAAGGTTTAGGAAGGGCTTGCTCACAGAAGTTTGTGAAGAGCTTCACATTCTACATCGTCATAGCACACCATACTACCCACAGGCAAATGGTTTGGTGGAGAAGGCTAATGGTGTCATTGCAGGAATCATTAGAAAGATGGTGCAAAACAAGACAAAATTATGGGATGACTTCTTGGATGGTGCCTTGTGGGCATATCGAACAACATATAGGGAAGCCACGGAGTTCACACCATTTCACTTGGTCTATGGTCAAGAGGCTTTGCAGTCTATCAAGCTCAACATTCCAACAATGCGACTTCATGGCAAAGGAGCACAAGATGATCAAGAGGTATGGATGGATCGACTTCTTACGTTAGTGGAGCTTGAGTGGAAAAGAGAAGCAGCATATGAGTGCTACAAGAGGAAAGCCACACAAGCGAAAGAAAATCACGACAAGAAACTGAAGGACAAAGGCATCAAGGAAGGAGAGCTTGTGCTAAGGTATGACAATCGACTTGACAATCGTTTTGATGCCAAGTTTGAAACTAGATGGCAAGGGCCATACATAGTCAAGAAGGCTTTCAATTCTAGTTACTATCAGCTTATGGACTTGAATGGTAAAGAGCACTCCAGGAAGGTAAACGGGTATCGCTTGCAGCCCTATTTGAGTCGCCTTCTACCAAAGGATCTACCAAAGATCTGTCCAAAGGCCGCACTCTCATGTAAGTATTGTTACATGAAGCATGAGTGTAACTCCAGCCAAAATTTTGAGGGGCCAAACAATGAAGATCTCTTCAAGGACTCTGAAGAACTCTCTTTGGAAAAGATGCTCTATAATGATACATGAATATACCATCATCCTGGGGGAGGGATAATGATAGCCGTTTTTCGGCTCTCCATAATTGCCATAGTAAGTTACTCCACCCTACCAAATTCACCCAAACGCTATGGCTATCCCTACCATTTCACTGTACATAGGCGTGTGTGAGTTAGGGGGCTTTTCCCATATCTTCTTAAAAACCCTCAGCTAGCTAGTCACTGGGCTAGTTGAGCCAAAAAATATAAAAAAAGTATATTATGGCCTCTTGGTGTGTAAATATTTCATTGTATATATGGCCTAAATATAGGGATTTTTTATAATTATTTTGGTATTTAATTTAAATATTTGTACTTAGGTGTGTGTTTTATTAAACCTATGTACACCTTCTTTCATCCTCTTACACCATAATTATATTTTCTGCCAATACGTACATACTCTAACCTCATATTTTTCCTTTATACAAATCACTCCCACATTTTCATCCTCACCCTCGTGAAAACAAAAAATTGATTTCTACTCATTGGTTACGTTTATTATATTATTTACTTGCATACCTTTTCCTCTTTCACCCAAAATAATTCAAGGAGGGACCATATCATATGATTCCAATATCTTTCCATATCCATAACTCCTCCATATTTTTATTATTATTTTTACTCATTATTTTAACACCATGTGCTCATTGAGCTAAAGTCCATGAATAGTCCATACACTACTCCCACCATGTATATATTTCTTTATTCACCAATAATCCTCCTCCATGCATGGGTCAAGGGCAACTTGGATGCTTTGTATTATAATATAACAAAGGAGGGGCTCACTCTTGGATGCATTGTGCAAATTCAACAAAGGAGGGGGCCACTAAAAGACTTTTGTAGGCATAAAAACAGGCTTTTTGGTGAGAATTTTGGAACCTATCTCCACTCCGAATTTGGAGCAGTGGTCAAAAGAGAAAATGTAGCCCACGCTCTGAATAATCACCTCAAATCTTTTCATGATTTTTGGAGCTACCAGCGGTGAGCTATGATTTTTTGAGTGGACCCCAGTCTGCCCACTTTTCTCACAAGTAGCCCTTAGTCTTCTCTCACCCTTCCACACACCTACTCACTCTTACACATCCGTCCCTCTCCTTCCCTCACTCAAACCTGCAATTTCCATGGCTTCTCCCACCCTCTTCACCATTACCCTTCTCTCTCATCCCTATAGTTCTTTTATGAACCTCTACATACATACACCCTCTCCATGTCTCTCTCTATTGCTTCTATGTTACAATTTCATTTACCTCTCCTAAAAATATCTAAAATTCAGCATCTTAACCATGATAAATTCTGCAAATTGAGGATTTTTCATCAACAAATCCTCTTTTCATCGTGGTGGTCAACCGTGGCGGCGGCGTAAAGAAGCGAAGAAGAAGAAGAAGACCAGCGGTCATTTTTTTCACAATCTACACAAGGGTGAGTTCAAGCTTCTTCAAAGCTTCACCATCTCAATGATTCTCTTTTAATTCACCCCTATTCCTTCATCAAATCAACTCATCCTACCCATTGTAAATGTATCACTAACAATTCTAGTGATTATTACCACTAACAACTAACTACTCTTGTAAAAATGCACCCACACTATCAACATATGGAGTAGGCAACCGCACAAGTAAACCAAATTCACTCACTCCCATGGAAGTTTCTCTCCTTTCACCACATAAATAATTCTCTTACTTGAGCCGACATCCATGTGACTCAAGAGAAAAGAGAGACCCCATTCTCATTTGAAGTTCATAAAACTTCATAATCCTTGATCTTTCCTGATAAAATAGATTAGGCTTAATCCTAATCAAGGCTTCTAAAACCTATAAATAGAACCCATTCCTCCTTGTAAAAGATATGACTATACCATTGCACACTAGATTGAGCGTACCACACGCCACTTCTATCTTGGTTGTAAAGAGAGAGTAAGCTTTCTATACACCATCACCTTGGTGCATAGAAAAGCTTGAGCTAGTTTGAGTGAGTGCGAGTAGAAGATATTCTTCCTACCATTGTTGTATCTACCCCAACATCAATGACTTAGTAGTTTTGGGTGCAATTCATGTCCAAAGGCTCACGCTTCTCCTCCAATTTGGCTTGGCAAACTCATTCAGCTTCATAAGGTGACTTGTTTCATTGAAGGTTGTTGTTTTGTTGCTTGTGATTCATTGGCTATTTTTTGGCTACCATTGTAAGAGGGTGGATGGTGAGAGGGATCCCATAACCCTAAGACAATGTGCTAGTGATGCTATAACCAAATCTTGTCACTTGATTCTGCAAGCTCTAAGTTCCTTTTTGTGCAAAATATAAAGTTGAAGCTAAGTTGTACACTATCTCTCTCTCTCTCTCTCTCTCTCTCTCTCTCTCTCTCTCTCTCTCTCTCTCTCTCTCTCTCTCTCTCTCTCGTGTTTTAGTGTGTGAGAGTGTTCCATTGGTGTTAGGGTTAGTGTAAATTCCTTGCTTGTTTGTGGGTTTCTCTAACGATTCTCCTCTTTTGTATCCTAGTCCGCTCTTAAACTAGGTGTTGCCCCTTGTGTAGTTGGTATTTGGCTGTGGGTTTGTTGTTTTGGTTTGTGTTGTGTTGTGCCCTAGCCCCATTGAGCAGCACGGGAGCCTTGAAGGGTGTCTAGAGGTTGCTCTTCTTATTGCCCGCCCCGGACCGCCTCAATAGTAACACCAAGAGAAGAAGAGCTGGGGTGTTAGAGAGAGAGGCCTGCTGCTTTAGGAATTAAGTTAGGAGGAGAAGTGGTTGAATGAGGAACAAGGGGAGAAGAAGTAGTGGATGGTTTGGATTAAAGGGGGAGACAGGTGGTGCAACTATGGAAATCTTCCATTTGTGTTGCACATATGGAAAGCTTGGAGGGAGGAGGATAAGTGGTTCATACTGGTCCATGCTTAATCACCCCTTAATTTAAGCTAAAGGGCCCTTTTGGGGTTCATATTTTTTCTAATGTCACTGCATCAACCAAAGATTTGATTTTTAGTTCCCGTAACACCTCGGGGAAGGACCTTTTTTTCACTAATTAAGTGGAGACCATCTTTGACCCTCTACCACCTACTGCTTTGGATGAGGGGGGGACAGCGGATACGTAGATCAATGATTCAATTCCCAGCACCGCCAATCTCAACGAGGATGATTTCCATGCTGACAATGATGAGATGGAAGATCTAGATGGCGAGTTTGAAGATGATGAAGCCTTGGCCAGCACATCCACAAAGAGAAATTCAATTTCCCTCTTTATTGATTTAGGAGCGATGGGTTTAGATTTAGATCAAGCTACTTGTAGAAATCTTTAGAGGATGATTTATAAACATTTTGTATATTTTATTCTATGAGAAGTGTTTGTCATGTCGTCCATTCATTTTGTCTCTCCCCATCTATCTCTCTTTTTGTTGTTGACAAGCACGCTAATTTTTATGTTAATCAAGTGGGTGTGATTAATTTAATATTGAAATATCTATTATTTTTTGTACAAATACAAATGTTGTGTGATTTTTTAAGAGAATAGATGGAATTACTAAAAACTGCTTTGAAGAGGAGCTTCTTTATTGTGCTCATTGCTCAACACCTCTTCATAGTAGGTCTTGAGGGTGTGCAAAGGCAAAGTCAAAGATCTTGCAAAGATAATCTGTCATAAGGCGGTCAATGTTTACCCCAACTGGCAAAGGCTTATAAATCCATTGAAAAAAATATAGACCTCGTGCTTGAAGGGCAAGATAGACCTTGAAGAAACTAATATAGGTCATACTATGTGGTAAAATGTGGGCACACTTCACTCTATCATTATGAAAAATGTGGGCTCCAAAGGTGTACTTGATCCAACACTGGATATTTTACTCTCAAGGCAAGGTTGATTTGTTGAATGGAGGGATTTTTGGTCCATCACAAAAGCATGCCATCACCAAGCTTGGAGGGTGTACATACAAGGTGAGGGGTTCTATTTGTAAAACATGCTTGTCTGTGTTTTTATTATAAGAGTGTGAACTGACTGCCTCATTTTGTGAGGGTAATTACAAAACACATGTATGCTTGGTGGGTTGTGCTTGTGGGGTATATACAAGCCTCAAAAAAGGATGTTGTCTATGTTTGGCTTCTCATCTCTGGTAGTACTTCTAGCATTGAGCTTTTTAAAAATTAGATAATTACCAAAACTGTTTAGATAAAGGGAAACTCAAACTTGAATGCTAGAGCACCAAAGCTCCACCCACGGTAATACTCCCGATAATATTTGTGACAAATTCCACGATACATTAGGAAGGGAATGGGGTATAAGGGGGCCTCTTTACTTGCCATGGGATTAAAAATGAAATTATGGAAGGGGCAAATGGGTGGATGCCATGTGGACTGAAATGGTGGGTATGGCAGAGCCTAAAATTAAGTGGTCAAACTTGTACTCTTTTATAAAATACAAAGAGAAAATCTCTTATAAATTCAAAAAAATGAGCTTTTCTCTAAATAGTTGAGTAAAAACCAATCCTTTCTCTCTCTATTGGCTACCAGTTTCTCCGCCCCTCTCTCCTAAAAGGGGTACCCTCCAAAAATGTGCTGATCATTTCCTCCCTCTCTCTCTACTGTACCATCTTTCACTTCTCTTCACTTTCTTTCATTTTTCCTCCCAAAAGCTCTACAACAGAAGTTTGAACCTCCTTTCCCTCCTCAAGCTTACTGCATTTTTGAGGGCTACATTCTCCTCAGACTGAAGTTCTTCTTACTCCATGGGATTCACTAAACACCTCTAGCTAAAGCTGAATTCTATAGCATATCCTTCTGCTACATCATCCCTCTTTCTCTCCTTAACAACTTTCTTGCTCCTTCTCCACTAAGATCTCTAGAAAGGATCTACTTCCCTCTCAAGCTTTGCAACATTTCTTCGACACTAAGACAACAAGCAGGTGGAACAATATAGAAGTAAGTGGCATACTTCACCTTTGTGTACCATCAAGATTCTTTCTCTTTATACAGCTGAGAACATGGATGTGCAATGTCTAATCATAGGTGTTTGTGTGCAGGTTTTGCCACTATTTCCCATGGCATCTTCAGGTACTCAACAACCTAGGAGTGTCATTGACTCCATTTCATCCAACAATACAAGACAACAATGGATATTGGGTGAAGATGGAGTTAAAACCAATGATGTGGGTGACAATGCATCCCAGCTCAAGAAGTGCACACAAGGTCTCAAGGTCTTAAAGCAAACACAAGACGGCAAGAGGCTTGCGAAGGTGCAACATGTGTATGTTGCTTCAAAACTGAAGCTAGAGACAGTAGTGGCTCCATCGAGATTTCCTGCAAATTGTAAATTTTTACTCCTCTTGCAAGTTTTTCGGTTATCTATTTAGTCGAGGAAGCTCTAAAGAGTTTTTGCTAGATGGAATACGACCTAGTAAAGTTCTTGATAACCATTTTTCTTGAAATGTTGCGTGTCAAATGTATTAAGTTTTGGATATTCCCAACATCACTATGGTAAGGAAGATTTTTGTTGCACCAATATGCGAAGGAAGGGCCTCTCTCCCAATGCAATTACCTATGCTTACACCTTGAAGACATATGGCCTTACTCAAGACAATCACATGGCTGAGAGAATTTACAATGAGGTTACTAGTCAAGAGCTGTTCGAAAAAGGTGTCGTTCTTGGGGGTGCTTTGGTCGACATGTATACTGAATGTGGTGATGGAGCTATATATAGCTCACTCTACTCAACTTGGTCTCACCTATATATATGTATCTTGTCCTCAATATGTATCAGTCTTTGGGAGCGTACATGGTATGTCTCTTATCCCGTCTCTGTACATCTCTCTCTCTCTTTCTCTCTCTCTCTCTCTTTCTCTCTCTCTCTCTCTCTCTCTCTCTCTCTCTCTCTCTCTCTCTCTCTCTCTCTCTCTCTCTCTTTATGTCTACATCTCAACATGGTAAGAGAGCGGAAACGATCACTCAAGGATTCAACTCATGGGTGAAGAAACTGAGTATGTGTATGCGGTTTACTTGTAAGATTCATAATTGCTACAAATTTTGTTTCTGAGCATCGATTCTTGGTAATCGTGATTGTTTTATGTTAAGTGGAATATATTTAGTGTTTTTTGTAGTGTTTATTGCTAATCCATGTGGTGATTCATTGTTACATCTACTTGTTAATTTGTATTTTGACACTCTCAACTTCATCTCAATTTTTGAGGGTCTTTTGCTCAAAATTTAGACAAACGAAAAAGCGCCATGGAGCGTAACGCAATGGCACTTTTGGATGAAAATCTTTGATCTATTAACGCTCTTTGTTTTGAGTCCTAGTTTGCAACAAACAGAGTTCATAGTAGAAAGTTATGTTGTTTTTACTGCAATCGAGTTTGTCGCACGTTTTGCCTTCATAAAAGCGATTGTTTTGCTATTTTTAGTGTCAATTTTCTTTATCAAATTTAGCGTTTTACTATTCATATTATGTCTGTCAATCTTGAGTCTCACCTCACTCTATTTTGAGGACTCTTTTATTATTGACGTCTCCTTTCACTTATTTTTTTGGGTGCCATCCCTCGTCATCTTTGAGCTTTCGTAGATTCGAAAAACACAACTACAATTTTTTTCTCTCGTCATTAGTCATGGCCTTCATCATATATGGTGTGAAAATTTTTGAATCTTATCTTATACGTCTTCTTGCAACCGGATATGGCTATGACTATTCTTGTCGATGGTTTTCCTTCTGACCAACATTCTGTTCCTCCTTTTCAAGGCCAAGTATTTCCTGGTTGGAAAGCGAAGATATTAATTCTTAAAGGTGATGAAATCTCTAACGTTGTGCTTGGAAATCATGTATTCCTATCTCAGCCTATTGATCCAGATCATGATAACGTTCTTGTGACAAAAATACATGTATTTGAAGAGTGGCATCTTGCGTGTACAGATTGACAGTGATGTGATAAATCAACTCATTGGTACATTCTTTCTGCTCTCATGCTGATTCTCTTCTACTTGATGTGTATGAGCTTCCTACTTCCCACAATATATGGTAGTATCTTATTGAAAACTTTCATAAGAAATCTATCATACAAATATTTTAGACAATTTGCTACTGAGCATCATAGCAATATTGTATCAGAAATAAGCTGCGTCTTATGTTTGGTTACTCCAGATAGAATCTTCATTATGTTTATTGACGCGATTACACCCGGTATACCACTGTTTTTTTCTTAGACAACAATTTGAGGCCTTATATGTTTTCAAACAATTTCACAAGGCTGCAAAATTCAAATTGGTCATCGCCTCAAGAATCTTCACAATGACAACGGAGGCAAATATGTTTCTTGAGAGTTCATGAGTTATGGCATTATCTCAATGTTGTAAGATGTATGATGATTCATTCAGGGTTATCTCGTGTTTTTTGGGATGAAGCTAGTTTGACCTCAGTATTTATTCAAAATCATCTTTCTACTACTGCACCTTCTTGTAAAATACCCATCACAACATGGACAGGTGACATTCCTTCTATATCTCATTTTTGAACCTTTAGATGTATTGCTTATATTCTTACAGGGGGGGAGGGAGGTCACGATATCTAAAACCTACATATCATGTGTGTTCAAGGACTATTTATAAAACCCCTTAGCTCTCCTTTTTTCACTAATAAAAGGAAACCTTTTTCTATGTAAATGTTTTTCAATGTCATTTTTTTAACACCCTTCTATATGTAAATTTGTGAGAAGATATAGAATAAAATAATCAACTACTATTGAACCCACGTGATAGGTATTTTTTTAATTATATTGACCCCCCCCCCCCCCCCCCCCCCCCCAGATTATATCTATGTTCCCAAAGGAACACGACCAAAGCTTGATGCTCTTGGTCTTAAAGTTATTTTTGTTGGATATTTTGACATTTTCAAGGGCTATAAATGTTATGATCCTTCCTCCAAGAAAGGAATTTTGAATCGTGATGCTACTTTTAACGAACATCTTGTGGGAGGTTTATGGTCCATGGATGATGTTGATGATACTAAATCATTTCTTTAGTCTTTTGTATTTCTTTCAAACGATGAAACTCCTCCTGTAGAGTAACTTCTCTCTTCACAACTATCAATTCCGAATGTTACCAATGATGATATTGACTTTTATTTTATTTTATTTTTGATTTTGAACATGGTTCATGTCATGTTTGTGATGACAATATTGTTGATAATGTTTTCTCTATTTCTCAAGACCTCGTTACTTACAATAAAGCTATTTCTTCTCCACAAAAGGATCAATGGCAAGACTCTATGGAAGCATAGTATAATTCTCTTATCTCTAAAGGTACATGGATACTAACTAAACTGCCTCTTGGTCGTACACTATTAAGTGTAAGTGGGTGTATAAGGCAAAAATAAAAGCAGATGGATCTTTTGACAAGCTCAAGGCACGTTTAGTTCCAAAAGGTTATTCCCAAGATGTTTTTGTTGATTATCAAGAGAACTTTTTTCCAATTGTTCGCATTACAAGTGTTCAGCTTTTATTGTCATTTGATGTTCAATTTGATTTAGAAGCTCATCAAATGGATGTGCGAACTACTTTTTTGAATGGTGATTTGAATGAGTAATTTTATATGGAGCAACCAGAAGGGTTTGTTATTCCAGGTAAGAAAGACCTTCTTGCTCAACTTCACAAGGTGCTATATGGTCTCAACCAAGCGCTTCATGGGCCTGGTATACAAAATCTAATCTTTTTCTCACCTCCAAAGGATTTATCTCTTGCTCTTCAGACCCCGACTTATATATAAAGCGCCAAGGTGGTACTTTTGTGATTCTCGCTCTTTATGTGGATGATATCATCCTTGTTTCCATTGATTTGGGATTTCTTCAGCAAATGAAAAAGAATATATTTTTATTTAGCATTTGATATTGTGGATCTTGGAGAGCTTTACTCATGTCTTGGCATTTAGATTCAAAGGAACCTCACAAAAGGTATTTTGTTCCTCTGACCATCAAAGTATATTGCAGATACTATTTAAAAATTTGGTTTGGAATTTGTACATTTGGTCAATACTCCTTGTCTTGCGAGTTCCATGAAAAACACTTCTAAAAGTGACGGTCAGCTTTTTACAAATCGACCTTATGCTAACTTGATTGGATGTCTTTAGTTTGTTGGCATGAACACATGCCTTGATATTTTGTTGTTTCTAATTATCTTGAAAAACAGCTTACACATCCTTATCTTAAGCATTGGTTTGTAGAAAAACATGTGTTGATATACTTAAAAGGCATTACAGATTTTGGTTTGGTCTATCAAAGACAATAGACATCGGGCTCTATACAATCTCTCTCTCTCTCTTTTGGGCTACACAGATGAAGATTGGGCAAGCTCACATTTATCTATGTGATCTGCTAGTGGAAACTATTTTTTCATTAATGGTTGTCTTTTTTCTTGGACTAGAAAGAAACAACACTGTGCTGTAGTCTCTACCACTGAGTTGGAATATGTTGCCACATCACTTATAGCTTGTGAGTTGATCTAGATTCGACAAATGTTGGTTGATATTGGTCATTTTCCTCATTCTAGCACGCCCTTATGGTGTGATAATTAGAGTGCTATTAGTCTTGCAAAAGACTATGTTCAACATAACAAGTCCAAGCATATCTTTGTGCATTATCATCATGTTCAATATGAAGTATGCAAAGACACTATCATGATTGAACATTTACCACATGACCAGATGATTCGAGCTATTTTTACCAAAGGCCTCAAGAGTCCAACTTCATCCTTTTGCACTCAAATCTTGGATTTTCTTAAACCTCATTCTTTCTAGATTAGCCTCTCTACTATTATCATGGCTTTGTACGTTTGACATTGTAATTATATAGGTACCGTGAACTATACACACTCCACATTTATACATTGTGACCTCTTGGTCACTTGTATATTTGTACATAGATACACAATGCACTTTCACATCATTATTGCTAGCCCATATTTTCACATTTGTATAGGGGCTTGTATTTTTTTCCTTGTACTCCCCAAGGGTTTTTGCATCCAAATCTAGAGACCTTTGTTTGAGTGGGGTTCTTGGAGCTATATATAGCTCACTCTACTCAACTTGGTCTCACCTATATATATGTATCTTATTCTCACTATAAATCAGTCTTTGGGAGTGTACATGGTGTGTCTCTTGTCTTATCTTTGTACATCTCTCTCTCTCTCTCTCTCTCTCTCTCTCTCTCTCTCTCTCTCTCTCTCTCTCTCTCTCTCTCTCTCTCTCTCTCTCTCTACATACCAACATACGATGCCTTCACAAAGGCCAAAAAAGGTTCTTGATGGGCATCCTCTCCGGGATTCCATCTCTTGGAGCATGTTAAAATTATTTTTAAGCTTGTAAAAAAGGCCGTTATCCCTTTGTTTTATGGTATTTATTATATGTATGGTTTCTATATAATCCAATTTTTAGTAGACCTTAAATAGATATTTATAAATCTATCATTTTGATCAGAAGGCCACCACCCCTTCTGATCCAAGTGACTTAATACCACCATTAGTTCAAAGTTATTTTGTGCCTACTTCTCAACCATCCACCATCAAGATTTTACTAGAAAGTTTCTCATTCTTTTAAGTAGTGTGGTAAAATTGGTTAAAAAACTCTCCTAGACTAATCAAGTATATGTGGTACACTTCTACCACCTCCATCTTTAAAAAAATTAGCCAAAACATAGTAACTTTGTCCTTAGCATTGGATACAACCTTCAAAAACACCGTGTTATATTTCATATAGTTTCTTTATTTTTTGGTTCCTCTTGCCTAAAGTTAAAACAAATAAAAAGAAATTTTGTCGACCACTGTAAAAAAATCAAGTAAAAAAAACCAAAGAAAGCACGGACTAGTTTGCTTTTAATGCTCATGGCCGCTAAATCTCAAGCCACACCATTTCCTTGTATACCATATAAAACTAGAACGTCTGGTTAAAAAACCCAGTAGATTTTTCTTGTATAGATTGTGGACCTGAGAAGCACCCTCTTTTTCCATAAGCTTCCAAAAAAAACCCCCAATCTCTCTTTATACCAACACAAACACCACGCAAAGAGACTAAGTGAGGGGCTTAGGGCCATCCTCACCTTTATATAGTGCTTTGATGATGATGCAGACATGCGTCTTTGAATTTTGCTCAGTTTCCAAAGTGTCGCTACAAGCGGCAGCCGCATGGCCCCAAAGGGGGACTGAGTAGGAGAGAAGAGAGAAAGAACATCATCATGCAGTGTGCGGGTGCACAGAGTTCATACAATAGTAAGGTCGTGAGGTAGATGCTGTAAGCGACAGGCGTGAACAACTCGATATGCACAAGGTCATTTAACTCAATACCCAGAACTGCCCACAAGTTACCATTATTATGGGGTACCCTCCCATGTTCTATGTGCCTATGCCAAGGCTTGATAAAGTTATGCTTTAAGGGGCCACTCCCACAAAATAAGGGGGGGGGGGATTTTTAAAAATATATATATTTGAGGGGCTGTGGGGTAAAGAAAGCCTAAACCCAACCTGGTAAAGAGTCGGTTTTTGTACTAGGTTTAAATAGGGGTGTGTGTGTGTGTGTGTACCCGCCTGTCCCAAGAACCATACACAATGGGTCGATAGTAGGCCCATTGTGAATTCCTTCGTAAAAACCAGAGAGTGAGCTGCTTTCCAAGCCAAGTTTTTGCATAGAAGAGTTGGACAGGTGGAGCTTTTATCTAGCCCTACTATAAACTAGTCCTAAGAAAGCTTTTGAAATTCAACACCGTGTTGGGGTGTGATCCATGAGCTTTCAGTAGAAAACCATTTATATGGTAAGAGCGAGGTTTTTTCAAAAAAAGCATTGTTCAACCAATTTTACTAAGGCCAATAGGACTGTCTTCTCTAGTCGGAGAATATTGACAAGGTCCGTTAAATAGCTAAGTAAATCTGATAAAGTGAGATATGAGTTCTTTGGAAAAATGGGTATGTGATTAAGTCCTTTCGCTAGGATTTTCTGGATTGTGGTATTTTTAACTAGATCAAGATTACTAGTAGAGACATGCTTGCCATAGGTACCAAAATATCTACAAAAAGGGATATATAGGAACGGTGTTGTGTCATAAAAAATAATTACTGTAGACCAGATTCTAAATAGGTTTCTGATACTTCCAACCAATAAATATATTATCAAGTTTTTCATGGTTTCCAAAAAGTAGCTCAAAACACTCACAAAAACATGTCTTCGGGTGTACCCAATCAAGAAGTTCATTTTGAAAAAGACAATGTTTGTAAATTTACTCTTTCCAAGAATTATTTTTGGTAAGATGCATCCTTCCACATGGGCCAATAGAAACCTGCATAGCATAAGTGATCATAAGTCAAGAAGGTGCCGGATAGGGGTCTTTCTTCCTGTTTCCCTAGTAAAGCTACGAGATTTTCTTCAATTAAAATTAGAGAAAGAGCTAGGTGTCAGAAATGAAGTGAATGAATTGGGGGTGGCTAGAGAGTTAGGTCTTTTCAGTGTGGGGAGTCATCATCCTCAATACATGGCTTGAGTAGACTGGTGATAATCTTAACACCTTTGTAGTTTGCATACGTCCTAGGTTCATCGAATTAGCTAATGTACAAAAAAATTAACAAAATTAAAAAGATAGCCCACTCATACATAGAGTTCAAACCAATAGCACTTTTAGAAAACAAGCCGCCTCAAACAATAGGATACATTCAATAATTTTTGGATTTCCATCTGATAAAACCACTTCAACTACATCTGTGAAAGTAGGTATCGCCAAGTCCCCTAATCCATACCTTGATCCTAGTTCCAAAACTCTAGCATTTCTGACAGGAGTAAAAGCTAACAGATCATTAGTAGACCAACAAACGAAGCATACATCTATATCAGCCAAAACATTGTACATGAACAATGACGGATTGTGAATACAAAAATGTGTCTGAAATTCCTCGAGGCCACAATATACATACATACACACATACACTAGTACTTAAGTAAAATTAAATTAAATTATTATTTTTTAAATATAGATCTAGATTCCTCGCGTACTCCACCACGTCCTTAATATAGCCATGGAGACCACTCTCATACAATCGGACATGAAGAGCCTTTAAGCACCTTTAGTTTATTAGGAGGAGCTCACAAATCTACAAAAAATAACACACAAGAGTACACTAAGAGAACACAGAAGAAGATACAATTTATATAGATAAGTTTAGTTGGATAGAAATATGAGATACCTTGCTAACTCCCCAATTTTGAAGATAGATCTTCTCACTTTCTTGTTAGGGCATATGCACATACTCACCAACAAAATAAACTACAATGTCAAAAGATTAGAATACCACATGATAGTAGGCACACACAAAATTCAATATCTAGAAAATGAGGGAGATCACTAAAATTGAACAAAATAATTACCTGTAGCATCTTGTGCGAGTCATGGTACTTCAAGCCATACAATTGAGCACTTCCACCTTTCTTTGCCTTCGTGAAAGCTCCCTTTATTCATGTCATGTATCCCGGTGGTGTGCGAATAGATGCAATGGAGATCTCCACTCGATCTAGCTCACCTTTGGCTAGAATCCAAAGGTGCTTTAGGGAGAACAATCTTCCCATTGAGGGTTGTATGTGGAGTGGTGGAAGAGAGGGGAGATGCCTCAAGGTCCTCAAATCCTCCCTAGCCCCCAAAGAGTCTCTTTCTCCCATAACGTGGTCCCATAGTGTGTGAGCAACATTTTTGAATATGTGCACGGGATCCAAGAGGTGTTGTATTTTTAAGTCCTTTCAATGTGAAAGCCTAAAAATTATGGATTACCTTGACATACCTCTTGGTAGAGTAACAAGGTGGATCTCTGTTGTAATGATCTTCTCAAATGGTTGCCCATTCTTCCATTGTCAGCTTCAAAGGCGTCTTTCCATTGGTTGGAGCCTTGTATTTTCTATGACTTTGGGGCGGGAAATGATGGTTGTTTGGATAGTTTACCTTGTGCAAGGCATCTGGTTTCTCCGTCACCAATGATGGTCCACAAGTGCGACATGCACAATGGCCTGATGTGGACAACCCTTCACTCATATAAAATTATTAGAGGGAGGATGCAAACTTCTAATGGTAAGGAGGGAGAGACAATGAACACAACATAAGGGAAATATCTCCAAGGCCAGGGTAGTCCTGCATAGTCCACATAAGGATACCTTTCACAGTAGCCTCTCTCCTCTCTCTTGGAAGTGAAACATCAACAACAGGGATACCCTTTCACAACTCCTCAATGAGGGGCTTGAGGTAGACATCAATATTTGATACTTATACTTTCCTAGCACAAACAAAGAGAGAATATACTTCTCTTCTTCATTCTCTCCCATGGTGAAATATTGTAGTTGACGATCACCACAGGCCAAGTGCTCCATGATGTAGACTTAGTGCCAAAGTGGTTGACACCATCACTTGCTAACCCAAGCCTCAAGTGTCAAGGCTCCAACCCAAAATCTAGCCACTGAGTTTTGATGTACCTGCATGCATGTTTGTTTGAGCGATGGTTGGCGTGCCATGGAGAAGCTCCATCATAGACCTGATTTTGAACATATGTTGAATTCAAGGGATAAGTGGAAATATTTTGTGGGGTAAGGGAGCTCCGACTACACCTCTCTTGTAGCGAGCTTCTCCACAAACAGTGAAAGGACAGGGGAAATGACATGCTCATCACCACCCAGCCATGCCCTATATAGGCCCTTGGCCTTCTAAATATAGGGACCCCGCATGTCCGTCCTAGCCCTTGGCCCTGGCCCTTGGCCCGGAATGGTCCTACCCTTGTCCTGACATTACTCCCCCCTTGGAGAAGTGTTTTTGTCAGCGAAAACACAAGTGATGGTATCTTCATAAGAACACTAATGTTTTCTACCGTAACATCCCACATGGATCCAACGGTTCAGTAGGAGGTTTGATGAAACCAAGAGTAACATCTTGATCTTTTACATTGTTGTCCATTTGTAACCATCTGATGGTACCGGTTCCTATCCAAACATACTGCGTAGACTCCATTTAGAACTCTCATGAGCATGGTAAACAAGTTTATCACAACATAGGTGTACCAGAAAGAGTACCTCTTGTCACTTTCCATGAAAGTAATTTGCGAACATAACTCATCAACCAATTTTAAGTCCTTGACTTGGCCCTCTTCTTCATCATCAGTAAACAACCCCAGCCTAATGAGTGTTCAAGGTTGATAACCTGAGTTATACATGAAGAGACTACCTAGTCGCAACATGCGTTAACTGATAGTAAGTAACACCAAAAAGAGAAATAAATGCTTATGAAGCTAATGTACGCACTTTGCATATCCTTTAGCCCAAGATTACACTTTGTAATCTGTCAATCCCCTTGGATACTGACAGTATTGAGGTGTGTTTCCCCCACGGTTTATAGACAGTCTTCCTAGATGACTGGTAAACGGGAAATCACAATAGCGTATAACATTGTTGAGGAATCAACAATGTGCGGAATAACCATCGTGGTTAACTTTTTTTATATATATAAAAAATCCACAAACACCCAAACCGAGCCATGACCTCTATTGGTGATTAGTAGAATCAAAGATAATCTCATAGAGATAGTGCACATAAAATGCAAAATGCTTCATAAGCAACAACTTGAGGAATATGCATGTTGTTCCAAATTAGCCTTTGCTAAACACTAGGGCCCATAACACCTAGTGTGCATGCATTTAGCAAAAAACAGATATGAATCTGTATTTCCATGGTAATTCTTGCCAATACTTATGGCAAATGTGATGCACCTAGCACACAAGAGAAGGAATGTAAATAGTTCTGAAAAGAAACTAAATACTTTCATTTGCAACCTTTTGCAAGCTTTGCTTAAACGTCTGAACCATAATAGAAGGTGAAACCGTGATCACTTCTAGATACAAACAATGAAACTTTTTCATTTGCTATATGTATAAACAACCATCTGTAATGTTGTTTAGCAATACTTGTACCTTAACAAGTCATTCTAAGTATCCGACAATTTCTGGCCACGAAATTGCTCCTGATACGTCGTGCTAAAAATGGTCTAGAAAACAGATGTGACCAGCACTTAGGGACTTTGTCGTGACACATATTTGAAATAGGTGGCGCTAGTGTCAGTCCCAGAGACTCATACTCACCACATGTGGAATATGTCTCAACTAAGGATGTCTGAAAAAGACATCCTACAAGTACAAGATGTACTTGTGTGTGGAGGTAACTCTAAACACTATGCGACAAGAGTGAGAGGGACCCTCATTTATTGCTCCACACTGGCTAAACCGAACTCCTTGAGTTCCTAGACCATGTTGTATCCCATGTGACAACATGTGCCAAATTGAACCCTACAAGTAGGTTCGTAATAGCATAAGGCAGAAAGATAGATTGGATACTTGGCCCAAAATACTTTGTGCCGACATGCCCTTGGCATGACTCTGTAACATTCAAGCGTACTTATACGTCTTGAAAAACCAAGCAAAGCATACTAAAAATGGAGTAACACCAAATCAATACATGCATACGTGGAGATTTGAACGTAATGTTCACTTACCCGTATTCGAATGGAGAGGAGTATGTCCCCTACCTGAAAAAACAAACAGCATTGCACTGGGAAGCCTGGGTGTTTCCTTTGCAATCCAAGCTCTTGGATTAGAATCTACGTAGTCAAACCCCTTGGTAAGCTCTTTGTAGAAATTGCTCAACTAGCAGATAACGTAACCAACATAGTCAACCGTGTACAGGTTGATTGGAATCAACTTGAAAAGTGTGTTTGTCTGCTACCGCGTGGTAAATTGCGGAATTCTTTCCTTGAAAGTATAACTGGAAGAGATCAATGGTGATCCTCAATGCAGATCAAACTGTGGTCCTTAATGCCTATGGGGTGATGTAGCAATCACCCGCCGGGTCTTACCCCAAAACAGTATGTCCATAGACACTCTGTAGTGCTATAGAGAGAGCAAGAGATCCACACAAGTGAACTGCCGAGCTCTTATGGACAGCCATGCTGTCGCAACTGATTCCTACATCTAGACTTTCTTGTAGAGATCAGTTGCTGCTGTGAGTTGAAGATTATCAAAAACTCAACTTGAGTGTCGCGCTGAAAACAAGTAGTGCAAAAATGACACCCTAAACATCCGTAATGACAAGACTCTTGCTTGTCCATTAACGTCGATGTGTACTTCCGTGGGTATATTTTGAAAACAATCACCCAAAGAATGCCAGTAGTTGAGTCTTACCCTTGTCCGGACATCGGCGCTTAGCCTGTTTGGCTCATAGCCCTTATGCAAAATAGTGTTCAATCGACGAACCGATGAAGACTAATTTGAGTAGCATCTTAAGCATGTGCTAGCTATGAGTTAGAGCACCTTGGCCGAAGCTCACTCATGAGCAAAATATGTATCAAAAGCTTGTTATATTATTCCCTAAAAGAGAGAGAGAGGGAGAGAAGAAGAGCATGTTGGGCTGAGGAACTTTCCTTAAGGTTGTAGAGTGTGTACCCAAGCTGTGTGCCCTGATGCATCTTATGCCTGACTTGCAGCTTATCGTATAAGCAGTCCAAAATTTTCTGGTATGACTCTCTCATCGAGAGAGGTAATAGAAAAACATAAAACTCATTCCGACCCACCTACCTTGTAGGGGTCGTGATTGTATGAGAATCCATCACTTAGTCTGTCCTTGACCGAGTTGCGAGTGTGATAGCGGAAGCGTAATCCATGAATTGGTGGAATTCATGCCACCCGGTTAGCATGCCGTGCATGCAGAATTGTGAGCCCTTGGCTACTATAACGGCCTCAGGCAAGAGAGCCGAAACCATAAGTGCCTTGCAGAGTCTGCCAGGGAGCGATGCATCATAGCGTGTTGTTGCCACACATAAAATGGAAGCAAATTGCAATGGTAACAGTTTCCCAAACTGGCGTGCCAATGCCCTTGATGCCAAGTGAATGGGAAGTATCATGGCACGCGTGAGAAGCCTTGGTTCATGTGAATTTGTGAAAGCACTTTGCTTTACATAACAAACAATTTTTTCCAATGAAAACATGAAAAACAAACAAATTTAAAATCAGGCTCACCTAGTTATCCCGTTGTAACCAGTCATCCTGAAATTTTGGATGGAGAAGAACTCGTTCCAAAATGGCTCATAGCCTAGTCTGCTACATGAGAGAGAGTTGTCGCGTGTATATATATACGTCTCTTGTATCATATACATCCATCTGGCATGTAATGAAAGAACCTGCAAGAAGATTACCAAATGCCTTTCAAGTTTGTATGCTCATAGCATAAAAGGTGGGAGTCTCAATGCAAGATGCCTAACTTGAAGCCTTTCTTATAGCCAACTGAGGCGGTTGTTGACAGGCAGAGAGCATGACAAAAAGAATCGACCTTGTTGAGGAATTTCAACTGAAATGAGCTAAGAGTGTGTGACAAGCATCCTTTGGCAATGGCTAGAAATAGTGACAAGGAGTTGGCCATGCTGAACAACATGCCTCTTGCATCAAGTCAAGAAACAGGATGTGCCTATCTTCTTGAGAGACCAAAACTCTGCAAATTTGCTATGCATTTTCATCAAATTGAACCGTCATCGAACTGTGCTTGATGTGGATATTTCTCAATGATATATGCAGCAAGTATGTAATTCATATGATAAGAACCCTTTGGCAGCTTCTAGAAACATGGAGAAGGAGTCGGCCATGCCAAAGAACTTGCCTCCTGCATCATTCAAGCAGTAGGATGTGCTAATCTCCTTGAGATTACAAACATGGCAGATTGGGTATGCTTTTTCATCAAAAGTGAACCACTTGCGAACCCATGCTGCGGAGCAAGGCGGTTGGTACTCAAGCCTTGCTTGATTCCAATATTTAAACCAATCAAATTTTGGCGCTTACGATAATATTCACAAGCCATGCTTGTGCTTTGTCATCGTAAAGGGTACACACGACTGCTGCATGACATAGCGATGCGATATGTTCCAAAAACTTTACCAAAACAAATGCAAAAGAGTTTGCATACTGTATTACGAACTTATACCGACCTAACTTGCCAGCTTCTTGCACTTGCATGAGTAAATACTCACGCCGACGCGCCTTCTCGGCTTCTTGCTTGAAATTTCTGCAACTTGTGACAATTTACACAAATAAAAAGTAGAAATGAGAAAGAGACTTTGCGTACCTGCTGGGAAATTGACTTTGGACTATGTCATGCAACCATGGCCAGTGCCTTGCATGAGCATGCAGTCATGCATGACTGCATCGAGGCAAACCATGGAAGGCCACAGCGTGGGATGCAAGCTTTGTCGATAGGATTACTCTTCATAAAAAACCGCCAAAATAGAGCCTTGCTAGAGAGATGGCAAAGATTGCTTTAAGGTCAATATGCATGCCGAAAGCAATCTTCAAAAACAACGTGGCCCTGGCAGAAATTTTTGCAGCTTATTGATTCTGCACCCACTGAACGGGATGTTGTGAATTGAGTCCGGTGCCCCCTTGTTATATGCCGAGATGCCTTTGGCTTGTATGGGTGTATGCCAGGGTGGGCATGCACCCTATTGCAAAAAAATTTGCCCAAGGGTTTTGACCCTAGGGCAGTGTGTGAAAAAGCTAGTCAATGGCGATGAAGTGCTACAACAGCAGCAGGGCCGTCGAGAGGCGAGGAGGTTCATTGAGTGGCTTGAGGTGCTCGGTTGCGCCCGCCACAGAGACGTGATCTCCTCAACACGGGATCGTGCACTGGTCAAGGCCAAAAACATTCGGTTTTGCGTAGGTGCTGCAGTCACCTTCCCTCCTCGCAAGCGGGGTTCCCACCTCCCGAGCTCTATCGAGTCTTCTGTGTAGAGAAGCGTCCCACCTCATGCACATGCAAGCTAAAGATAAAGGTGGCTCTCCACGCCTGTGTGTCCCCCAAAAAAGAGTGCCTCTGATACCAGTGAAAGGACAGGGGAACTGACATGATCATCACCACCCAGCCATGCCCTATATAGGCCCTTGGCCTTATAAATATAGGGACCCCCTTGACTGCATGTTCGTCCTGGCCCTTGCCTCTGGCCCTTGGCCAGGACTGGTCCTACCCTTGTCCTGACAAACAAGATAGGAAGTAGACATTGCATGCTTGTTGTGGTAGAGTATGCAATCGTTTATGCAAGCACTAAATGGATATTTACAAATAAATAACTATTTATGAGTACTACAAATAAATAGGTTGTAGAGACCCTAACCTTAAATTTTGAATAGTGAAATGACTTTGTGATTATTAAAAAAACAATGATAAAAATAAAGCAAAAATAGGCACAATAATGGACTTTGTTATAGACACAGTAATGGACGCAGTAATAGATGCGGTAACATCCACGATAATATCTGGCGGAAGTTAAAAGACTAGCAGCAAGGCATGCCACGTATTTTTCATGCTCTGCTGCTCTTCCTCTTTCCCTGCCATCGTGCCTGCTCTTCACATTGCTCCCCCCCCCTCAAATTCTCTCTCTCTCTCTCTCTCTCTCTCTCTCTCTCTCTCTCTCTCTCTCTCTCTCTCTCTCTCTCTCTCTCTCTCTCTCTCTCTCTCTCTCTCTCTCTCTCTCTCTCTCTCGCACACACTCACACACACACATTTTGGGGAATTTTCTTCTTCGTCGTCGATTGCAGGAGAAGGGTGATGAACGTCGGCTTTAGGATGCTCAACCGGTAGAAAACCCATCCAAGGCACTGGTAGAACCAAAGTTGGCCGACCATAGAAGAAGGCATGGGCAGGTATGTGTAGGATAGCAGATACATGGAAAAGGGCCAGAGAAGCTACAAAGCTACTAGGCAAATAGGTAGTAGGGAGTATTTATAGATGATGCGGTTTATAGGCCAAGAAGGGATCCAAAAAGAGTTAATTTGGGAGGTACATGAAGGAGGTTGAACAAGCAGTCTCTTTGTGTGGAAATGTAGAGCTTATGTTGATGAAGAATTGGGTCTAGACGGCTCATCAAACAGAGATATGGAGCCCAAGATATTTGAGCTTGAAGTTGCAGTGCATTGCAGACCTAAGACGGATAGGGTAGGTGGAGCCAAGTGATCCATGCCAGTTTGGGTGTGTATTTCTTGATTTATGGAGCCTCTTGGTCTTTTTAGATAGGCAATTTGATGCCCGGATATGAAGTTATAGCAGACAAAGTTTTGGGGGGTGTCGGGTTGATTCGTAGACATGCCATCTGGTGATTTTGGAGCTTTTCTAGGGATAGTATGCATTCTATGCGGTGTATACAGTAGAAAAAAGTGACGAAACCTCAAATGAAGTCTAGATGGGAAAGTTACATCAGTTGGCAATTGAAGGTGGTGATCGACTGAGAGCAATCTAGTGTTTTTTGCCATTTTTGGTGCCTCGGATGGCGGACTCAAAGAAGACCAAAGTCAATGAAACTTGCCGGTGTTGGAGTCAGCAAAACAAAGTCTCGGCCAGGCCTTCCGGCTTGGAAAACCAACCTTGGAGAAAGATATGACAAGTTTGTAGGGTGGGGGTGAAACAAAATGAGTTTTCTAGGAGTTTTTTATGAGAATTAGGGTGTGTGAAGGATGTAGTTGATTGGAGGGAACCACGTGGCAAGCCAAATAAATCCCACAAGCACTGGAATTAAATCACCTTGTGGGTATAAGGCCAGGTTTGTGAGCTCATTGTGGAAGTGTGAAGGGAGAGAGAGCTCCTAGAAGCACTGGCTATGGTGGAGCCTCTCATGACGCTACATGTGCGCGGGCCTGGCAACCATCTTGGCGACGTTGGAGGTGATTTTGATGATGTCTAGTGGCATGCAGGTTAGTGGAGGCGCAGTGGTGGCACCTGTCAGCTGTGAGTCAGGTGATGACATGGTGGTTGCTCCTGCTAAGGGGTGGTTCCCACATGATTGCTACGGGCCCCACTTTTTGAGAGAAAAGGGGAAGCCCCCACTAGCAATATTGCTAGTGCTAGGGGGGCTGTCTCATGGCAATTGGAAGGCAGAGAGAGAGAGAGAGAGGGGAAGAATCAAAGGGCAAGTGGGCGGCCGAGTGAGGCGACCTAGAGGAAAATTTAAAGCGGACAAAACCAAGGGGGCAGTTTCAAGCGGGCCAAACACGGCGAGGTGTCCATCATGTAGGGATGATACTAAAATGAGTAAGCCACTTGGGTGCAATGCAAGAAAAATACCAAAGAGAGATCAAGTTGAGGTGCACAATCTGAAAAGATCCATTGTTTTTCTTTTTTTGGGCTTTTCCATCTCTATAAAAGGAGCTCTAAATGAACTTTCAAGGGATTTTTCCCCATTTTGATGGTACAGATAGCTAGAGAGGGCTACGGACCTCGGATTTTGAGCTCATCGAAGCTGTGCCAATTGAGCCATTTTGTACATGGTTGTGTTGATGTCAAAAATTCTAATATCTAACCAACCCAAATGATTTTCTCATATTAAATTTATCACTTAATGTGGGAGAATAAACGGGAACAAGTGTTAAGATATAGATATGTGCTTTTAGATCTATCTCAACACGGGGCCAATAGTAAAGGGGCCCAAATGGGAGATGGTCTATCAAGAGCAAGGCTAACCAATGGAGCATAAGACCTTAGGGTTAGCTTCATTGAAGACCTCCAATAATGTGTGAAAAAGTCCTTTGACCTTAGGTAAGCTAGGGCTGAGCTTGACGTGGGAACCTGACCCAAGCTCGAGGTTCTTAACCTGGTTGAGGTGCTTGTCGTGCTTGAGGTGTTTTTCCTGCTTGAGGTTCTTGATTAAGGTGCTTGAGGTGCTTGACTTACTCCATGCTTGAGGTGCTTGACTTGTCGCTTGATTAAGGTGCTTGAGGTGCCTTGACATGCTTGCCTGAGATGCTTGTGGGAATACCCCCTAGTCCAAGTGCTTTGTCATGCTTGATGACTAAGGTGCTTGAGCTCCTAAAGTCAAAAATATCCCTACAAGGAGGGGGGCGAGCCTACAAGGGGGGGGGGGGGGGGGCGGGGGGGATGAGAGAGAACACACACACACACACACACAAGGGAAGCCCCAGCTTGAAGAGGCAGCAAGGACACTTGTCAAGTTCCTCCTCATGTTGCCCTCATGGTGTGCCTGAAGCCTATTGGTTGGCCACCCAAGGGGTCCAATGATAGTTTAGGATATTTAATTAATTGATTTTTCATTTATCAAGTCCTCTCTCTCAAAGGGGAAAGGGGGACACTTGTCCCAAGGCTACCCCTGTTGCTTGTAATGGCTCCTGCTTGTGATTGGCTAGGCCTGGAGGGGTCCAATGAGATTCAAGCATGAGCTACAAGGGGGGGTCGACTCAAGCAAGCTAGGGGGGTGCTTAGGGGGTATACTCACCCACACACACTCACAAACACTCTCATTGTGTGCTATGCAAAGTGCAAGAGCTCCCTCTCCAAGCAAGTAGAGGTTGAGAGCCTACACCAACACTCTTGGCTATGGAGTGCAAATCCAACCAAGAGCCATGCTTCAATGCTTGAGCTTGTCATCTCCTTCTTCTTCATTACTATGCTATTATGTATGCTAGCTCAAGAGTTATGATAAGTGAGGAACTAGCTCTTTCTCGTATGAAATGTTTCTTCTTCCTCTTCCCTACCCTCATTCTCTGCTAGCTCTCTCCACCTTCGAAGGTGTTTGAGGTCTTGGGACTGAGGCTTGGTATAGTTAAAGCTTTCTTCAAGTTTAGGTTATGCTATGATGGTGATGCATGAAGCTTTCCATCTTCATTGCTTCACCTAGGTCACAAGGAAAACAAAGAATGTATTGTAACAAGTCTTTCTTTATGGGAGAAATCATAATACAAATGCCTATTGGAGGGGGGACCGGCTCCACATAAATCCGGTCCTCAACTGTTGTCATGTTCTCTAAATTCTCTCTCTTGCAAAAGTATTGTCTATGCCAAGTTAACTAATTGCTATGATTATGTTACTATCTTCAATTATGTCTACCCGCTATGCTCACAAAATCATTTCTTGAAAGTACTCTCTTTAATTTCCGCTACTCTCAAGTTAAATAGGCCAATTCCATTACATTGGTATCAGAGCATTTGGTTTCTCTTTTCTTGCTTAAGAAGAGAGGTCCTTAAGTAGCCTATAAATGGTTGATGTTGTTAATTATAATAGGTTAAGTGGAACTGGGATCTATTATCGGTTTTGTTGAGCCCACTATGTGGGGGATGGTGCACACCTCGGGAGCTTTGGACTTAATAATGGAGTCTTTTTAGAATTTCCTAAGGCTTTACCATTATTGAGCCATAAGAAGTCCGAAAGGAGATAGCCCTTGGCAACTCTGCTATGTTAGACCTACTCCTCTACTCTCTATAATTAACCACTTCGAGCCGTGGGTGTAGATACTTAAGAGACGATTTTCAAAGGCTAAGAGGAGTGGCAACTAAGGTTTTGAATTGCCAAAGCATATATTAAGTACATACATAAATTTTGTTAACATGGCTGACAATAATCAAGAGAGTAGAATGAACATTGATAGCTTTGATTTTGCACATGAAGGTGCTAATGATGATGCTCCCATGTTTGTGAATTATCTCGTCACTAGGTTGCAACAAGCTATGCGCAACCCTGTTTTGCAAGCCGAAGTTACTCAACAACTTCGTGCTTATGTAATTTCCCTTCCTCTCCCAGAAGAAAGAGATCTTAGGAGGCCTCTTGAAGAGACCCCCAAAAGAAGACTCTCTCCCATTTGAGAGGAGGAATCTAAAGAGAAAGAAAGCAATGACAGTCTAAGTTCTTCTGAAGATGTGGCTCCACGAAGACGGCGGTCTAGACGATCGCCTACTCCTCCCAAGAGGAAAAGAGCAACCTATAGTCCTTCTCCTCATCACTTTGAAAGGCAAGAGAGGAAACAAAGGAAGAAAAGGGCTAGGAAGAGGTCACCCTCTTCTCCTTCTTCTTCACCTTCCTCCTCTTCCGATGAAATTTACGGCTATTCTCCTAGAGAATACAAGAGGGGAGGACATCGCAAATCATTTCCTGCATGGCGAAGGTCACAAAAGCTAAAGAAGTTCAAGGAGGGAGGAAAGAGTATCTCTTTTCTCACCTACGATGGCACCTTTGGTGCTACCGACAAAGTGTTGGCCTTCATCCAGCAATTTGATGCGGCCTTTGGGGACGAGGGCTTCACAGAGTCCTCCAAGCTACGCCATGTAGCTATGCACTTCCAAAAATCAGCTCGTCAATGGTGGGCTAGCCTTCGTGGCAATGGAGAAGCCCCAAAGACATGGAAAACTCTACGAGTTTCCATCATGAAGCAATTTCTTCCAAGTGATACTAAAGATAAAGTTCTTACCGAATGGCGCGGCTTGAAGCTTCTCTCTCATGAGTCTATCAACAAGTATGTAGACAAGTTTTGGGATTTACATCTCAAAGCTACTGTCTTTCAAAAGATAGACTTTGCCGAACAAAGACAACAATTCTGTTGGGGATTACCTGAAGAGATGGCCGAATACATCAACTCTCAACGGCCCGGTACTATTACCGAAGTAATCCACCACACCATGGTTGCTTCACGCATCAATTTCCATCAAGGGGCTAGACGTAATGTCAAGCCCATGGAAAACAAAGATAAAAATGATGCAAAGGGGAAATCCAATTCTCAAAATAATTCCCAAGGCACTTCCAACAACAACAATCGGTCCAAGGAGAAGGGAGTTTACAAAGGTAAAAACAAACTCTCTTCTGAAGAGCTTGAAGCTTTTCGCAAGGACCATAAGTGTTTCAAGTGTGGAGAGCAAGGACATGGCTATCGTTCTTGCCCCAAGAAGAATACTCGCAATGAGACTCCTAGGGCTTCCACCATCGAAGCTCCAAAAGAGGATGGTCATTGCAAAGGATCATCACTTTCCTATGCGTGGGGAAAGGTAAGAGAGCATGATGCCTTCATCTTGTTTGACCCAGGCTCTACTCTCAACTTCATATCAATAGAGTTGGCCACCAAGTTGGGCATTCAAGCTTTTGAGATGGGAGATATAGTAATAGCCGATGCAGCTTTCAAGGGACAACAAGCCTTTGTTACTCCCTTGATTGGGAAGTTGAGGCTTCATGTCCAAAGCTATGTCGACAAAGAAGACTTCTTCATCTCTCCTCTCCAACATCAGGATGTTATCCTAGGGGGGCACCATGGTTTGATCGCATGGCTGCCAACATGAAGTTCCCTGAAAGGAGAATTTACTTCACCTACAGGGGAAAGAACATGTATATAGATGCTAGTGAGCGTGGTCGCACTATTCCACTTGTAAATCCTCTTTCTTTTGATAAATCAATGAAGAGCTCAGTTTCTGCGTACATGATTTATGTCAAAGAGTCTCTAAAAGCTAATAATGTTTCATCAAATGAAAATGATAGGAATCAAGAAGAGTTAGACTTATCTACTTTTCTAAAAGGATTCCAAGATGTGTTCATTGATGATATCCCTATGGATCTACCTCCAAAACGAGGGGATGATGACCATCGAATTGAGCTCCTTCCAGGAAGCTCGCCGCCTAACAAACCTCCTTATCGAGTCTCACAAGCTCAACAAGAGGAGATTATGAGGCAAGTACAGGAATTGGTAGACAAAGGGATGGTGAGGCCTAGTTCCTCTCCCTTTTGTTCTCCAGTCCTTTTAGTGCAAAAGAAAGATGGTACATACCGTATGTGTGTGGACTATCGAGCACTAAACCATATCACTATCAAAAACAGATTTCACGTGCCTCGGGTAGAAGCTCTGTTTGATAAGCTACAAGGCTCTACCTACTTCAGTAGGATTGACCTTAAGAGTGGCTATCATCAAATAAGGATAGTGGATGAAGATATCCTAAAGACCGCGTTTCGCACAACATTTGGTCTTTATGAATATCTAGTCATGCCTTTTGGCTTGACTAATGCACCAGCTACTTTCAATCGTCTCATGGAGAAAATTTTTAGACCATATCATAAATTCACTGGAGTGTTCTTTGATAATATCATCATCTACTCCAAGTCTTTGGAGGAACATAAGCAACATCTCCAAGTGATTTTTCAAGCCTTGAGGGAGAACAAACTTTTTCTCAACCAAAAGAAAAGTGAATTCTTCCTTCAAGAGATTCAATATCTAGGTCATATTATCTCTCACGATGGTATTCGTATGGATCCATCAAAGTTAGAGGTAATAAAATCATGGCCTAAACCAAGGAATCTACATGAGCTAAGAAGCTTTATTGGTATGTGTGCATACTATAGACGCTTCATAGCAAAATTCTCTCAAGTAGCAGGACCACTACATGACTTAACAAAGAAGAACGTTAAGTTTGTATGGACTGCTAAGGAGCAAAATGCTTTTGAAAAACTCAAAGAGAAGCTTACTTCCCAACCAGTCCTCGTGCTTCCGGATCTCTCAAAGCCATTTGAGGTCCAATGTGATGCTTGTGGTGATTGCCTTGGAGCAGTTTTGCTTCAAGAAGGGCATGCCATAGCATATGAGAACTGAAGGCTCAATAGTGATGAACGAGTCTTGGGCATTTATGAGAAAGAGCTTTTAGATGTTCTACATACCCTAGACACATGGAAGCACTACCTATTGGGGACTCCATTTATCCTCCGAACCGACCACCAAAGTCTCAAGTATTTCATGATGCAAACCAAGCTTTCCGACAAACAAATGAGGTGGGCAAATTTTCTTTCGCAATTTAATTTCCATATTGCTCACATAGCTGGTAAGCACAATCAAGTTGCCGATGCACTTTCACGACGACCAAAAGTTAATGCGGTGTCTATAGCTACTCACAATGATCTATCCTCTATGATAGATGAGTATTCTACTGACCCTGACTTTACAGACATAATGTCAGCCCTTTCTTTGGGGAAGAAAGAGGAAACATTCACCTTGCAGGATGGTTATCTTCTCCACGGAAATAGGCTATGTGTTACCCATTCCCTTCGTGAGAAGGTTATGTATGAATCCCATGCTCCTCCATATGCAGGGCATAGAAGTATTCAACCTACTCTCCGAGGAGTAGAGACGTATTTCTATTGGCCTACCATGAAAGTGGACATACAAGAGTATGTTTCAAAATGTGTAGTATGCCAAAAGACCAAGTATGATAGAGGGAAGCAACCTGGATTACTCCAGCCATTGCCTATTCCAAATTCACCATGGGAGAGTATATCCATGGATTTCATCTTTGGATTGCCCAAGTCTATCCATGGGAATACAGGAATATGGACAATAGTCGACAGGTTTAGCAAGCAAGCACATTTTATTCCTGTTAAAAAGACTATTAAGGCACATCAAATGGCAACTCTCTTCATATCTCAGATTTTCAAGCACCATGGATTACCCACATCCATCGTGTTAGATAGAGATCCTAGAATGACCAGTAATTTATGGAAAGGTCTCTTTGAAAATCTAGGAACAAGATTGAATTTCTCTTCGGCCTATCACCCACAAACGGATGGCCAAAGTGAGATAGCCAATCTTACGATACTCGATCTACTCAAAACTTATGTTACCGAAGTAGATCAACGCTCACAATGGGAAAAGTATTTACTGCTAGTAGAGTATGCCTACAATAATACTGTACATACTTCTACGGGGAAAGCACCTTTCGAGATCATAGAGGGAAGACCTAAAAGTCCCTTGCTACTGAAAGTACATGGGAAGATCTTTTCTGCCGATGAGTATAGCCGTGACCTACAAGAATCTTTTCAAAAGATTAGGGAGGCTATAGCCATCTCTCAACAAAGGCAAAAAGCTGCTGATGATAAGCACAGAAGAGCCTTAATGTTCAAAGAAAATGATTGGGTCTTACTCAAGTTTCCTAAGGCTCGATTAAGGCAAACGACGGGCAAAAATCCTACGGGCCATCAAAAGTATTATGCTAAACTAGCAAAAAGATACTATGGTCCTTTCCAAATCTTGAAGCCTATCAATGAGATGGCTTATCAACTCAAGTTGCCCAACCATTGGCTTATACACAATGCCTTTCATGTAAGCCTACTTAAGCCCTACAAAGGAGAGCCACTAATTGAACCAATTATTGAAGACCCTCCCGAAGTCGAAGACCAAGAAGAGGTGCTACAACCCGAAGCTGTCCTTCGGCATGAAGACAAGGTACTACGACATGGTAAGATAATCCGACGGTATCTTATTAAGTTCAAAAATTATCCTTTTGAAGATGCTAAATGGATGCAAGGAGTACAACTTAAGGATAATATGAACTTTGTCAATGCTTACAATGCTACATTAGAGTAAGCAAATGTACAAATTTCTTTTAAATGACTCATGTTTTTGTCTTATATGACTAGTCCTCTTTTTAATTGTGCACAACTTTAACTAGTATGCATGCTTAGAATCATGTTTGTGATGACGACGTCTCTCAAACACCAAGTAGAATTTGTCACTCTACTTTGGGAGAATGAAATGGACTAAAGAGAAGACATGCTTGCCGCAGTTATGTCTCCCAAGCACCAAATGGATTAGTCATCCATCCTGGAAAGATATCGTAGGGTAAAAAAGGGATCCTCTACCCGCTAAGTACGATTGACTAATGACTAAGCCTTTATCTCTTCTACCTCATAGTCGAGGACGACTATGATTTCAAGAGAGAGGTAATGTCATAAAATCTAATATCTAACCAACCCAGATGATTTTCTCATATTAAATTGATCACTTAATGTGGGAGAAGAAACGGGAACAAGTGTAAAGATATAGATATGTGCTTTTAGATCTATCTCAACACGGGGCCAATAGTAAAGGGGCCCAAATGGGAGATGGTCTATCAAGAGCAAGGCTAACCAATGGAGCATAAGACCTTAGGGTTAGCTTCATTGAAGACCTCCAATAATGTGTGAAAAAGTCCTTTGACCTTAGGTAAGCTAGGGCTGAGCTTGACGTGGGAACCTGACCCAAGCTCGAGGTTCTTAACCTGCTTGAGGTGCTTGTCGTGCTTGAGGTGTTTGTCCTGCTTGAGGTTCTTGATTAAGGTGCTTGAGGTGCTTGACTTACTCCATGCTTGAGGTGCTTGACTTGCCGCCTGATTAAGGTGCTTGAGGTGCCTTGACATGCTTGCCTGAGATGCTTGTGGGAATACCCCCTAGTCCAAGTGCTTTGTCATGCTTGATGACTAAGGTGCTTGAGCTCCTAAAGTCAAAAATATCCCTACAAGGAGGGGGGCGAGCCTACAAGGGGGGGGGGGGGGGGGGGGGGGATGAGAGAGAACACACACACACACACACACACACAAGGGAAGCCCCAGCTTGAAGAGGCAGCAAGGACACTTGTCAAGTTCCTCCTCATGTTGCCCTCATGGTGTGCCTGAAGCCTATTGGTTGGCCACCCAAGGGGTCCAATGATAGTTTAGGATATTTAATTAATTGATTTTGCATTTATCAAGTCCTCTCTCTCAAAGGGGAAAGGGGGACACTTGTCCCAAGGCTACCCCTGTTGCTTGTAATGGCTCCTGCTTGTGATTGGCTAGGCCTGGAGGGGTCCAATGAGATTCAAGCATGAGCTACAAGGGGGGGTCGACCCAAGAAATCTAGGGGGGTGCTTAGGGGGTATACTCACCCACACACACTCACAAACACTCTCATTGTGTGCTATGCAAAGTGCAAGAGCTCCCTCTCCAAGCAAGTAGAGGTTGAGAGCCTACACCAACACTCTTGGCTATGGGGTGCAAATCCAACCAAGAGCCATGCTTCAATGCTTAAGCTTTCCATCTCCTTCTTCTTCATTACTATGCTATTATGTATGCTAGCAACAAGATTTACGATAAGTGAGGAACTAATTCTTTCTCCTACGAAATGTTTCTTCTTCCTCTTCCCTACCCTCATTCCCTGCTAGCTCTCTCCACCTTCGAAGGTGTTTGAGGTCTTGGGACTGAGGCTTGGGATATCTAAAGCTTTCTTCAAGTTTATGTTATGTTTGTGATGCATGAATATTTCCATATTCATTGCATCACCTAGGCCACAAGGAACACAAAGACT
The DNA here is from genome assembly GCF_014529385.1 of Adiantum capillus-veneris. Classification (NCBI taxonomy): domain Eukaryota; kingdom Viridiplantae; phylum Streptophyta; class Polypodiopsida; order Polypodiales; family Pteridaceae; genus Adiantum; species Adiantum capillus-veneris. The sequence goes on along the minus strand of NC_140943.1, from coordinate 44,538,451 downwards.
GTATTGTAACAAGTCTCTCTTAATGGGAGAAATCATAATACAAATGCCTATTGGAGGGGGGACCGGCTCCACATAAATCCGGTCCTCAACTGTTGTCGTGTTCTCTAAATTCTCTCTCTTGCAAAAGTATTGTCTATGCCAAGTTAACTAATTGCTATGATTATGTTACTATCTTCAATTATGTCTACCCGCTATGCTCACAAAATCATTTCTTGAAAGTATTCTCATTAAATTCCGCTACTCTCAAATTGAATAGGCAAATTCCATTACATTGATGCTAGTGGAATCCGTAATTGTTGCCTCTTGGCATTCATTCCCCCTTCTCCCTTCTCTTCTCTGCTTGTGTGCATGTGTTTTCGGGCGTGTGTCAATGTGTGTGCCCCCCAAGTTCTTTTATGCAAAGGGAGATAGAGAGAGTCTGTGTGCATGTGGAAGGTTATGAGTTGGGCGGAGCAAAATGTTTGAGCTTTTTTGGTACATTTCAAAGCGTGTGTGCATATGGGCGTGTGTAAACAGTGGTTTGCTTGCGGATAGTGTCGAGTTTTGAAGGTTAACTCTAGTGGATTGGGGTTATGTCTATACCCTAGGCTATAGTGAGGCACTCTGTTGTGTTCACGCTGTGTTCCCCTTTCCCTCTCTCCATCGTCTAGTGACCCCAATGAGGAGCTGTCTGATGCTCCAATTTGAAGGCTAAAGCGACGTTTGGTAGCCAATGAAGAGGTTGGCTGATGGTCAAAGTGTTCGATGATCGAGTTTGAAGCTAGCTAAAATGGTGGAGCCAAATTTTGGCCCCATATTAATGAGCGTTGAAGATCTTGAGGATTGGTTGGCAGATTTTGAGCTATGTCTATTGTAGATGCATATGTTGATAGATGCGAAAAAGCTACAAACAGTGCCAATGTTGATGCACAGACGAGCCAATGTTTGATTTGATGGTTTAAAGAGTAGTGATTGAGGATCATGGCAGGAGCTGTAGAATCATTTTTTAGAGCAGTTTTGAGAAGTGGTTATTGTGGAAGAAGCTGGTGCAAGGTTGAAGGCGGTACGCAAGGATGTAAGTAAATATTTTTCCATTTTCATTGAGCAGTTTGAAACCTATTGAAAGCAGTTAGAATTTATACCGGGACAAAAGGCAATCATTATTTGAAGCTATCAAAGCTAGCTTGAATTCGAGGATTAGAGAAAAGGTCGAGGATGGTGTGGATATGTATGAGCATATGGTCTATCTGGCCAAGATGAAGAGCCGAAAAGGTAAAGTGGAAGCTGGAGTTGGGCATGTTAAAGCATGGAGATTATGTGTCTGTTGTGGCAATAGAGGAGTTACTACAAGAGGTCACTTGAATTTCGGCGTCACTGAAGGGTGTTGGTATATGTGTGTGAATTTATGGAGGGAGCTAAGGTTTTTTCTTAAAATTGATTTTCAAATTTCCGACGCTTCTTCCGGTGTGTATTCCGATGGTAGCGCAAATGCACATACCGATGCCTGTTTCGACGGCTGTACGGACACCTGTACCAACGGCACCTTCAAAATCAAAACCGTGGGCTTTCTCTACGCATTTCTCTTAGTTCTTGCATGTTTTTTGAAGCTCTCCTCTTCCCCATCTCTCACAGATCTTCTACAATACACGCCATCAGAGATGCTAATCTTGCTTGTGGGTTAGCGCATAACACTAAGGTAAGATTGTTTTCATGTTTACTTGTAGATTTAGGGTTTAGGGTTTAACTTTGTGTTTGTGTGTGCATTTTTGCAGGCTCGAGGACTTTTACAACAACTTTCATTGCTCAATAGGACAAATGTGAGTGCTCAAACCTTTAAATCCATATTAAGTTTTTTATTGAATTATGTCGTTTTTCAAATTATGCAGTTGATGGGGTTTATGTTTTAGGTTCAGTTTAGGTTATATGTTAAGTTAGATTAGGTTAGGTTACGTTAAGTTACGCTACGTTGTTAGGTTAGGTTATACGTTAGGTTAGGTTAGGTTACCTTATACGTTAAGTTAGCTAAGTTAATTTTAGGTTATACGTTAAATTAGGTCAGCTTATCTTATATGTTAGGTTAGGTTAAGTTAATCTACGTTAGGTTATGTTAGGTTAGGTTAGGTAAAGCTACATTAGGTTAAGTTAGGTTAAGCTACTTTTGACAATACGGCAACGCCATAGAGCTAAGCAACCCAAAAAAAAACACAATGGAGATCCGTTTGGCAAAACGGAAAGCCATAGATCTTTCCCACAATGCATATGCATTGTGGGCAAGCTCTATGACTTGCCGTATTGACAATGACTGACCATTGTGTTGTCTATATGTTTGCGAGAGATTTTCAAGCGCTAAAATTGCCTCGTGCCCCTAAAAACAACACAATGGCGATCCGTTTGGCAATACGGCAAGCCATAAAGTTTTTCCACAAGACATATGCATTGTGGGCAAGCTCTATGGCTTGCCATATTGCCAACGGCTTGCCATTGTGTTGTCAATATGTCTGCGAGTGGTTTTCAAGACATAAAATCGCTTCGTAACTCTAAAAACAACACAATGGTGATCCATTTGCCAAATTGGCAAGCCATAGAGCTTGCCCACATCGCATATGCATTGTGGGAATGCTGCATGGCTTGTCGTTTTACTAAACACTTCAGGATTGTGTTGTTTTTATGTTAGGTTAGGTTAGGTTAGGTTTAGGTTATAGGTTAGATGAGATTATAGGTTAGGTTAGAGCTATCGATGTCATAATAGTCCCATGATTGTCACAAATTTTTACATTTCATCTTACCAATTGCCATAAAGGGTTTTTTGACATATGACATTAGAAGAACAATCTACAAAATCAGTGAGTTGGTACACTAGATCAGTTCAAAAGAGATAAGAGAAGACAACATCGATGCAGCACACTTAAATGCTATTGAAGCAGTGTGCATGGTGGAGAAGTACTTTCTAGCAAAAATTCTTACCATCCAAATGCAGGTAATTGTGCATGTGGTCAATGAAGTTGCAATTGCTGGGGTGGTCCATAGTAGGTGGGTGTTCTTCTCAGAGAGATTTATGAAGACTTTAAAGGGGTTCGTTCGTCAAAGGGCTCGCCCCGAGGGTAGCATGGCCGAAGGATGGCTTGTACAAGAGTCTCTTATCCTCATCAGTGAATTTTTGGTCTCAATTGATCCAAAGATGCCCCAAATGTGTACTACTGAGGTCAGCATCAAGGTGACAGTGGATGAACCACAGGGACAAGGCATCGTTAGGAAGATGGAAATCACAATGTGAGAAAAGGTTATGAGATTTTTCCTTCTCAACTCGGCCATCATGCAAAAGTGGCTAGAGAGGTACGAAGTTGAAAATCAACAATGTTTGACAGATCGCTTTCAATTCAAGCGCAACCGTGCAACTAGAAACCTTCCTTTTCCAGATCGTCTTCAAAAATTGCCCAACTTTCCAACTGGGCGGTGGGTAGATGCGACACTCTCAGAGGAAAAGAGGAGTGGAGTGTTGATTACTGAAGAGGAAGAGGAGATGTCAAGGGGTTGTGATTGCCATGTACATTTCACAACTTCCTTTTCGAGCTCCACATGAAAATTAGTTTCCTTTAATAACTCTTAGTCTTCAAAAATTGCCCAACATTCCAACTGGGCGGTGGGTAGATGCGAAACTCTCAGAGGAAAAGAGGAGTGGAGTGTTGATTACTGAAGAGTAAGAGGAGATGTCAAGGGGTTGTGATTGCCATGTACATTTCACAACTTCCTTTTCGAGCTCCACATGAAAATTAGTTTCCTTTAATAACTCTTAGTCTGTTTCAATTTTTTAGCTGCAGTATCACAAATATGGAGCTTTGTGGTCGCATGGGAAGCACTTCAGAGTGCAACGGATCGATGAACAAAGGGTCACTTTCGGCAGTGGTATTAGGGCAAGCTTCGTCCAAGAAAGTAGGAGTAGTGCCAGAGCACGTTGGAGTCTGCTAGAGCGTCACAGCTTGGGAGTGGAGGCTACGATACGCTTCGACATGAGTTTGTAAGTATTATACGTATACTTTAAATTATTGATAATATATATGTTATTTGAAGATTTATCTAATGATTAAACCATAACCTTGCAGGAAGTTTCCATGAAGCGCCTTCCGACACGCCAAGAGGAGAAGTATGGGTACAAGCATGTACTTGTGGCCCTTTTGACCCAGCTCCTGCAGGAGGAGGGAGAGGACGTCAATTGGGATACATTACCATGAGGTTCTTCTCACTCAGTGATTGTTTGCATATGTACAGTTTTGTAGTGCTTATGTTTATGGTTAATGGTTATGTTTATGGTATGGCACAAATTTTATGGTTAAGGTTTGACAGTCAACTTAAGATTATGGTTTTGCTATGATGGTATGACAATCATCTGATGGTTATGGTTATGGTTATGGTTGTGCAATGATGGTATGGCTATTATGATTATGGTATGACAAGCTAGTTATGGTAATGGTTATGTTATGGCAAACAGGTTATGTTTATGGTTTTACAATTTTCAACTCATGTTTTAATTATGTTCACAAGTTATGATAGACTTACAATTTTGCTCATTGCCATACACTCGCTCTTTAGCGTTAGCTTGTAGGTGGAGTGTGGTTGCTTGTCCACTCTTCCTTTGCGCAGAGAGGGTTGTTTTCTTTTGCTGCAATACATGTAGCACTAGTTCCCAACCCTCTCTACCCAAAAAAAATTTGCAGGTTCGGTCGTCGGTACAGGTGACGATATGAGCGTCGGAGTTTACTATTTAAATACCGGTGCTTATTACGTTGTGTATTCCGACACTTATTTAAAGGTTTATTTCGATGTCCACTATACCGATGGTCATACCGGCACTTAGATACCGGCGTATCTTTCGATGCCTATTTCAGTGCTTTTTAGTTTAAAAAGTAACTTCATTCCGTCAGTACCTGCACCGATTTCTGTGCGACGTCTTGTAGTGAGTGTTCTTTGGTCTGCGGTTTCAGTTGTTTGAATTGTAGGGCCTGTGGAGATAAGGCCTATGGTTGGTTATGCTCCTTGGAGGGTTCCAGATTATGATGTACCTATGCCGAGGGTGGATGAGCTTGTCAATGAGGAGAAGCCCCATGTTGAGGTGAAGCAAGGTGCAAAAGCAGTAGCATATGTTGAGGTTCTAGTGCGGATTAAAGAGGTAAAGCGTGTTCTTGTGAATAGTTTGCATGAAAATGTAGCGGAGTGCAATCAGGTTGCAGATACCTAGGGATCAGGACCAAATGGAGAAAGTGTCCAAATCCATGGAGATGGTCAAGGATTTGTGGAGCAACAAGCGGATGAATCTGCAGATGCGGAGTTGGTATATGATGCCGGTGATGGAAAAGATACAAGCTTGAGATGCTGGGAGAAAAGCGAGGAGGATAGAGTGGATGAGTCCACATCCTATGGCTTGGAGATGGAGTTTGACAAACCTGAGCTGGTAAAGGTAAAGCTGCCTTATTTTGTGTTTAATGATATGGTGATAGCCCATGTTCAAGAAGAGCAAGGAACCGAGCAAGCTATTGTGCTTAATGGAGACCAAGTGGAGGAGTCTATGCCCACAAATGGAGCTATGCAGATGGAGATGGTGCAGATTCTTTCCGCAAGGGATGAAGTGGCCCTACCTATGGATGATGACCAGGAGGAGGCAATGTGGGGAGAATTTCTCTCTACCTTGGAAGAGCATGATGCAGTGGTAGAAGAGGTGATTGCATTATGAATAGCTGAAGCTGATAGACAGGTGGAGCTGATTGATCTTAAAGAGTAGCAGGTTGTAGTAGAAGGGCTCAATGATGCTGGAGATGAGTGCGGTGCTATGAAGGATGAGGTTGTGTTGCCAAAGATGGTGGAGATTCCGGTGCAGCAAGCATGTCCGATGATGGATAAAGGATAATCACAAGGGGTAGCTTTGCTTCCATTGAATCTATGTGAGCTATGGTTGATGTGTATGGCGATGGATACTACTGTGCGATGGATGGTTCAGCAGGTGCAAGGATCTATGGGTGAGGTCTCCACTTTATATGGATGGGAGGGAGGTTCAAATATGTGTTCAAATGTGTTGTCAGGTAAATGTATCTTTGATGTTGGTATGCTTGGTGTTGCTCGATATGTAGAGGGCAGTTTTCAGAGGGATGCATGAAGTGTTGAATGCAGGCTATGGATGGTCTATACACATGATGGTCTAAGTGCTGGGGTGAAACACACCAATTGCAGGTTTTTGATCAAGGTGGAAGCTATGTGGTGCAGGGGGTGGAGCAACCCACTTAAAGGTTTGGCAGTAGGTGTAATGGAAATGGCCTATGAACTTTGAAAGTAGCGGAATTAGGAAATTAGGTGAAGCACTTTTGAGAGATTACTTTGTGAGCATAGCGGATGAACTTAATTGATGGTAACAACATAAACATGGTACTTCGTTAACTTGTCATGAACAATACTTTTGCAAGAGATAGAGTTTAGAGAACATGACAATAGTTGAGGACCGTATTCAAATGGAGCCGGTCCCCCCTCCAATAGGAATTTTTATTATAGTTTCTCCCATCAAGAGAGACTTGGTACAATACAATCTTTGTGTTCCTTGTGACCTACGTGATGCAATGAATATGGAAAGCTTTATGCATCACAAGCATAACATAAACTTGTAGAAAGCATTAACTATCCCAAGCCTCATTCCCAAGGCCTCAAACACCTTCAAAGGTGGAGAGAGCTAGCAGGGAGAGGGTAGGGAAGAGGAAGAAGAAACATTCTATAGGAGAAAGAACTAGTTCCTCACTTATCATTACTCTTCTTGCTAGCATACATAATAGCATAGTAATGGAGATGGAGAAGATGGTTGCAAGCTTAAGCATTGAAGCATGGCTCTTGGTTGGATTTTCATTCCATAGCCAAGAGTGTTGATGTAGGCTCTCACTTCTCACAAGCTTGGGGAAGGAGGTGGTGTTCCTCAACTTTCACCAAGTGAGAATCGATCCACAAAATGAGTGTGTGTGTGTGTGTGTGTGTGTGTGTGTGTGTGTGGTGTATATTCCCCTAGCACCCCCCTTGCTTGCTTGGGGTGAGTTGAAACTTTTCTCCATGCTGCAAGCTCATTGGACCCCTCTCCCCCAAGCCAATCACATGCAACATGTAGTCAAGTACATGGGTAGTCTTTTGACAAGTGGCCTCCTTACCCCTTAGAGTGAGAGTGCTTGAAAATATCTAGATATTTGTTGGATGGAAGTAGAAGCTCATTGGACCTCTCTTTAGCCCAACCAATAGCATTCAAGTACACCATATGGTTAAGCTTAGTGAGAGTTTGACATGTGTCCCATGTGCCCTTTTAGAAAAGGGGTGCCCCTTGGGTGAGTGGAAGCTTAGGTCAAAGATTCCCCTAACTTTGGACTTTTATGCATAGGAAGCTTCTCAAGCAACTTCCTCATTAAGTGTGTAGGGTCTCTTTTTAATTCAAGCATCTTACCTCCCATGCATAGGAAACTTCTCAAGCAACTTCCTCATTAAGTGTGTAGGGTCTCTTTTTGACTCAAGCATCTTACCCCCCATGCACAGGAAGCTTCTTAAGCATCTTACCCCCCATGCATAGGAAGCTTCTCAAGAAACTTCCTCATTAAGTATGACAAGTACCTCAAGTACCTTAGTCATCAAGCATGACAAGCACCTTAGGTGAAGTTCCCACCTCAAGCTTAGCCCTAGCTTGCCTAAGGTCAAAGGCAAGTTTAGGTCGGGTTCCCACCTCAAGCACAACCCTAGTTTTCTTAAGGTCAAGGAAAAGTTTAGGTTGGGTTCCCACCTCAAGCTCAGCCCTAGCTTGCCTAAGGTAAAGGACTTTTAACACTAACCATTGGAGGTCTTTAATGAAGCTAATTCTACGGTCTTTTAAGCTCCATTAGATGCACATTGCTCTTTGATAGACTGTCTCCTTTTGGACCCTTATTGAGATGTAACCATCTCTCCTCTTGGTCCCCTGCTGAGGTAAGTCCTTCCACATTTCTCTTTCATAGACCATCTCCTTTTGGACCCTTATTGAGATGCAACCATCTCTCTGTTTGGTCCCGTGTTGAGATAGGTCTAGAAGCACATGTCTCTATTCTAACTCTTGTTCCCATTTATTCTCCCACATTAAACGATCAGTTTGATATGAGAAAATCATTTGGTAAAGTTAGATGTTATATTTTATGACAGTAGGAAACAATAGAACTATGTATATATGGTTTTGGTTTTTTGATAGGGTTTGCCAAGTTTTTTGCATTTAGAAGTGAAATAGAGCTCATTTTTGGTTGAGCATGAATGCTAAACTAGGGGGTGGGAAATGATGGTATAGCCAAATTTGGTCAACCATAGAAGAAGACATCGGTAAGTATGTGCAGGATAGCAGATACATGGCAAAGGGCTAAAGGAGCTACAAAGTTCCTAGGCAAACAGGTAGCAGCGGGTATGTCTGGCTGATGCTGTTTATAGGCCAAGAACGGCTCCAAAAAGAGCTAATTAGGGAGGCACATGAAGGAGGTTCAATGAGTAGTATCTTTGCTTAGAAATGTAGATCTTGTGTTGCTGATGAAGCACGTCCATACGGCTCATAAAACAGAGCTACCAACACACTACGGAGCCCAAGATATTTGAGTTTGAATGTGGAGTGCATTGCAGATCTGAGACGGATAGGGCAGGATGATCCATATGTTCTAAGCTAGTTTGGAGCTGTGGGTGTGTAGTGCTTGATTTATGGAGCCTGTTGGTCTTTTCAGATAGGCAATTTTTGGCCCAGATATCAAGTTATTAGCAGAAAATGTTTTACGGGGGGGTAGGTTTGTGCCGGGTTGGTCGCATCTATAGACATGCCATATGGTGATTTTGGAGCTTTTCTAGGGATAGTATGCATTCTATGTGGTGTACGAATCTAGCAAAAAGTGGCACCGTCTCAAACGGAGTCTGGACGAGCAAGTTACAACAATTGGAAAGTGGTGATCGACTAAGAGAAATCTGGTTTTTTTTGCCATTTTTGGCGCCTCGGATGGCGGATTCAAAGAAGAGCAAAGGCAATGAAGCTTTCCCGTGCTGGAGTTGGCAAAATGGAGTCTCGATCCCGGAGCAAGATGTGACAAGTTTGTAGGGTGGGGGTGAAAAAGAATTGAGTTTTTGGGAGTTTTTTATGAGAAGTAGTGTGTGTGAAGGGTGCAGTTGACTAGAGGGTGCCACCTGGTAGGCGGAATAAATCCCACACGCGCTGGCAGGAAATGTCCTTGCACGGTATAAGGCCAGAATCTTGAGATCATTGTGGAAGTGTGAAGGGAGAGATAGCTCCTAGAAGCACTAGCTATGGTGGAGCCTCTCACGATGCTACTTATGCACGGGCCTGGCGGCCCTCTTGGTGACGTTGGCAGCGATTTTGATGATGGCTGGCGGTGTGCAGGCCAATGGAGGCACAGTGGTGGCACGTGTCGGTAATGAGTCGGTTGGTTCCCAAATGTCTGCTAAGGGGTGGTTCCCACATGCCCGCTACGGGCTCCACTTTTTGAGATAAGGGGAAGCCCCCATATCGCCTACAGGGGATGTCCTACGGCAATTGTAAGTCACAGAGAGAGAGAGAGAGAGAGAGAGAGAGAGAGGAAGAATCAAAGGGAAAGTGGAGGGCCCTAGAGGAGAATTTAAAGCGGACAAAACCAAGGGGGCAGTTCCAAGCGGGCCAAACACAGCGAGGTGTCCACCATGTAGGGATGATACTAAAATGAGTACGTCACTTGGGTGCAATGCAAGAAAGAGAACTCAAGTTGAGGTGCACGAGCTGAGAAGATCCATTTTTTCCTTTTTTTGGACTTAGCCATTTCTATAAAAGGATCTCTACATGAATTTGTAAGGGCTCTTTTTGCCATTTTGACGATACGAATAGCTAGAGAGGGCTACCGGCCCGGGATTTCGAGCTCGTCGAAGCTATGCTAACTAAGACGTTTTGTACATGGTTGTGTTGATGCTAGTAGAATCCATCATTGCTATCTCTTGGCATTCATTCCCCCTTATCCCTTCTCTTCTATGCTTGTGTGCATGTGTTTTCATGCGTGTGTCAATGTGTGTGCCCCCACGAGGTCTGTCATGCAAAGGGAGATAGAGAGAGTTTGTGTGTGTGTGGAAGATTGTGAGTTGGGCAGAGTGGAATGATTGAGTTGTTTTGGTGCATTGCAAAGAATATGTGTATATGGACGTAGGTAAACAGTGGTTTGCTTGCAGATAGTGTCGAGTTTTGAAGGTGAACTCTAGTGGATTGGGGGATTGTGTATACCATGTGCTATAGTGAGGCATTGTGTTGTGTTCTGGGTGTGTTCCCCTTTCCCCCTCTCCAACGCCTACAAAAGGTAAGTTTTTCTATGTCCCCCCCCCCCCGTTTCCTTCCCCTTCCCTATTTTTTTCAACTCTCTTTTCCATACATACAAAATCAAAAACCACAAATCTTACCTCTTCATGGTTATTGCTTATGATTTGTCTTTGATTGTTTGCGGTGATAATGCTTCCGATTTGATTGCTTGCGTTAGTTGATTGCTTGCAATTAGTGAGAAAAAGAGAGAGAGGACATGAGAAGGAGACGTGTTTAGAATAGATTAGTTAATATTGAAGTGTGTTAGAGAAAAAAAATAAGAAAAATAGTTAATTTGTAAGTAATGTTGGTGGTGTGTAAAAAAGATAGTGAGAGGGAAAAAAATTTGAGACAAAAAAAGAAGAGTAAAAAAAAAGAGTTAAAAAAACCTCTCTTTAAAGTTTAAAAATAAAATGCCCAAACAGATAATAAAAATAAAATGGTCAAATGTGATTAGGGTTAGGTCTAGGCTAGGGTTTAGGCTTTAGGGTTAAGGTTAGGTTTTGGGTAGAGGGTTTAGGGTAGGCTTTAGGGTTAGGATTAGGTTTAGGGTAGATAGTTTTGGGTTTAGGGTTTAGAGTTAAGGTTAGGTTTAGGATAGGCATTAGGTAGAGAGGGAGAGATAGAGGGATAGAGGGAAAGAGGGAGAGAAAGAGAGGGAAATAGGGAGAGATATAGAGAGGGAGATAGAGGTAGATCGAGAGAAAGAGAAAACAGGGAAAGAGAGAGGGAGAGGGTTTAGGGAGAGAAAGAGAGATAGAGGGAAAGAGAGGGAAATAGGGAGAGAGGTTTATGGTTAGGGTTAGGCTTTAGCTTAAGGCCTAGGGTAGGGTTTAAGGGTAGGGTTTAGCTAGAGAGGGAGAGAAAAAAAGATAGATGGAAAGGGGGAGAGAAAGAGAGGAAAATAGGGAGAGAGAAAGAGAGATAGAGGGAAAGAGGGAGAGAAAGAGAGGGAAATAGCGCGAGAGGTTTAGGGTTAGGGTAATTCTCAAGGTTTAGGCTTTAAGTTTGGGGCTAGGGTAGGGTTTAGGCTAGGTTTTAGGTAGAGGGTTTAGGGTAGGGTGAAAGAGGGAGAGAGAGAGGTAGAGAGAGAGAGAGAGAGAGAGAGAGACAGAGGGAAATAAGGATATATATATATATATATATATATATATATATATATATATATAGAGAGAGAGAGAGAGAGAGAGAGAGAGAGAGAGGCGAGGGGGATGGAAATAGGGAGAGATATAAAGAGGGAGATAGAGAGAGGGAAAGAGGGAGAAAAGAGGGGGAGAGGGAGAGGGAGAGGGAGGGAGGGAAAAAGAGAGAGGGAAAGGGGTAGAGAGAGAGAGAGAGAGAGAGAGAGAGAGAGAGAGAGAGAGAGAGAGAGAGAGAGAGAGAGAAAAGGGGGAGTGAAAGAGAGGGTGAGGGAAATATAGAGGGAGATAAAGGGAGGTAGAGAAAGAGAAGGAAAGAGGGAGAGAGGGAGGTAGAGAGAGGGAAGAGGGAGAGAAAGGGAGGTAGAGAAAGAGAAGGAAAGAGGGGAGGAGAGAGAGAGAGAGAGAGAGAGAGAGAGAGAGAGAGGTAGAGGGACATAGAGAAAGAGAGGGTGAAGGAAAGAGGTAGAGAAACAGAGTGTAGCAATAGGTAGTTAGTGATTAGAGCTTAGGCTTCATTCTTCTCTACCTAAGAAGAGATGGACTCCTTTAATCTAAGAGAAAGAGAGGGTGAAGGAAAGAGGTAGAGAAAGAGAGTGTAGAGATAGGTAGTTAGTGATTAGAGCTTAAGTTTCATTCTTCTCTACCTAAGAAAAGATGGACTCCTTTAATCTATGAAAGGTTGGAGTTGTTCATTGCAAAAGAGTAAGTGGGATTGGGATTTATTATCTCGGTTGGCTTGCTTGTTTACCGGGTTCGAGTGACACTATCGAGAACTTTGGTCTTAATAATGGAGTCTTTTTAGGCTTTCCTACGGCTTAACCATTATTGAGCTATGACCAAGCTCGATAGGAATCAGTGCCAACTTAGCACTGTTAAACCCACTCCACTACTCTTTGCAATAAACAATATTCTAAACCACGGGTGTATGAAAGAGAGTGGATTATTTCGAATGCTAAGAGAAGTAGTAATTGAAACTTTAGTCTCTCTCTATATCTACCCTCTCTATATGTATGTTTGGATGCAAAGAGAGGATTGGATGTACACATGTAGCACTATGTAGATTAGATATAGCGTTAGGTTCTGATAATTATCAATATGCAATGTAAATGTTAGGATGGTGGAGAGCAACCATCACATTCTTCTTTTGGTTGGTTCATGTCCCAGATGGGCTCCCATCTAGGGTGGATATCGCCTCCAGCTAGTGGACCTGATCTTGAGGCGGTAAGTCCAAACAAAGACATTAAGCTCATATGTAGCTAGTTTTTTGTGAGCATGAGTGTAGGTTTCTCTTTGATATTCATAGGCATGGCCCTCCTACACCTTCGGAGGTGCCGGTCCATCGACCTAGGTTCCTCCACCAGTGGTAGACCCAGACCTCTACCGGACACTCTCTTTACGAAGCTTCGTTCAACAGAGGGATTGTTTGTCCATTACACTCTGCAGCAACTTACAGCCTACGACATTTCTCAGCACTCCACACCATGAGGGAGCTCCCAGGGAGCAACCAGCTGATCATGCATGCTACATCGAGAACGTGTTACATGCTTGATTCCAAACGTCCCCAAAACAATGAGCAATTTTCGTCACAGTGGCTGGAGGGTTACATTAGAATATTTTTGAAAAACAAGCAGTATCGTGCAGGGCGTGCAGCGGCCAACTAGGTTAGAGATCCAAACAGGAGCTATCACGGAGGCAACATAGCAGATGCAGAGTGGGGGTGGGCCTTGCAGGAAAAGGGCGAACAACATGCAATGGGCTCATCCTATAAACCAACCCCGGGCAAGAAGAACTTCCACACACTATGGTTCGGGAGGCAAAGCAGTGTGGAAGGACAAATATGTAAGTTTCATTAAATTATGTAAACCGGTCCAAAAAAAAGGCATTAGTTAATGAATTGGTTTTGTTATTGCAAACTTAGAAAAATATCACTCTAAGTCAACCAACCAGAGAGATTGTCAAGTTTCGGGAGAGACACACATAATTTGAAACTTGGTGATGGTTATTAGTAGAGAATCATCACATCTTTCGGGAGCAATTTGACTCAGCGGTTGGATATCTAAAGACGATACGTCTCAACAAATCATATTAGTCTAATTGTTTACAGTTGTTAATTTGTTTAATTTAGTTTCCATTCATGTAGAGTCAAGGCGATCAAACGTACGTGCATGTGGATGAGGAGGAGGAGGAAGAGGAAGACTTGGACAGATAGAAACTTATATGTAGTCCTCTCTTAAAGTGTCAATATGGCACAAGAAAACTTTATGAGCATATGTATATACACAACTTAACTAAAATACCATCTTATTTGTAACTTTTTTAAATATTTGATCTTTTGAACTATATAAATTGTCAAGCTAATTTATATTCAAATTCTATTGTTTATTTTTTTATTTACACTTTTTCAAAAATTAATTGATGTTTCATATGTTTAATGCAGGTCAAAAATAAAGGTGTTCATTTGGGTCACCCAAAATTGGGTGGCCCAAATGAGCATATTTATTTTTGAATAGTCGTTTAGCAGTAATTATAGATGCGACAATAGACACGGTAATATATGCAATAATAGTCGCGGATATATTTTCTCATCTATTACCGTGCATATTCCTGAGAAACCATTGCCATGGATAGAAACTAGTAGGACCCACTAGTATGTACAAGTACCTCCATTGGCTCCTATGTAGCTATTATCCCCACTGGCTCCTACATGTAGCTAGCACGTACAAGTACGTCCCCCATTGGCTCCTATGTAGCTAGTACATACAAGTATCCCCATTGGATCCTACATGTAGCTAGTACGTACAAGTACCCCCACTGGCTCCTATTGGATCTTTGTATATTATATTCAATCCATCTCCGAGATTCCACGGGATTCTCTATCATGCCCCTTAGGAATATGCTACCCTTTCAAAAGGGATGATAGGGTTGGAACCCAAGCCGTCATGGAAACAACCTCCCGCTCGAGTCATCTAGTTCAGCTGCTCTTTGAAGCAAATCAAGCCAAAGGAAAAAACAATCCATGCAACCTCCGCATGTCCATCGCTGTCAATTGTTGCCTGGATCGTCCGCACCTACTCATTATATTCCCCTTGAACTTTCCCCTCTAAACTGCCTGCGGTGTCGCCCATTAACGGCTTCCCTTCAGCTCTTGGAAAGGGATTTCTCTTCTTTTTTATGATTTCTCCCAGCTGGTACCCCTACTATTTATATATACCTCTACTGGCTAGAAGAAAAGCGAAAAATCAAGGGATAAATGCACAGAGGAGGAAGAGAAGACGATGCGTGGGAGAACAACGCGACGTCGTTTAATTGGGCAGAGACAGGTGCGGCGGCGGGTTGATGCTCGTGGGCAGCACACAGAGGCAGGCGTGCTGGGCCGCGATGGCCACTCATGATGAGAAGCCGCAGCGCGAGAGTACACAAGACGAGGGGACGGTGTGTTTATTAATAGGTCAAACTACCAATCGATAGCCTGCTAGTTTTACAGAAGGGAGAGCTTAATTTCTAAGAGAGAAGAAGTCCGATTCCGTGACCCCCCCCTCCGCCCCCCCCCTCTCTCTCTCTCTCTCTCCCCTGCACACGCATTAGTCCTACATGGATTATTGCGTCTCGCTGAAGCGGGGAAACATGGAAACAAGGCCTAGCCGGATAGAGGGCAAGCCAATATATGTGCAGGGCAATGGATCACATGGAGGGCAATGAGTCATAAGGAGCTGCTACCGTAATATCACAAGGAGCTTTTGACATGTTACCATATAGAAATTCGTTTTGGGTTCCATGTACTTTCTAGATCTAAGTAGGAAGTAAGGAGCTTTTTGCTAGATTGAACTAGAAAATTCATAAGTTACTACATGATAGGTCTATAATTGCTGGATGGAATTAGCAACTTTCAAGTACCTCTAGATTTCCTATATAGTACTAAGTGGAGTTGCTAGTAAATCCTTGGTCTAATGCAATTACTATATAACAACTATGTTGACTTGCTAGTTGGAAGTAATAAAACCCAATTCCACACAATTACTATATAGTAACTATGTTTACTTGCTAGTTAGAAGTAGCAAATCCTAAATTCAATGCAATTACTATATAGTAATTATGTAGTCACTAGTTACAAGTAACAAATTCTAGCTGGTCCAACCCACTTAATAAGCATGCCTTTCCACATCACATTATAGTGATTACTTTATACTAAGTACTAATCATAATACGTATTCTTTTAATATATGTATGTACTATGGTACTTATACTATGTTTTATTAAGCTATTTTGTGATGTTTTTATTTTTTCTTGTAATTCATTTTTGCAAAGAAGCATCAGACTGCATTATAACTCTCATATTCCATGACCTTGAAAAAATCAATACCTAAGTTTGGGCACTTGTCTATATCATTTCTCATATCTTAGAGTTTTTTTGTCTTTTTAGAAGGTATATTGTATGGTGAGATTTTTCCAAGGAAAGTTGTGCAAGACCTATTTACTGTGTCTACTTTCAAAGGAGAGATTGTGGTGCCATCTCTTACTTTTTTATGGTGTGATTATGAAAATACTTATTAGTGTAGCTTAGAGGTGATACAAGTACTGCAAATGGTGCTACACTCCTTGAAACTCATTGCAGATATATCTAGTTCAACAGGGCAATGTATTCCCTACTACAAGAGGCAATAGATTGAAAACTTTAAATGTCAAATATCCATATTAAGGATTATAAATTCCATCTCTACTTGATGCTTGTCCATACATTGGGGGCTTTTTACAAGGAAGATACTCTTTGTTGTGAGATCAAATTTCTCCAAAAAAAAATAAAAAATTGTAGCTTTTCATAAGAATAATGATCGTCTATCAAATCAAGATGCATATCTAGAATTTGAGTTGACTATGTAGGCTTTGGAGATTATTTGCTTCATTATTTTTAGGTATAAATTGTCCTTTTTTGGAGGTAATTTGTGGCAAATTACATCCCTAGCAATGGCAGTAACCTCACAATGTGGAGCTCATGCCTTTCTGTTGTGGTCTAGTTCATTGAAGCAGGAGACATCGATCAACTTGTATTGAAGGTGTCTACGATGAAGCTAAGTGCCGATATCTTGTGTGTGTGATGCTTGGCATATGAAGCACAAGAGAAGATTGAGGAAGGTATGAGGTGAAGACACAGGAAGGTACACATCTTTTCCTACGTCGAGGGATGCAAAAACAGTGGGAGAAGCATCCTATGCCGGGCTCTCTCTCTCTCTCTCTCTCTCTCTCTCTCTCTCTCTCTCTCTAAATTGCAAATGTTAATACTTTATCAAGAATTGGAAGCATGCAGAAAAAATGAACCTCTAGGCTTTGGCTATGTTACATCAAAACTCAATAACTTTGCATGTAATCAACCCTATTTAAAGGCTCTTCTAATGAGCTGACATACATCAAGTTACATCAACAAGGCGATATGGTTATCGATTCATGATGCTTCAATTCCTCCTTTCCCTTCTTGTGCACCCCAATGTAAAGCCAATCTCTCTCTCTCTCTCTCTCTCTCTCTCTCTCTCTCTCTCTCTCTCTCTCTCTCTCTCTCTCTCTCTCTCTCTCTCACAAGTGTGATCAATCACCATACTTTAGCGAATTGGATAATTCCAAGACATGCCAGATTGATATCCAAACATTCAAAATGAGATGAATATCAACTGTAATTTTTTTACCACAGAAGTACAGATACAAAATGGGAAGATATCATGTATGCAATAGCATTGTCACACTCCGTTGCCTGCACTCATTAAATGAAAATTTTGTTAGTCATCTCAAAGCCATAAAACACCTACGAATTCTTCTGCGGATTAGGTCCATCCATGTAGATGTCAAGCTTTCTCACCACGCAAATGTGGCCGCAATCTACAGGCTGCACAAAGAGGGTATAGGATGGTAGTTTCCCAATTTATTGGCTTGTGAACATCTCAGGAGTGTTTGGGTCACATATTCGACACTTCGCGGGGCACGGCTCACCACACATCCCAATACAAGGATGACCACATTTTAGAGCTTTGCCGCAAGGTGTGTCGCATCGAGACCTTGTGCATATAGAACTGCAAGGAAGACTACAAGAATAGTGTTCACACATCCAGGACATGGCAGTAAGCATGGGACACAAGGTTTCTCACAAGTATGGGCACAACGCTCATGCACACAACGATTAAGGCATGGTTTCTTGAGGCCACAGGGCTTGCATGGTGCACCACATGGCAACTTGCATATGTGGAAACAGGGCAAGGGAATTGCACATGGGTGGTTGCAAATGATCACACGTTGCTCAACTTGGCACCTTGCACACGTACTACTGTAGCTGTGTCCACAAGGAAGCTAATGAGAGCAAGGGTAGGAGCAAGAATGTCACAATCCTGAGGTTAGTCGATGGCATTGTATAATAGCTTTATGGCCACAGAGCAACTTCGCAATATCGACCATCGAACGACATTGTATTGAGGAGATATGTTCCGCTAGACTGCATACCACCACCTGAATGTACCTTTGCATTACAACTCATAATTTTTTCTGTTACTGCATTTTGCTTCTGCGACATGACCGCAAGCTATCTGCATGTTGAGAGAGAGAGAGAGAGAGAATATGGCTTGAGCCGTTGCAACCCTAGCTCGTCATCGCCCTATCCCTGCACGGCCCTATCCCTGCATAACAAAAATACATATAGCCTATGCTCATAACGAGCCATGGGTGCACCAAGATCCAAGCAGAGCATACGAGTAACAGTCCATACATTGGGGGCTTTTTACAAGGCAAATAAGTGGTCAAGAGTGTATCGAGTATTTTGGAGTTTGGTCATAAGACAGTGTAGAGTGTACCATAGGAGGACTTATCACGAGTGGATTGGGATAAAGTGACTCAAAGAGGGCGCCTTTCATGTTTTGGAAGATGTTTCAAGTAGGGAGTAAGGGTTGGAGTGCATGTTGTGCTATATATCGTATCTCTATATATAGCCCCCTACTCCCCTCTATATAAACTCATCTCGTGTGACCACTTAACACACCTTTACGGTTTGCAAATGTGGTGTCGTACCTCTCTCCTCTCTCTTGTGCGTGGTGGTTCAACATGGTATCAGAGCCTCACGAAGATGAGCGAGGAGTTTTGCAGTACCGAGAGCTCTGCATGATAATGATATCATGGAATTGAAACATCACGAAAGATTATGGAGATGTCTATAATACTATCATGGCGTAATGAGTCTGCCTATAGTGTGACACAACTTCATGAGGAGCGTGGTTCAATCACATAACCATGAGAGATTATTTTGTGCCAAGATCCATGACTCATGATGAAATTCTACAGCTCAAGTTCCCCTAGATTGATGCCCTTTTGAAGAGCTAGGATCTCCTTGACAAACTATATCATCATGAGTTCTTTTGCTCATCTCAACATCTTCCATTGCCACATGTCTTCAAGATGCAAGCATAGGTGGTGATTGCATGTGGAGAGATGCGCTCACTTTGCACCTTTTGAAAACAACTCAAAGCTTCTTGGCCCTACCACATTTGTAATACATATCGACCAAGGTAGTGCTAAGGGTAATGTTTTTTTTCAACAGTCAGGCTGGCAATATCATCGTGAGTTCTTTCACTAAAATTCATTACTATTGTAATCATGTCTATTACAATCTCCATCATCATCACTTCATTGACTTTTGTTGTATCTCGACTGCGGTATTCACTTCTCTAATCATGTGTATCGTCACTGCTGCTTATGTCGTCACTGTTGCTTATGTGTTGCTCCTCTTCTTTCAATTTAGCCTTGTGCTCAAGATCTTTTTGGAGATCTTGCTTTTACACTATATTTCTCTAAATTTGTATCTCAAATTTTAACCTTTGTAGATAAGGGGTATGTCTGTGTAGAACTACAAGAATCTCTGCGGCCATAAATCTCTAAGGCTATGCAATCTACCAAGAAACAGAGAATCAAAGTAGGGTTTGCCAAACGGTTGGGAATAGGATTACCGTAACGAATGGCCTTCGTGTTGCAATTACATATCATATGTTGATTTTGCCTCATTGACCTCTAAAGTACGCATGGATTGGCTGGGAGCTGCTGGCAAAGCCATTACTCTTGCACTGTCTAATACTGATGCGGTCTCCACTTGCTTCCCAAGCTCATTTGGGTGCTTCCAATTTTGAGTACAAGCAAGGTAAACAACTCAATCAACATGCCAAAGTCTTGTATGTCAGGTAATGCACAAGACTCTCGTTAATGTCTAGGTTAATTTCTAGGTAATGCACGATCAGGGCACTCGATAGGTGAGGGAGGTGTAAGGGGAGCGACGATGGCAGATGGAAAGATTTCCGTGGTTGAAAAGGAAAAGGGGTGGCGAGAGCGTAAGCTGCAGCTGTGCATATATATGTTTTTTAATAATGTTGCAGTTTGTAGCAGCCTTGGAGCATAGCCCATGTGTTTCGACTCTTCTCTCTTGAGCACCCTACAGGGGTTCAAATTCCATTCACTGGCTCTTTTACTAACAAAACCAACACCTTTGAAGTAAGTTTGTTGCAGGGATCTTGCGAGATTCGTGTCTAATTCAATATAGAACCTACCAGTCTTCCAAGTTGACAGTATGTAATGCCAGTATGAGTAACCCAATTGGACGGTTTTAGGTTGATTGATTTGGGCCCACTAAAGTTAAAGGTCTACCTACCTCTATCCTATCGCCTGAAATTAACCAAGCGGTATGGCGCATGGGCGGGAACCCAGCTCATCGCGAGCCAAAAGGAGAAAGCCTGCATCGATATCGCACCGCCCTAGCTCGCAACCTCACAGTTTAGCATTAAGCTATGGCGTGGAGATATGCTCACACGCGCATACACAGCTACTGCTGCTCCTCTACATACACTCAGGAGCGGCGCTCTGCTCACGGTGCCGGCCGTGCTGCTCTTTCGCTACAGACGCGCGCGACTGCAGATCAAGATGCTGCTCTAATTATAAAGAGCTTCTAATTATATAGAATTAAGGTGCTGCTCAATTCTACAGACGCCGCCCCAGCCCAATTATATTGCGTCTCATCTCATCAATTAAATATTTAGTGGCTAGGGTTGGCGATACCCACGAGCCTCGATCAGCGCCGTCTTCGAATTCCCGTTGCTGCAGCTTCGACTTAGCTCTACTTATACAGACCGCATCGGCTGGTGCGTGCTAAATAATATTCCTTCTCAATGAATTCGGGACTGCTAGCTCCACAGCAGACGGCAACTCAATATCCAAGTAAGCTTTGGTAATTAAATCGTTGATACCTTTAATTTAACACAGCTATTTAATAGTTAAATTAAAGTACAGTAGCATGTTCAAGAAAAATAATTTTTCGAAACATACAAAACTCCTTTCCTTAGTAGGAAATTTTAAAAAATTAGGATATTTTTCGGGTTTTTACACTATTTTTTTCTATTTTGCGGTGGAATTTCTCCTTATCCTCTTGCCCTCAACCAACATTTTTGAAACTAGAAATGGCACGACATTAAGTTGAGACACATTTTTCCTAAACACTGATTCAACACGTTGAAAACATGGTGATATTGTTTATTGAGCAAGCTCGAAAAAACTAGATTTATTGAAATATATTTTATGATATGCATTGAGAGAGAGAGAGAGAGAGAGAGAGAGAGAGAGAGAGAGAGAGAGAGAGAGAGAGAGAGAGAGAGAGGAGAGTAGGCTTGCCAAAACCTTTTCTTTAACCATAGAAAATAAGCACAAGACTCCCGTTAATTTCTAGGTTAAATTTGAAACTAGAAATGGCACGATATTAAGTTGAGACACATTTTTCCTAAACATGGTGATATTGTTTATTGAGCAAAGCTCATGAAATATATTTTATGATATGCATTGAGAGAGAGAGAGAGAGAGAGTAGGCTTGCCAAAACATTTTTCTTAACCATAGAAAATAAGGACAACACTCCTGTTTGTAGGTTAAATTTGAAGCCTTTGTCGGCAACTATGCTAAAATGTCTTATATTTTTTGAATAATTAGGGTAAAAAAGAGATCTAATTATTGGGTGCGTAGACTTGATGTGTATTTAGAGAGAGAGAGAGAGATTTTTTAATAATTACCACTTCAAACTTATTAGGTATTTGTAATCACATTGTCGTTATGGAAAAAGATCAAGAATTGCCTTGAAATGTTATGAAAGCAAGAGCTTATAAGGTGCGCTTTGACCTCGTGAAAAGCGTTGTTGATGGCTTGAAGGAAAACGGAGTCAACATAGATCATTGGTCAGATACCTTCTATTATTTATTTGGCAAAGATGGGCCTCCCACATGTGTAGTAACCATCTTTATAGACGATTCTATAGGGTGGCATGTAAAATTAGGTGTGCTATCATTGAAAGCATGTCTTGGGCTTGTATCTGGTTACAAAATCTCTACCCTAGGATTCCAAAGTATGCCTATTGATGTAATTCACTCTAGGCTAAAGCTTTTACTAAGCCTCATACCCAACAAGAAAATTTGGAGTTGTGTTCTTCCTCCATTGGTTGTAGAAGATGCTCCAGGCTATGATTATAATTTGTGATTAAGAAAGTTCTTATTTAAAGTGTGTCATCTTCTTTCATTAAAAAAAGATCAAAACTTCTATTCTTGCTTTGTTTTCTTTCTTAATGATGATCTCAAATCTGTATTGACATAAGAATTATTTCTGAAATATAGAGTGTTTATTAGTCATGAGTCAAAGTCTATCTTGGAAGTGCTCGTGCGATTACCTTTGCAAACACTTATCAAATGGGTGTGCTTTTGTAACAAAGAGGACTTTCTATCATCACCGTCAACAAGATGCACTGGGAAAAGTCCACCCATCAGTAAGTAAAAGGAGAAGGGTGCAACTAGAGTCAGACTGCCCTTCCACGTCAGCTCTGGTTACACCTCTATCTACACCTACAACTATGTCAACTCTTCTTGAACCCCAAGTTTCTCCCTCTATTGGTCCAATTAATAGAGTGGAAAGGGTTAGTAAGGGTGAAAGACACACTATTTGCCGTTGCTCACTGTATTGCGGAAGCGGTCGAAAAGTTCATGCTTCGACCTATTATCGTCATCAAGATATCTTTAAAAAATATGATAGCTTAAAAAATAAGTTTGGCTTAGCTGAACATGGGCTATCAAGCAAGAACTTCGCCTACGATCATGTGCAAGACTCAAGTGACCGTGAACACATGTCATCTGAGGCAGAAGTGGATGATCAAAGCCAAAATGAGGCTCCCATGGACACCAATGATGTTCTAGAAGATGATTTCTCTATTTTGTACATGGAGCTCATTGAGAGAGTAGTGGAACTACAATCTCTATGGGATGAACATCGATTACCAATAGGTGTACAAGATAAAATGCTTCGCTTGATGTTCGGCGATTTTGGGGGATGAAGGGTCAATTGTCCAAGCGCCAAGCAAAGTTTAGCGAGACTGCTAATTCAGCTCCCATCCACATGGGAAGGAGACCTTGGTGGTATTAGAGTCCCTGCATGTTGGGACCAACTACAGAAAATGCTGAAAGGGCTCGGAATGATTTCTGCCCAACGTTATCATGTCTGCACAGGATATCAAGGGGCAAGGCATTCGTCACAACTCCTTCAACCAAGTTCGGAAGATAATTTTATTGGAGAAATGCCAAAGTGTTTATGCTATAGAGAACCTCGCTCTAAAACGCTGAAGCGAGATTGCCTTCAGTGTTGTGAAAAATGCCCCGTTTGTGAAAAGCCAAGGAAGTGTATGGTATCTTTCGACTATATACCAATTGGACCTCAATTAAAGCTTTTGACTAAATGCAATACATTTTATCATGAGATGTTGAATGTATGGCGCCATAAGCAAGAATGGCTTCTTGAAATTGTAAACGATGCACAAAGAAGGATTGTTGATTTCTGGAATGGAACGAAGTTCCAAGAAGTAAAATATTTCTGGGATCCAATGGCTTTATATGAGCTACCAGTGGTTTGCTCTAATCCAGTGTGCAAAAAGATCTACACCACTTTTCCAAGCTCTAAGCGACATGAAGCCTTGCAAAGAGGATGGGATGCAGATAAAGGAGCTTATCAATTCACGTGTCTCGAATGCTTGGAAGATATTCAATGCAACAAGAAATTTCAAAGGGTTAGTTATCCATTTATAATTTTTGTGACATTATTTCACTCATCTTTAATGCTAAGATGTGTGATGGTGTGGTCAGGGTGATCCCCGTAATGTAGCATCGTTGCTTCATTGGGACAGTTTTCAGACGTCCCGGACGACTCAAAAAAGCTGTGGTGCTGTGGAGATTTTGTTGCTTAATGCAGGTCCCAACTCCTCCATAGAGGTCTTGCCAGTATTTTTTATCCCGCAAAGTTGTAAAAAGAGTATAAAGATCTCTGGCAATGATTTTGCAACATGCTTAACTCCTTTAGTGGATGAGCTAGAGAAGTTATATCCTCATGGAGTGGATGTGATATATGAGTATCCAGTAGAAAACGTTTTTGAGGATCCTGAAGGTTATTCAAAGTTGTGCACGATACGCGCCATGGTGATGATGGTTACTGGAGACCACCCTGCACAGTGCAAGATAGGCATGTTTAAAAATGGAGGAAGTGACTTTTGCAGGCGTGACAAGGCACAAGCAACTCTAGTGAAAGATGGTACAAAACTAGATGGTCGATATGTTTATAATGAAAATCGCTATCAAAGTAGATTTCCACCGCCACATAGAACAGTTGGTGAGATGAAAGCTGCTTTGGAGGAAGCCAGGCGATGCTGTACACAAGTTGAAAAGGAAGCAGCCTTGAAAAAGCATGTCTCTCAGGGGTCTCCATCATGTGGAGACTTACTGACTATATGGTTTTGATGTATCCCTTGACTGCGTGTACGATGTGATGCACACAATGTCATTAAATATATTTAAGAAGTATATTTCACATCTAATTCAGAAGGCCGATGCTTCTCAAAAGAAGGAGATAGATGCATCTGTGAGAGAACTCACCAAGGTGATGCCTAGCTCAATTCGATATGGACGGTGGCCAAATGCTCCAAGTGTCTATTGTGACTCTTTTAAGGCTGAGGAGAATCAAAAATTTATTCAGTGGTGTCTTCCTTATATTCTAAGGACAGTCAATGGGATAGATGAACAGATGCAAGTTCTGGGCTATTTATTGATTGATATAGCTCATAGTTTCTACAATTAATCTAGAGATCATGGCTGGTCCATTGTTGATATTCAAGTGGTAAAATCACTTCTACAATCTTGGAGAATTCGAACGGAAGAATACTTCGGAGCAAATTCTTCTCCCTTGGAACATGTTGCTGGAAGTGGTGAGCTTCTTGATGATGTGATACGTCATGGTCTACATGATCGGTACTGGTGTTATATCTTTGACCGTCTTCTAAAGATATACAGCACCATCAAGACAAATAATATGCAAGATGAAGCATCATTTGTCCAATATTATTTGAGGAAGTTCTTTACTAGAGTTTTTCAGATTGTGCAATCAGACACTGATGGGCTTCTTCCGGAACAAAGATTCTTAAGATCTTTGCATGCCTCTATGGGTGGCACTTTCAGTAACTCCGCTATAGAAGACTACTTAGAGGAGTGTCCACAGCAACATATGGATGGTTTAGCAATTGTTTCGTCTATTGGTGCAGCGAAATCTTTGTGGAATACCATGTTGAAACATGGTCAAAGATCGTCATGTATAGATAGCCTTCTTCTCAAAGGCATTGCAATTTCAAAGAAGCGATGTGTTTATCGGAATCCAACAAGTGAGGAGTGTACCTTTTTAAGGAGCTTTTGGAACATTGAAGCAAGAATTCCTATTGCAGAAGTAAAGGCATATGACAAGGTTCTCTTCAGAGGGGAAATATACAAAGTTGGCTCTGATGTGGTGGTGAAGGTTGATGATATAAATCAACAAGTACAGGAAAGGGACCATTGGAAAGCTTCTATAACTTCTTTTTTCTCTATGCAGCATCAAGGAAAGTCCATGATTTTCTTTGCAGGGAGATACTATAAGCAATGCATTGTAGGTGATACTCATTCAGAACGATTACTTATTGATACAGTTAGAGGAATGAGTGTCCTTGAAAAGATACCGTTGCCCTTCACTTGGGATTGTATTCGCCCAATCTCATCTTTGCTACATAAGTTTATTCCAATGCCATTATCGCGAGGACATAAGTTCATAGCTTATGAAGTGAAAGACTTAAAGAGAAGGGATAGATTGCTAGAGGAAGGACAATGTGGAAATGTTCCTTTATGGCTCCAAGAGCATGATATAGTAAAAGTATGCATCGAAAATGGAGGTGTGGAACAATTGAAGCATGCCGTGGTTAGGGAAATAAACTGTGAGGAAAAAATGGCAAAGCTTTCTATACTAAAGCCTCCTATGCATCAAAGCAATATTTGGAAAGTTCAAATAGAGGAGAATGAATGGAGAAGTTGGGATAGTTTTTTGTTTCTACTCGAAGGTTGGGTTGTAGTGAAGAAGAATAAGATCACTAAGCTAGGGGAGCTTGATCGTTGGGTACCTATTATATGGCGCTCCAATGAATGATTATATTTTGTAATTCACTATTTGAACATGTCTAAAATGTGTCAAGTTTACATTTAATTTTGTACCCCACTATTTGAGCATGTATACAATGTGTCAAGTCTATATTTAATTTTGTAACCCACTACTTAGATATGTCTATATTGACTTACGTTTCTTTTTTTAAAAGTGATTTAACTTGTTTTTATTGGTGGTTGTTAATTATTTTTATATGTGTGTGCTTGTTTGACTTTGTTAGGGTAAATATGAGTTGTCCGCAATCTATTTTAGATGCATTGCTTTCGAAACCTCATGATGAAGCTCTCAAAGAGTTGAGTGTATGGAGAGCCAATTATGCTGGGAACAAAAGAATTTTAGGAAATACTACTAGCATTACTACACATGGGGATCCACCTTGTGCAGCTAAATATGATCCAGAGATATATGACCAGGTGTTTAGACCTCCACCTCCCACACATAGAGATGCAGGGAAGCTTTATGGTAGAAATTTTCTTTTGAAGTATCATCCGGATCAATATAGAGTGTTATACTCTAACTATGGGGAGGTGGGAAAATGGTTTGCAAAATTTGACTCTATTGGTGACCTTCGAAACAATCTTGAACGAAAGAGTCAAGTTATGAGCATCATTGGAGACAACATAGGCAAACTCAAAGACATTTTCATAGATGGAGCTTCTTATCCTTGGAAGAGGAGGATATTTATTTATGGTGTATCAAGTCTCTTGCCGCTAAGCGCAAGTATACCAAACGAAAGGCCCACCAATCAATGTCTTCCTCGAGTGGATCTACGGTATGGTTATATATTTTATGCATTAATAAAGTTATGTTTTTTGTGTGTTTTATACTTACAAGATATTTTTAATGCAAATATAGGCCATAAATAATGATTTACATGATAAGGATGTTGGGATGCAACATGGAAAATCCAATGACTTGGATAAAGATGATTCTCCTAACAAAATGGTAAAATAGTTAGCATGAATACTTAGTGGCTTATTTGATGCTTTGTTTCATCTACATTTTATTTTCAATAGGTAGAGAATGCTCACAATGACAATGCTTTGGCAAAGCTTACTGACATGGATACTATTGTGGTAATTGAAAACAAGATGGAAAAGGAGGCACAAGCTAATGTGAGTCATTGGTTACTACACACTATTCATCTTGAGCTTCTAAATGTGTGTTCTTAAAGTTAAATTTGTTTATGGTTTATTTATGAAAACTTAGAAAGATGTAGAAGTATATATTCCAAAAATTCCTTGGCAAAATAATGATGAAGAAAATGATGCTTATGAGGTATGTTCAAAAGTACTCTCTCTCTCTCTCTCTCTCTCTCTCTCTCTCTCTCTATCTATCTATATATATATATATATATTTATATTTATATTTATATTTCACTTAAATTATGATTATTTTTTATTTAGGAGTATCAAAGATTTATATCAGATGGGAGCTTTGGGGTTGCTTTGGAAGAAAAAAAATATTATGAGAGTTCACATGGTGTTGATCATAACCATGTAGAGAACAAGGTTTGAGTTTGAAGTTATGTTGTTTGATGCATAAAATACATTTTTTGTATTGCTTGATTATTGTGATTGTTTGGTATATAGAAAATGAAAGATAACACTTCAAGTGAATTTTGCGATTCAAACGTAGATCTGCTCTCTAGAAAAAGTGTGCGAAAAAGAAAGGTATGCTAATAATATATTTGTGTTGAGTAGCTTGATCGATATTGGATTTTACTTTCTTTTATAAGTTGTTGTGTGTCGTGTTTTTAGGCTACGAGTAAGCTTCAGGAGCTTCTCAAAAAAAAGGAGAAAGCTTCAAAGGTTTCCAATAACAAAAAGAAAAAGGTAAATTGGTTAAGTTAAGCTATATAAATGAAATCTTGGTAACTAGGATTAAAACTATATTGTTTTCATGTTTAGGAACTATCAAGTGGATCCAGAGAAGAGAGTATTATTGATGAAAGAGTATTATTGATGAAAGCTCTGTTTTAGAAAAAAAGGTGTGTATTTTGTTAGGTGTACTACTTGCACTATACTTTGACTAATACACATAGAGTTTAACTAGATGATGACTGATACTCTTTGTTATTTTTTTGTAGGCACGAGAGTTATGTGTAAGTGATAAAGAAGCCATTCTAATGAAATGGCTTGGTACTAAGAAGGTTGAAGACATTTATCATCTTGTAAAACCTACTTATACTGCTCTCAAAAAAACACATTCCTTCTTCAAGAGGAAGGCGGGTGACACCAATTCTTTTACCATGTGTGAGGATTTAGTGACTTGGCTCTTAGTGAAGAGCATAGTTTGTATCAATTTTGATAAGGTAGGAGCTTTGTCACTCAAAGATGTGGAGTTGGAAAATGAAGATTGAGATTTGTATCTTTGAAACTTCTATGTGTTTGAAAGTGACATTATCTTATTGAACTTTCATATTTGGTTACATGTACCTCTCTTGTTAAGTTGATTAAATCATTTCTTGAATCACTTAAAGATTTGACTTAGCATACATTCTACTAGTTTAGATTTTCTATATGTCTACCTAGTTTAAATTTTCTAGGTCATTAACTAGTTTAGATTTACTAGGTGACTTATTAGTTTGGATTTGCTAGATGATTAACTAGTTTGACACACTAAGGTCAAACTAGAAAGTGTGAAGAGTTTCTAGTTAGATCTAGCAACTTAGTTACTATATGGTAGTACCATTTGCCATATAGTAACAAACTTACTAGATTGACCAACTAGAAACTGTCTCACAATTGCTAGTTTGCACTTTTACTAGTTGTGTGTATTCAAACTAGTGAATCATCTAGCAAATTTATATTTTTTTCTATATGGTAACATGTCAAAAGCTCCTTGTGAATTAATTCTCATGGCTAGTGAACGAAAAGAGCTTTCTCTGCCACGCACTATCACCATTCCTCCCCTCTCTTGCTCGCAGGCGCTGCGAGTGCACCCTTGCTACGCCAACGTCTGGGCGCAAGTGGACGCATGGCTGCTCTCCATCGTGAAGCCGAACAGCAGGGAGGAGGCCGAGCTTCTAGTAGACTCGTGCTTCCCCTTGTTAGCGTGTGGAACGCATGTGCAGATGGAAGAGAGGTTGTGCTAGCTGACCACCAAATTCACAGCGTGGACCTGTCTGTACAATGACATAACAGATGTGAAGCCGAGCGTGGGATCAATTATGTCTAATCCAGCGGCAGACATGCAGAAGAGGCTGAAAGAGCGGGCTAAGAGATGTTGGCGCTGGCGGCGCCTGAAGGGTATATAAGTAGGGGGCGCCGGAATATTGCAGCGCCGCCTCTTGTGCAGTTGTCACTCACAAGGAACTTTAATTCAATTCCTACATAAGAAAAACCTATGTATCTTGTAAAATGTATCTATTCTACTAGTTATAACAAGTTGGATTTCTTATATATATCAAATCCAATATATATCTAAGAAAAGGAAATGTCTACATAACACGACGATTCTATACAGGAAAACAAGTGGATTACTAGGTAACATGCTATTCAATATAAGAAAATGGTCTGGATTACTAGGTAACATGCTATTCAATATAAGAAAATGGTCGAAAATTCTATTTCCTATATAGGAAAACCATAGTTAACTAGCAGACTTCTATTAGACAATACTCTCTATATAGAAAATGTACACGTATTTAACTACAATGTAGTTAATGTCAAAACCTTTTTTATCTGTCAAAAAAGTTCAAAAAAAGAACCATCTATACTACTACTTTATATAGCTTTAAAAAATATCAAGCTGTGAGCGTTGCCACGTGTCACAAATGTGCGTGCACAACCTAGAGAGAGAAAGAGAGAGAGAGAGAGAGAGAGAGAGAGAGAGATGCAGTACATCGTGGGTCACAGAGAGAGGATTTCGATATATCTGTTACAACGCTCTGTGTGTCACGGGTCACAGAGAGAGAGAGAGAGAGAGAGAGAGAGAGAGAGAGAGAGAGAGAGAGAGAGAGAGAGAGAGAGAGAGAGAGAGAGAGAGAGAGAGAGAGAGAGAGAGAGAGAGATGCGGTACATCGTGGGTCACAGAGAGAGGACTTTGATATCTGTTACAACGCTTTGTGTGTCACAGGTCAGAGAAAGAGAGAGAGAGAGGTGTTCGTCATGGTTGTGTGTGTGTGAGAGAGAGAGAGAGAGACGTGTTTGTCATCTGCTGCTACATGGGGTGTGTGTGTGTGTGTGTGAGTGAGAGAGAGAGAGAGAGAGAGAGAGAGAGAGAGAGAGAGAGAGAGAGAGAGAGAGAGAGAGAGAGAGAGAGAGAGAGAGAGAGAGAGAGAGAGATGATGGCCTGTTTGAGTGGAGGATCCCTAAAACCCTAGGGACTAGTGACCTATCACCATGGTGGGGATACTCTATAAAATACTCGCAAAATCCATTGCTCTTAGGATTGGTCTCGAACTCAGAAAACACATTCACCCAGCTCAAACAGGCTTCATTGGAGGGAGGTCAATATTTAATAACGTTTTGACAGTTCAGCTGGGCATAGAGCATGCATTATCTTCACAACAAGACATGGTAATGTTTCAGATAGATTTTGCCAAGGAATTTGACACAGTGCAGTGGGACTTTGTGCAGCAAACCATGCAAGGTATGGGGTTTGGCCCTCGGATCAGCACGTGTTTCTATCTGCTTGGTGAACATGCTTGCTCCAGATTGAGCATTAATGGTAGAATCTCGGACAAAATATACATTTCTAGATCGGTAAGACAAGGATGTGCCGTTAGCCCTCTTTTTTCTGTTGTGGCCTCCCACTCCCTGTATGCATACATGGATCAACTGGCACAACATGGCTATTTGCAAACCCTCAAATTAGGAGGTAAAGACATCCCGGGAAAAGGGTTTGCGGATGACACCTTTCTATTTTTGAAGGCCCACAAAATCAATATTCACAGATGTATGAAAACTCTAGATATGCATGCTCTTGCAGCTAGTCTTACACTGAACCTATGTAAATCTTCTTTGGTTAACATATCTGCAAGGGAATTTGACTCTCTGATTTGTTCTGGGAAAGGATTTCCTAAGGGTCATGTTTTTAGACACCTTGGCTACCCAATTGGGGTCATGGTCTCTCAAAAACACTTGCAACAGTGGGTTCTAGAGAGAGTGTTGGCTAAAATTGCTTCTTGGCACTGCGATGAATGGCCTTTACATGTCACGCTTAGAATCGTTCAGAGTATTCTCATGCCTTATCTGTTGTTTTACTTGCCCTTGATCAACTGGTCTGATAAAATTCTTCAGAAATGCATCTTTGTCTTGGCTAGCTTTTTGTGGAACTCCTATCGATCTTCCAATGCTTTGGTTGCTTCGAGAAAAAATGAAGTACCATACTCTCAATGAGGCTTAAACATCTTGAATCTACAGGTCCATGCTCAGGCCAGGAGGACCTCCCTTATCAAGCATATGCTGGCTTCTGATATCGACTAGGATTTATGCTTGTGGAAGCTGGTTGACAAATCAGTTGTTTACTTCCATGGAATCTAGAATATGTCAGCATGGGATAAAATTTTATCAGTTGCTCCTCTTAAAACAGGATATGACGTGTCAAGCATGCTAATATCTTCTTGGAAGATGATATGCTCTGCTTTGGTCTGGCAAGGTAGGGCTAGGTATACAGGAAACTCATTGGGGGGGGGGGGAGCTTGTTCTAGAGCTTTGCTTTTAAAACCCCACCAGACAGGTTTTTGGGTAAGGTTGCACTGTCAATGCACAGAAAAGGTCTCAATCAAATTCAAAAAATGGTTGATTCTAACCTCGACTTGAAACCCTTTTCGGTTGCCAAATGACAATATAGACTAGGGTTTGGCTTCAGAATACCTTGGCATCAACTATGTGATTAGATTCACGGCTTGCCTCTTAGAGATGCTCTCAATATGGAAGAATGACATCGGGATTGGAACATTCCTAATCAAGCAATTAATTGGTGGACTGCTGACACCTCTGTCTTTTATGCTTTGTTGTTACCAAAACCAAATATTTTTGTGAAATGTAATTCACAATGGTCCCTTCATCAGGATGCATATTGGTGGCAAAAAACTCTTGCAGATGTATGGTTGATTCCTAACCAGTTTAAAGTCATACATTTTTTGTGGAGAGCTCTCACAGGTGTATTGGCCACTGCCATGAATCTAAAGAAAAAGAGTATTACCTCTGGAAAATGCATCAGATGCTCTTGTCCTGAAACCACTAGACATGTATTCTGGTCATGCAAGCCTGTTATGGAATGGTGGAAGTGGGCAAAATGGATGTGGTATGATGCTTGGGGGATCTCCATATCTAGGTATCATATGACCTTTTTCAAGCTCCAAATCCCAAAACATCGAGCACTTGAGTTTGCACTACAGTCCTTCAAAGTATGGTTCTTATGGTTTGTATGGAATATGAGAAATCAATGTACATTTGATCAGGACCAGAGTTGCAATCATATAGTTCCCATGTTTGTCATTAGAGATAGGATGATGGAAGATGCTATCTCTTTAACAGATCAAGCCTTCAGAGACAAAGTGGTATGGATCATACAAAAGTTGTCAGTGTGACAACAGATTGTAGATTATTGTAATATAAAGAGCAAGTTCTCCCCCCCAAAAAGAGAGAGAGAGAGAGAGAGAGAGAGAGAGAGACAGAGAGAGAGTTTTGAAACATAAGGCGTGAGAACAACTTTTGAGTATGATTCTGCAAGGAGCAATGCACATTAACCTTAGTGACCGCAACCACAACCCATTCTAAGAGAATTCTAAGTACCTCTAAGCCCATCGATGCGACGTCAATACCTTGCAAAGCCATGAGCTTTGTCCATTGCTTTGTCAATCCCTTTATTGAGGGTTGTAGCTCATTCCAATATTACTAACTCCCTCACACCGCCTCCATATCTGCTTTATATAGGTGCCCCATAGGAGACACCCCTCATGCACCTTCTAGGTGGTTCACATAAGAATACGACGTACAAAGGTTGGATCACCACAAAAACTCCATGTTTGTAGCAAAGTAAACAACCTCGAGGAGAAGCTAAGTAACATTTATGAGTTAGATCGGATGATTAAAGAGGCAATTATTGATGGGGATGGTCAGATCAACCATATGGGGATCTAGATAACTAAGACGATGTCATAAAATCAAATATCTAACCAACCCAAATGATTTTCTCATATTAAATTGATCACTTAATGTGGAAGAATAAACGGGAACAAGTGTTAAGATAGATATGTGCTTATAGATCTATCTCAACACGGGGCCAATGGTAAAGGGGCCCAAATGAGAGATGGTCTATCAAAGAGCAAGGCTAACCAATGGAGCATAAGACCTTAGGGTTAGCTTCATTGAAGACCTCCAATAATGTGTGTAAAAGTCCTTTGACCTTAGGTAAGCTACGGCTGAGCTTGAGGCGGGAACCCGGCCCAAGCTCGAGGTGCTTGTCGTGCTTGACGTGCTTGTCGTGCTTGACGTGCTTGTCGTGCTTGAGGTGCTTGTCATGCTTGACGTGCTTGACTTTCTACTTGATTAAGGTACTCGAGGTGCTTTGACATGCTTGCCTGAGATTCTTGTGGGAACACCCCTAGTTCAAGTGCATTGTCATGCTTGATGACTAAGGTGCTTGAGCACCAAAAGTCAAAAGTATCCCTACAAGAGGGGGGGCGAGCCCTTTTCCTAGGGGATAGAGAGAGAAAACACACTCACACACACAAGGAAGGCCCAAGCTTGAAGAGGCGGCAGGGACACATGTCAGGCCCCTACCTATGTTACCTTCATGAGATGCCTGAAGCCTATTGGTTGGCCACCCAAGGGGTCCAATAGTAATTTAGGAGATTTAATTAATTGATTTAGCATTTATCTAGCCCTCTCTCTCAAAGGGGAAAGGGGGACACTTGTCTCAAGGCTACCCCTACTGCTTGTAATGCCTCCTACTTATGATTGGCTAGGCCTGGAGGGGTCCAATGAGGTTCAAGCATGAGCTACAAGGGGGGGTTGGCCCAAGCAAGCTAGGGGGTTTCATTGGGGGTATACTCACCCACACACACTCACAAACACTCTGATTGTGTGCTATGCAAAGTGCAAGAGCTCCCTCTCCAAGCAAGTAGAGGTTGAGAGCCTACACCAACACTCTTGGCTATGGGGTGCAAATCCAACCAAGAGCCATGCTTCAATGCTTAAGCTTGCCATCTCCTTCTTCTTCATTACTATGCTATTATGTATGCTAGCAACAAGATTTACGATAAGTGAGGAACTAATTCTTTCTCCTACGAAATGTTTCTTCTTCCTCTTCCCTACCCTCATTCCCTGCTAGCTCTCTCCACCTTCGAAGG
The DNA here is from genome assembly GCF_014529385.1 of Adiantum capillus-veneris. Lineage (NCBI taxonomy): Eukaryota > Viridiplantae > Streptophyta > Polypodiopsida > Polypodiales > Pteridaceae > Adiantum > Adiantum capillus-veneris. Next base: position 44,504,141 of record NC_140943.1, on the reverse strand, counting down.
TGTTTGAGGTCTTGGGACTGAGTCTTGGGATATCTAAAGCTTTCTTCAAGTTTATGTTATGTTTGTGATGCATGAATATTTCCATATTCATTGCATCACCTAGGCCACAAGGAACACAAAGACTGTATTGTAACAAGTCTCTCTTAATGGGAGAAATCATAATACAAATGCCTATTGGAGGGGGGACCGGCTCCACATAAATCCGGTCCTCAACTGTTGTCGTGTTCTCTAAATTCTCTCTCTTGCAAAATTATTGTTCATGCCAAGTTAACTAATTGCTATGATTATGTTGCTATCTTCAATTATGTTCACCCGTTATGCTCACAAAGTTATTTCTCAGAAGTACTCTCTTTAATTTCCGCTACTCTCAAGTTAAATAGGCCAATTCCATTACATTGGTATCAGAGCATTTGGTTTCTCTTTTCTTGCTTAAGAAGAGAGGTCCTTAAGTAGCCTATAAATGGTTGATGTTGTTAATTATAATAGGGTAAGTGGAACTGGGATCTATTATCGGTTTTGTTGAGCCCACTATGTGGGGGATGGTGCACACCTCGGGAGCTTTGGACTTAATAATGGAGTCTTTTTAGACTTTCCTAAGGCTTTACCATTATTGAGCCATAAGAAGTCCGAAAGGAGATAGCCCTTGGCAACTCTGCTATGTTAGACCTACTCCTCTACTCTCTATAATTAACCACTTCGAGCCGTGGGTGTAGATACTTAAGAGACGATTTTCAAAGGCTAAGAGGAGTGGCAACTAAGGTTTTGAATTGCCAAATCATATATTAAGTACATACATAAATTTTGTTAACATGGCTGACAATAATCAAGAGAGTAGAATGAACATTGATAGCTTTGATTTTGCACATGAAGGTGCTAATGATGATGCTCCCATGTTTGTGAATTATCTCGTCACTAGGTTGCAGCAAGCTATGGGCAACCCTGCTTTGCAAGCCGAAGTTACTCAACAACTTCGTGCTTATGGAATTTCCCTTCCTCTCCAAGAGGAGAGAGATCTTAGGAGGCCTCTTGAAGAGGCCCCTAAAAGAAGACTCTCTCCCATTCGAGAGGAGGAATCCAAAGAGCAAGAAAGCAAGGAAAGTTTAAGTTCCTCTGAAGATGTGGCTCCACGAAGATGGCAGTCTAGACGATCGCCTACTCCTCCCAACAGGAAAAGATCAACACATAGTCCTTCTCCTCATCACTCTGAAAGGCAAGAGAGGAAACAAAGGAAGAAAAGGGCTAGGAAGAGGTCACCCTCTTCTCCTTCTTCTTCACCTTCCTTCTCTTTCGATGAAAGTTACGGCTATTCTCCTAGAGAATACAAGAGGGGAGGACATCGAAAAGCATTTCCTGCATGGCGAAGGTCACAAAAGCTAAAGAAGTTCAAGGAGGGAGGAAAGAGTATCTCTTTTCTCACCTATGATGGAACCTTCGGTGCTACCTACAAAGTGTTGGCCTTCATCCAACAATTTGATGCGGCCTTTGGAGATGAGGGCTTCACAGAGTCCTCCAAGCTACGCCATGTAGCTATGCACTTCCAAAAATCAGCTCGTCAATGGTGGGCTAGCCTTCGTGGAAATGGTGAATCCCCAAAGACATGGAAAACTCTACGAGTTTCCATCATGAAGCAATTCCTTGCAAGCGATGCAAAGGACAAAGTGCTTACCAAATGGCGCAGCTTGAAGCTCCTCTCCCATGAGTCTATCCACAAATATGTAGACAAGTTTTGGGATTTACATATCAAGGCTACTATCTTTCAAAAGATAGACTTTGCCGAGCAAAGGAAGAAATTCTGTGCGGGATTACCTGAAGAGATGGCCAAATACATCAACTCTCAACGGCCTGGTACTATTAGCGAAGTACTCCATCACACCATGGTTGCTTCACGCATCAATTTCCATCAAGGGGCTAGACGTAATGTCAAGCCCATGGAAAACAAAGATAAAAATGATGCAAAGGGAAAAACCAATGTTCAAAATACTTCCCAAGCCAATTCCAACAACAACAACAATCAGTCCAAGGAGAAGGGAGTTTACAAAGCTAATTAAAAACAAACTCTCTCCTGAAGAGCTTGAAGATTTTCGCAAGGACCATAAGTGTTTCAAGTGTGGGGAGCAAGGACATGGCTATCGTTCTTGCCCCAAGAAGAATGCTCGCAATGAGACTCCTAGGGCTTCTACCATCGAAGCTCCAAAAGAGGATGCTCATTGCAAAGGATCATCACTTTCCTATGCTTGGGGGAACCCCCTTGAGACATCCTACGCGTAGGATGTCTATGTTTACAGAATTGCAGGTTTTCTTCACACAAAGTTCGTTGTATATGAAGTTCTATATGGTTATGGTTTTAATTTGGTTATGGTTTTGCAGAGATGGGAGATATAGTAGCGGCTGATGCAGCTTTCAAGGGACAACAAGCCTGCATTACTCCCTTGATTAGGAAGTTGAGGCTTCATGTCCAAATCTATGTCGACAAAGAAGACTTCTTCTTCTCTCCTCTCCAACATGAGGATGTTATCCTAGGGGCACCATGGTTTGATCGCATGGCTGCCAACATGAAGTTCCCTGAAAGGAAAATCTACTTCACCTACAGGGGAAAGAACATGTATTTACATGCTACTGAGCGTGGTCGCACTATTCCACTTGTAAATCCTCTTGCTTTTGATAAGTCAATGAAGAGCTCAGTTTCTGCGTACATGATTTTTGTCAAAGAGTCTCTAAAAGATACTAATGTTTCATCAAATGTAAATAATGGGAATCAAGAAGAGTTAGACTTGTCTAATTTTCTAAAAAGATTCCAAGATGTGTTCATCGATGATATCCCTATGGACTTAGCTCCAAAACGAGGGGATGATGACCATCGCATTGAGCTCCTTCCTGGAAGCTCACCACCTAACAAGCCTCCTTATCGAGTCTCACAAGCTCAACAAGAGGAGATCATGAGGCAAGTACAAGAAATGGTAGACAAAGGGATGGTGAGGCCTAGTTCCTCTCCCTTTTGTTCTCCAGTCCTTTTAGTGCAAAAGAAAGATGGTACATACCGTATGTGTGTGGACTATCAAGCACTAAACCATATCACTATCAAAAACATATTTCCCGTACCTCGGGTAGAAGATCTGTTTGATAAGCTACAAGGCTCTACCTACTTCAGTAGGATTGACCTTAAGAGTGGATATCATCAAATAAGGATAGTGGACAAAGATATCTTAAAGACCGCGTTTTGCACAACGTTCGGTCTTTATGAATATCTAGTCATGCCTTTTGGCTTGACTAATGCACCAGCTACGTTCAATCGTTTGATGGAGAAAATTTTTAGACCATATCGTAAATTCACTGGAGTGTTCTTTGATGATATCATCATCTACTCCAAGTCTTTGGAGGAACATAAGCAACATCTCCAAGTGATTTTTCAAGCATTGAGGGAGAACAAGCTTTATCTCAACCAAAAGAAAAGTGAATTCTTCCTTCAAGAGATTCAATACCTAGGTCATATTATCTCTAAAGATGGTATCCAAATGGATCCATCAAAGTTAGAGGTAATAAAAGCATGGCCTAACCCAAGAAATCTACATGAGCTAAGAAGCTTTGTTGGTATGTGCGCATACTATAGACGCTTCATAGCAAAATTCTCTCAAGTAGCAGGACCACTACACAACTTAACTAAGAAGAACGTTAAGTTTGTATGGTCTGCTAAGGAGCAAAATTCTTTAGAAAATCTCAAAGAGAAACTTACTTCCCAACCAGTCCTCGTGCTTCCGGATCTCTCAAAGCCATTTGAGGTCCAATGTGATGCTTGTGGTGATTGCCTTGGAGCAGTTTTTCTTCAAGAAGGGCATGCCATAGCATATGAGAGCCGAAGGCTCAATATTGATGAACGAGTCTTGGGAATTTATGAGAAAGAGCTTTTAGTTGTTCTACATGCCCTAGACACATGGAAGCACTACCTATTGGGAACTCCATTTATCCTACGAACCGACCACCAAAGTCTCAAGTATTTCATGACGCAAACCAAGCTTTCCGACAAACAAATGAGGTGGGCAAATTTTCTTTCGCAATTTAATTTCCATATTGTTCACATAGCTGGTAAGCACAATCAAGTTGCCGATGCACTTTCACGACGACCAAAAGTTAATGCGGTGTCTATAGCTACTCACAATGATCTATCCTCTATGATAGATGAGTATGCTACTGACCCTTACTTTAGAGACATAATGTCAGCCCTTGATTTGGGGAAGAAAGAGCAACCATTCACCTTGCAGGATGGTTATCTTCTCCACGGCAATAGGCTATGTGTTACCCATTCCCTTCGTGAGAAGGTTATGTATGAATCCCATGCTCCTCCATATGCAGGGCATAGAGGTATTCAACCTACTCTCAGAGGAGTAGAGACGTACTTCTATTGGCCTACCATGAAAGTGGACATACAAGAGTATGTATCAAAATGTGTAGTATGCCAAAAGACCAATTATGATAGAGGGAAGCCACCTGGATTACTCCAGCCATTGCCTATTCCAAATTCACCATGGGAGAGTATATCCATGGATTTCATCTTTGGATTACCCAAGTCTATCCATGGGAATACAGGAATATGGACAATAGTCGACAGGTTTAGCAAGCAAGCACATTTTATTCCTGTCAAATTGACTATTAAGGCACATCAAATGGCAACTCTCTTCATATCTCAGATTTTCAAGCACCATGGATTACCCACATCCATCGTGTCAGATAGAGATCCTAGAATGAACACTTATTTCTGGAAAGGTCTCTTTGAAAATCTAGGAACAAGATTGAATTTCTCTTCGGCCTACCACCCACAAACGGATGGCCAAACTGAGATAGCCAATCTTACGATACTCGATCTACTCAAGACTTATGTTACCGAAGTAGATCAACGCTCACAATGGGAAAAGTACTTACCTCTTATAGAGTATGCCTACAATAATACTGTACATACTTCTATGGGAAAAGCACTTTTGAGATCATTGAGGGAAGACCTAAAAGTCCCTTGCTACTCAAAGTACATTGGAAGATCTTCGCCGCCGATGAGTATAGCCATGACTTACAAGAATCTTTTCAAAAGATTAGGGAGGCTATATCCATCTCTCAACAAAGGCAAAAAGTTGTTGCTGATAAGCACAGAAGAGCCTTAACGTTCAAAGAAAATGATTGGGTCTTACTCAAGTTTCCTAAGGCTCGATTAAGGCAAACGACGGGCAAAAATCCTACGGGCCATCAAAAGTATTATGCTAAACTAGCAAAAAGATACTATGGTCCTTTCCAAATCTTGAAGCCCATCAATGAGACGGCTTATCAACTCAAGTTGCCCAACCATTGGCTCATACACAATGCCTTTCATGTAAGCCTACTCAAGCCCTACAAAGGAGAGGCACCAACTGAACCAATCATTGAAGACCCTCCCGAAGTTGAAGACCAAGAAGAGGTGCTACAACCTGAAGCTGTCCTTCGGCATGAAGACAAGGTACTACGACATGGTAAGATTATCCGACGGTATCTTATTAAGTTCAAAAATTATCCTTTTGAAGATGCTAGATGGATGCAAGGAGTACAGCTTAAGGATAGTATGAACCTTGTCAATGCTTACAATGCTACATTAGAGTAAGCAAATGTACAAATTTCTTTTAAATGACTCATGTTTTTGTCTTATAAGACTAGTCCTCTTTTTAATTGTGCACAAATTTAACTAGTATGCATGCTTAGAATCATGTTTGTGATGACGACGTCTCTCAAACACCAAGTAGAATTTGTCACTCTACTTTGAGAGATTGAAATGGACTAAAGAGCAGACATGCTTGCGGCAGCTATGTCTCCCAAGCACCAAATGGATTAGTCATCCATTTTGGAAAGATTTCGTAGGGTAAAAAGGGATCCTCTATCCGCTAAGTAAGATTGACTAATGATTAAGGCTTTATCTCTTCTACCTCATAGTCGAGGACGACTATGATTTCAAGAGAGAGGTAATGTCAAAAAATCTAATATCTAACCAACCCAAATGATTTTCTCATATTAAATTGATCACTTAATGTGGGAGAATAAACGGGAACAACTGTTAAGATATAGATATGTGCTTATAGATCTATCTCAACACGGGGCCAATGGTAAAGGGGCCCAAATGAGAGATGGTCAATCAAAGAGCAAGGCTAACCGATGGAGCATAAGACCTTAGGGTTAGCTTCACTGAAGACCTCCAATAATGTGTGTAAAAGTCGTTTGACCTTAGGTAAGCTAGGGCTGAGCTTGAGGCGGGAACCCGGCCCAAGCTCGAGGTGCTTGTCGTGTTTGACGTGCTTGTCGTGCTTGAGGTGCTTGTCATGCTACTTGATTAAGGTGCTCAAGGTGCTTTGACATGCTTGCCTGAGATGCTTGTGGGAACACCCCTAGTTCAAGTGCATTGTCATGCTTGATGACTAAGGTGCTTGAGCACCAAAAGTCAAAAGTATCCCTACAAGAGGGGGGGCGAGCCCTTTTCCTAGGGGATAGAGAGAGAAAACACACTCACACACACAAGGAAGGCCCAAGCTTGAAGAGGCAGCAGGGACACATGTCAGGCCCCTACCTATGTTACCTTCATGAGATTCCTGAAGCCTATTGGTTGGCCACCCAAGGGGTCCAATAGTAATTTAGGAGATTTAATTAATTGATTTAGCATTTATCTAGCCCTCTCTCTCAAAGGGGAAAGGGGGACACTTGTCTCAAGGCTACCCCTACTGATTGTAATGCCTCCTGCTTATGATTGGCTAGACCTGGAGGTTCCAAGGGGGGGTCGGCCCAAGCAAGCTAGGGGGTTGCTTAGGGGGTATACTCACCCATAAACACTCACAAACACTCTGATTGTGTGCTATGCAAAGTGCAAGAGCTCCCTCTCCAAGCAAGTAGAGGTTGAGAGCCTACACCAACACTCTTGGCTATGGAGTGCAAATCCAACCAAGAGCCATGCTTCAATGCTTAAGCTTTCCATCTCCTTCTTCTTCATTACTATGCTATTATGTATGCTAGCAACAAGAGTTATGATAAGTGAGGAACTAATTCTTTCTCCTACGAAATGTTTCTTCTTCCTCTTCCCTACCCTCATTCCCTGCTAGCTCTCTCCACCTTCGAAGGTGTTTGAGGTCTTGGGACTGAGGCTTGGGATAGCTAAATCTTTCTTAAAATTTATGTTATGTTTGTGATGCATGAAGCTTTCGATCTTCATTGCATCACCTAGGTCACAAGGAGGACAAAGACTGTATTGTAACAAGTCTCTCTTAATGGGAGAAATCATAATACAAATGCCTATTGGAGGGGGGACCGGCTCCACATAAATCCGGTCCTCAACTGTTTTCGTGTTCTCTAAATTCTCTCTCTTGCAAAAGTATTGTTCATGCCAAGTTAACTAATTGCTATGATTATGTTGTTATCTTCAATTATGTTCACCCGTTATGCTCACAAAGTTATTTCTCAAAAGTACTCTCTTTAATTTCCGCTACTCTCAAGTTAAATAGGCCAATTCCATTACAGACGATGTTGGGCAAATTGTGGTTTCCATTCGAAGTTCACCTATATAAATGTGTCCCATCTTCCTCACGAGGCAATTGTTGATGGGATGGTTAGATCAACTATATGGGGATCTGGACATATAACCAAGACAATGTTGGGCAAATTGTGGTTTCCATTGGAAGTTCACTTATAGAAGTGTGTCCATTGTCCTCCTGATTGATGTCATACACCCTCAATTTAATTAGCATATAGGTACGTACCTTTTCTATGTGGAGAGAGTTTCAAATATACAAAGATGGGTATTATATTTCCGTTCCCAAGAATGGAACATGTAACAATTCTCAGTGATCTAGGTTTGAGAGTTTGGACATCAAAAAATCACCGTTACTTGAATGCAGGATGTTTAACCTTTGAGGACAATAATTCAATCTCTCTCTCTCTCTCTCTCTCTCTCTCTCTCTCTCTCTCTCTCTCTCTCTCTCTCTCTCTCTCTCTCTCACACATGACACACACACACACACACACATACAACATGTGGAATTTTCTACCATACAGGATGTTTAACCTTTGAGGACAATAATACAATCTATCCCTCTCTCTCTCTCTCCCTCTACTTAAGTGTGAATTCCATGTGCCTTATCTTGCTTGGGGACCTTGCTTCATGTGAACATCAAGATTCAATTAACTCTCCTTGCTTGGTTTATACACATGTTATCATTTTGAGGATGTGTCCATATAAACGTTGTATATAAACGGGAACTATTTAGTGATACAATGTTATGCTAGATTAGGAGCAAGGTAATGACATCATTAGCAATGGGTAGAACATACTTTAATTCTACCTCAGATAAAGGTTTGCAAGTAAGTGACATAATGCATGGAGAGAGAGAGGTATTCGTCATCAGCTACAGCATGGTGTGTGTGTATGTGTGTGTGTGTGTGTGTGTGTGTGTGTGTGTGTGTGTGTGTGTGTGTGTGTGTGTGTGTGTGTGTGTGTGTGTGTGACACACAGGCAACAATGAGTGAAAGACGTGAGCCATGGTGTACGGAGCACACTAGCCATCTCCTGAGAGAGAGAGAGAGAGAGAGAGAGAGAGAGAGAGAGAGAGAGAGTCCCTCTGTGTATACACACAATATGCCACTTATAGGTTTGAAAGTTTGGACCAAAGGTGAAATTCTATACATCTCTCTCTCTCTCTCTCTCTCTCTCTCTCTCTCTCTCTCATTTGGTGGATACAATGTCACCTTTGGTCCAAAATTTCAAACCTATAAGTGGCATATTGTGTGTATACACAGAGGGACTCTCTCTCTCTCTCTCTCTCTCTCTCTCTCTCTCTCTCTCTCTCTCTCTCATTTGGTGGATACAATGTTATGCTAGATTAGGAGCAAGGTAATGGCGCTCATTAGGGATGGGTAGGACATACTTTAATTCCAACTTCCGGCCTTTTGAAGACGTTTAATATAACATTTTTTCTTGAGACATTGAGAACGAGGATGATGATCATCATTCTTGCCTTTTATTTACTTCATACAATTTTGCGCCGAATCATTCTATTTTTGTACCTATACATTGTATCAGATCTACCAAGATTGCATTAGTTTGGACCAATCTGTCATTTCTGCCTTTTGGAGACGGTTAGTATAACATTTCATCTCTCTCTCTCTCTCTCTCTCTCTCTCTCTCTCTCTCTCTCTCTCTCTCACACACACACACACACACACACACACACATCTGGGAAAAGGAGTTTCTTATGTTGCAGGGACACTCCCAAGAGACCTCAAAGATCGAGGAAACACACACACAAACTCACACACACACACACGCATGCACAAGCGGGCATGCGCAAGCACACCTGAGCTCGCACACGCTCACATACATGCATAACAAGAAATGTTTTTGACGTTTCCATTTGACTTGGAAAATTTTACCTTAGTGCGGAAAATTTGTCTCGATTGCGTAGCTTAACTCACCTTGGAACTATTTCAAAAGTTTAGAGGTTACTCTAAAAATTTAGTAGGCGGGATTACACCAACCCTAACAGAGGCGTTACTGGAATACCTAGCTACCTAATTACCTTAAATTTTGGCGCGCAAACTGACGTGCAGCTCTCAACAAATAGAGCTCTACAAGGTGGGCCACAAATGTACCTGCTGATCTGATCCAAGCCCAGCTCAAACTCATCTGTTGTCACCGCTCATTCAGAGTGAGCTCCTGCTTCATGCTACGCTACGCTCATTTAGAGTGAGCTCCCGCTTCATGTTGCGCTTGCAGCTGCAGCTACGGCCTTAATCTTCTCGGCTTTAGGGTCTTATCTTCTAGCGCCTTATCTTATATAAGCTGTATTGCTCGACGATCTGCAGCTCCTCCAAATTTTTGGCCATATTAAATAAGAGGGGTCGCCTTGTCAGTCAAAGGCAGAAAGGCAGCTCAGATCAGAAGATCAGGGGAGTACACGGGCTGTGGCATCAATTCCTGAGGGGAGCTTCAGAATCAACGGGGAGCTGCTTGCGCACAGATTGGGGTTTAGTTCTATAAAAAAAAATAAGAAGCCAATTAAGGCTGCAGTGGGCGTCTCATTAAGAAGGGCGTGATCTCAAGCTGTTAATTAAGGGCGCGAGCTACTAGTTGTGCTGCAGTGGCGAGCTGGAGAGACTACGGATCAGAGCTGTGTAACGCTCGAACGGGGTGGAGCTGGAAAGCAGGAGTGGATCACCCTCTGTAAGAGTGCCGCAGCAAGAGATCGAAGGCAAGCTGTAATCAACAGCCGCGTCTTGATTGGGAAGCCTGACTACTTGTGCAAAAGCAGAAGCACCAGCTCAAAGTAAATTATCTGGAAAATTTTGGGATCGGATCCTAGATTCTGAACGATCAATATCTACACACAATTCAATCTTGGTAATGCACACCATCTAAAATTTCCTGATCATGAAGGTTTTGATTTTTCCGTAGTGTGAAGTTTTATGGATTTTGGTGTGAAGGATACCCAATATATTATATTGTTCTCATTGGAGTTCAGTTTTTTCTACACAGAGAGGCGACCTACTGCACTGTGCATATATTTTTCGAATTGAGGAAAACGTCGAGGATTCTCGAGGTTTGACCGTTGGGGAGGTGTTTCATCGGCCAAGACTAACTACTCTGCGCCTTATTTTTGTCGGGTAACTACATCTTCATTATCTACTTTGAACCATGACTCTCTTCTTTGCACTCACGTACATAGTTTGCATATCATCCTCACATAGAAATTCAAATAAATTCATGTATGCGCACACACATATGCCAATAGCATTAAATTAAATCAATGTGATTGTTTTTAAAAAAAACTTAGTTTCAAAAAGTCATCCATGTGCCTTTTTTTTTAGGGTTGCTTGTTGCGGATCTCACATGCACATTAAAGACATACACCAACGCTTGTGTCTCTTGTATACAAAGCAAAAAGGAATGTAATTTATAAGCATCTTTGGTGCTAGGTAACTCGAAAAGAAAAACAAAGATGATCATTTTTTTAAATTTGAACGTTTTTAAAAATTAAATATTCTTCAGATGAGAGCGACGTTTAGCCGTGGCATACACATAACTTTTTAAGAGATTTAGGCCATGCTTAGACTTCGCTAAGAGTAAGTACGGACATTCATCCTACTGCCGCCTTTGAGTGGGTCATTTGTATATTGACACCGCATGTTATTAATGGTGCTCGTTCTTGTAAACATGCATATGTAGGTTATGGCTAGACAGGAAGTAGTAGAAGACCTAGTTGTTGAGATAGCATGTCATCTTGAAGGGATGATCGTTTGGCCAGAGAAACAATTTTATGTCTTTGGGAGAGAAAGGCCACCGATACGCATTTCAAGAATAGTTATAGATGACACCAGTTGGTGGCCCGAGAATATGGCTTTAGTGCTTTTGAAGGAAACCTTAAATACAGTTGATTATTACAAAGTAGTTTTCCATGATGTAAATTCTATATCTCCAAGGATTTTAAGTGATAGGCTTGATGTAATTAAAAGCCTCATTCCGAGCAAGAAATTGTGTCTTGCATGAATGTATACATCATCTATATTAAAAGATCCAACAAGCGTATTCAGATTAGTCTTTTAATGTATGTCGCTCTCTAATTATTGAAGTTGCACCAAGATGCAAAGTTTTATCTAATTTGTATCTGCTATTTAAAGTATGTGGCACTATAGCGGTCCACACTAGGATCATGTGTTAATGTGGTTTATGGGCCACTATAGTCCGTGTAATCATGGCTCACGACATTTAGGTGATACAGGCATACATGGCTTCCACCTCCAAGACTTTCAAGTGTGCATGCACGTATAAATGTGCATTTACACCTGAAGGATATCAAATGTCTTTGGGAGAGAAAGGTCACCGATACGCATTTCAAGAATAGTTATAGATGACACTATGTGGTGGCCCGAGAATATGGCTTTAGTGCTTTTGAAAATTGTATATCTCCAAGGATGCTAAGTGATAGGCTTGCTGTGATTAAAAGCCTATCACTTAACGTGACTCAGCGTATCTATGACTTAGCGTCATGTGAATTAGTGTATGTGGTACTACAACCTTTGCCACTAGCATCATGTGCAAAAGTGTTTTTTTGAGTCACTATAGTCCGTGTAACCATGGCTCGTGACATTTAGGTGATACCTGCATACATGGCTTCCACCTCCAAGACTTTCAAGTGTGCATGCACGTATAAATGTGCATTTACATTGGAAGGATATCAAATGCTGAGCAGAAGCACCTTTTTTCAACATAGAAAACAGGAGGCACTCCATAAAGCTCACCCAGATGTCCATTACAACAGAAATTTAGAAGCCCTTCAAGGTCAATCACCTAATGCGAATGAGCTTGATAGTACACCACCTCTCCAGAGTGCATCTGACAATGACACCACATGAAGAATGTGGTGTACATGTTCTGCATTTTGCCAGGGTGGAAAATATGTTGGGATAATGACATTTTTCAGGCATGCACAACTAAGGAGTGTTGCAGGCAATCTAGCAAGTGAGCTTGGGTTTGTAAATCGAGATGGTGTGGAGGTAAGACACTTTGATGACAATATACCAAACGTGGAACCATCAGATGCTTCTTTGAATGTGGAAGAGGGCTTTGAAGAGGGCATAGAGGTGAGATCGGCAAGTACAACTGGAGCAGGTGAAGACTGCCAACAACCCAAATGTCCAGATCATCCACCACTTGGAATTGCAATTTTATCAAAGATCATTCAATTCCAGACATTATGGGATGAATATCAGGTTCCCATTAGCGGTCAAGACGAAATGCTTCGTCTACTATCTGGTGACATGGGTGGGGCAAAAATAGGCAAGCATGACTCCAGTAGGGAGGATCCAAGCCTAAGCCAAATGTTGGTTCGACTTGAACATGATTGGAATGGTTTTTTGTTTGATAACTATAGAGTGTCTGCTTGCTGGGAGCAATTGCAATCGCTATTTCAAGGGCTTGGTATGGTACAACCAGAGTTTATCCATGATTTTTGGGATGGTGCAAAATGTCGTATAGTCCATCACTTTTGGGACCCATGTGCCACATTGGAGCTTCCAGTTATCTGTACAACCCCAGGGTGTAAAAAGGTGTACACAAAATTTCCTCCTTCATCCCGTCCACAGGAGATTCAACAAGGGTGGAATGAGCAGACTCAAGAATATATTTTCGTATGTAGAGATTGTCGCAGACGTGTAGTCTCTAATAAGCGATTGATTGAGGTATGGTTTTAGAAATATTGGCATGCTATTTTTATTTACTTTTTTCAATTTTTTGATTATTTTCATATGGCATAATAATTTTCCAGGGAGATCCCCGTAACCTGGCACTTCTATTGCATTGGGATGGATTCCAATCCTCTCGCACCACACAGAAAGATAGTGGGGTTGTAGAGATAAGAATTTTGAACATGGGCAAGTCTTCCAATGTTAGTGTACTCCCAGTACTGTTCCTCCCATTTAGCTCCAAGAAAGTAGCCCGAAACAATAGTGGTCTATTTGGTGCTTTTCTACGTCCACTTATGGAGCAGTTGCAAGACTTGTTCATGTCAGGAATAAAAGTACACTACAACTATGATGTCAAGAAAATATTTGGCATGGGAACTGAACGGAAACAAACATGCATATTACGCGGGATGCTTATGATGGTCAGTGGAGACCATCCTGCCCAATGCAAAATAGGACTCTTCAAGGACGGTGGCAAGGAGGGTTGTCGAAGAGATAAGCCCAAACCAACTCTTGATGCTAGTAGTCCAATGTATAGAGGGCGATATGTTTATGATGACAATAGACGACAAGCAAGATATCCACCAACAAAACGCTCCATTTTGGAAATGTCCAATGCAGTAGCTCAGGCCAGAAGAGCAACCTCTCAAACTCAAAGAGAGACTAATCTTGCACATGCAAGACTATCTGGAGAGTCAGTGTTATGGAAGTTCTTTGACTTATATGGATTTGACTTGTCACGTGACTTGGTGTATGATACAATGCATGTTCTTCCATTGAATTTGTTCAGTAAGTATACATCAAATGTCATGCGAGGATTGCAAAATGAATCGAAAAAGAAGGTGGATGAATGTTGCAAGCTTGTATACAAGCTTGTACCACCATCAATTCGCAATGGCAAGTGGCCACACACTCCTAGCAAGTACTTTGAAGGTTTTAAGGCAGAGGAAAATCAAAAATTTGTTCAGTGGTGTCTGCCATATGTATTGAGTGTCATCAACGAGGTATCAAGACCCATGTATGAGCTTGGTCTTCTCCTAATAGACATTGCCCACACATTTTACAATTTTAGTCGTGAAAAGGGTTGGACCAAGGAGAGTATCAAGATAATGCGATCATTGTTCTCATCTTGGCAAGTAAGGAGCGAGGAATTCTTTGGTCCAAACTCTTCACCATTGGAGCATGTTGCTGGGAATGGGGAATTGCTTGATGACATTATCAGGCATGGATCTCATGATGTATATTGGTGTTACATTTTTGAAAGGATGGTCTCCATATACATGGGAGTAAAGACAAATAAAAAAAATAATGAGATAACTTATGTCCACTTTTACAAGCGCGTTTTTTTTACATGGGTTACTTGCATGCTTCAAGAGGAGAAGGATGGGTTCGTGCTGCACGAGAGGAATTTGTCATTCTTACACCAAAGGTTGATACTACCAGATGATTTCACTCTACTGCATCCTATGAGTCCACAATGCTCTATCTTCCATGAAAAAGGGCTCTTGGAACTCTCATCTCTAACAAGAGCCAGGGAGCTATGGCATAAGATTTTGGCAGATTATGAACCGGCTTACTCCCACAACATGATTAGAGCCAAAGGGATTGGTATAACCAAGAAGAAACGCACAAAGAGATTCCTTTCAGATGAGGAGAAAAGGTACTTTCAGCAACTGTGGGCGATGACAGTTAGTGAAGGTGAAAATACTCTTGTCACAACCTACCAAAAGATACTTTACCAGGGTGAGGCTTTTAAAGTCGGTGATCATGTGACTGTAAAGCAGGACAATGGTGATACTGATGCTCTTCCTGTAGGGCATTGGAAGTCCAAAATAAAAACATTGTTCTCTATCGAGCACAATGGTCAATATTATTTGTATTTTGGGGCAGAGTATTATAGACAATACATATCCTCACACAATGGGGTTGACGAACTAATAGTTCATCATGCAACTGGAATGAGCATTGTACAACAACAAATTATGCCGTACACTTGGGATTGTGTAAGACCAATCTCATCTTTGATGCATAAGTTCATACCTCTTCCGTTGACACGTAACAGGCTAGTAGCATATGAGGTGAAGGATTTGATTCAAAGAAAGCGGCTTACAACTCTCGGAGAGGTCGAACATGCACCCCCTTGGTTAGAGGTTGGTGATATTGTTCTAGCAACCAAAAGTGATGGTGAAGATGATCTTGTACACGCAGTTGTTAGACAGATTGACCACCAGGGCAAAAAATGCAAATTAGCTTGGCTAGTACATGATAGTCTTGATCATTGTACATGGATTCTACAAAGCCAGCAGTACGAAGAGAGAGATTGGAACTCATGCAAAGTAGTGATACATGACTTTATTGTAGTTAGTAGGACGTGTATGTCTTCAAGAAGTGGTGCACAATTAAATTTGCCAGTAGTTTGGAGATGCACAAGTGCTTAGCCTTTGATGTATCAAACATTAAAATACTTTAATTGATTGGAAAAATATTTTGCTGTGGTATGACTTGTGACATTGTAGCTATTACATGGCTTCTCCATCTGAAACAATGTCTCTCAAAGAGACAATAGCAATGCTAGAGAAACGGGTAAAAGAGCTAGAATCAAGTGGTGGAGAGTCCTCTAAGGCTGATCATAAGAATAGTAAGGCAGCTGGAAGATTGTCTCAACGGCAAAGAAAGGCTATACAACTTGCAAAGGAAGACACATTTGAAAAACCAGTTCCGACATATGAGCAACTCTTTCGCTTCCCACTCAAGAAAAGTGATAGAGATCCATCACTATTGTATGGAAAAGAGTTCCTTGCAAAGTATTACTCTGACAGTGTACATGCAGTCCATTGCTCCAATCTAAGAGCTGTTAGAGGTTGGATGAAAGCATTTGATTCCAAGCTTTGTGACCTACGGCACAATCTAGAGGGGAAGGATGAACTTATGAGCTTCCGATTCAAGAGCACCATGCATGATGAAATTGAGGAGGTGATGTTCCATGGTGTAGAGTACCATTGGAAAGTGGAGGACATCTACACATTTTTCTTGCGTCACAGGCAAGCAAAGCGAAAGAATGAAAATAAAAACTCAACACTGGTCAATACCACAAATTTAATATCTGTAAGCCACATTATCATTATTTTTTCATTGTTTTTAGCTATCATAATAAGATTGATTATGTGAAGTTGTGCACTATAGGGAACCGACTTAGTGAATGCAAAGGTGGAAGACAAAGAAAAACAGCTTGTGGGAGTTTCTACATTCTTTATTTTTTTTGTTTATTTTTAATTATGTTATACATGAATTGTAGATCGAGGAAAATCATTTACAACCTATCAATGAGGAAGTGTATCATCCTCATATTGACTTTGAGAAAGACCAGAATTATTCAGAGGCAATTATCACTGGCGTGCAAGTTGAAGCCCTTCTAGATGTATGTCTTCTCAACTGATACTATGTTGAATTATTTTGTACACTTTCTTTAATCTAGTTATTTACTATTAGGATGTATAAGAAGAGTATGAGGCTCTACCTTCAAATGGTTCTTTCTTGGCTCTTATTGAAGATGCCACAAAGGTATGTCTATGTTATTGTCCTTTACAATAATTAAACTAGCTATGTATTTAATGTGTTTTATTTTGAGAACATGCAAAGGTTGATCTCATTAAATAACAAATGGATTTTGATAGCTCTCATGAGGAAAATCAAGTGGATGTGAGCTCTAGAAAGAGCAAGCGTGCACCTAAGGTTTACTCACATCTTTTAACTTTATATGCTTCATATCCTTGTATGCTTTGAGCTTTAACTTAACTTTTTTGATGCAGTGGAATCAAAAGATGATGGATATGATGCAAACTAAAAAGGCAAAAAAAGATTGCACCAAGAAAAAGGTAGTTGTTATCTATTGCCCAAAATTTCATAGTCTAGAGCTCTAACTGAACTTTTATGCTTTCAATTTTCTATGCATACAGAGTGTACTGAAGAATGTTCTTAATGAGAGTATTACTCTTCAAAACACAAAGGCCTTCAATGAACTCTCAAATGGGTCTCATGAATATGTAAGGAGATTGACTTTAGTTGTACTCATCTTTTGGCATGGATTAAGCTTTTTCAATTAAGTAGTGACTTTTTACAATTGAACTTTTATTTAGGATATGAACTTTGATAAAGACGACCAAGAGACGATTTTAATCAAGTTTTTAGAGGTTCCAACAGTTGATGCATTGTATATTACGCTAAAGGCTAGTTTCAATCTAGCAAAGCGTAGTACGGATTTCACAGGAGATTGTCAAGAGCAAAGTGTGGAATATGGAATGCGCTCATCATTTGTAGTGTACCTTTTGGCCACAAACAAAGTTAGAATTTCCAAATGTGACTCTTCTCCACTAAGTGTGGATGATGTAATTGTGATTGAGTGATGTTATGCTAATTTGATTATCTTAATGTAACCTTGAGACCCAAAGAAAGGGTGAACATTCTTGCATCAACTATTTTCAATTGTTAAATTTATGACTTACATTGAATTCTTCAAAAAGCTACTATGAGTTACTCTTATATGTTGCTCTTTTCTTATGAGGTAGTCTCTGCTCCAAATACCCATGCATAATGAGTTCGATGCAAAGATTTAATTTCTTTGATGCAAGATCTACAACATATTTGTGAGAGTTGTTATTATAATATTATTATTTTAATTATAAAATCAATAAATTTGTATATGATAAAAAACTTAGATTTAGGTTATTCACTTATGTGACTCTTTTTGTCTAGCTATTGTATATAAAACTAACGTGAATATTACTATATAGATTTTCTTCCATTCCAATTACTATGTAGTTTTTTCTTGTGCATATGTTGGTCAAAAATCTATATAGTTTTTTTTTCGTGCGTGTTGGTCAAAAAGCTACATAGTTTTATTATGTGGGTCATTTTTATTGCATATATATACAATAAAAGGTTCCGTTTTTACTAGTTTGGACTTTTCCTGCATATGTTCAAGTTTTATCTAAGAAAGTCTTTTTTTTTGCTATGTAAGAATTGAATTAAAGTTCCTTGTGACTGGGCTGGTGGAAACCCAGTACTTCAGGCCCGCCTACCAAAGACGTTTTTGCCACGACCTCCATCGCTATGCCGCTGGTGCCGCCACCCAGCTTGCATGCTGCCAGGCTGCCCTCACCCCTGATCTCTACTCCTTCATCGCCAATCGCCGCGAAGGCGTCAGGATCGAGCCCTTCTTCACCCTCCTTGAGTGCGGAATGGGCCTGCCTTTCGAGTCGACCGTTTTGGACTGCCCTCTCCTCACGCTCCTGAGGAGCGCAGTCGCAGACCATTCTACATGGGTCAACGACCTGCTTTCCTTCAATAGAAGGTCTGCAAAGTCGTGTTCTCTCTGCTCAATCATTTTGCTCACAATATCCACGCTACGCTGCAAGTTGTCGTAGCTTGGGCTGGACGGATGCAGCCAGAGTAGGGCAAGGATGTTGCAGGAATTGTGGTTTTGAATGTAATCGGGCGAGCGTCATAGTAGCGAGCGGTGAAATAGACCCAATTATGCAACCAATCGACAATGCCCCGCAGGTACTTTGCCATTCCAGGCTTCTCCATGAGATGCTTAATATAGCCTTGCGCTAGTCCATGCACCACTCACTCTCCACCTGCATGACTTTTAATAATCAAAAGCTCATTTTTTGGCTTGCTGACTCCTCTCAGAGTCCTCTAGATCCCTTCCCCACACTAAGGACTTTTGGATACCCACCATTTCTCCTCTATTTGTCTTCTCTCATCTAAAATGACATGTAGGACTTCACCTCATTCCTTTCTCAACTGTGGGATTCGCCTATCATACCAGGGTTTAGTGGTTGCCAAGGGAATTGTACATTTGGTTGGCAGTTTTTAATATGTGCATCCTACTTTTTAAATTAAATAGTCTGTATTTCCCAATCATCCGTCCGACTTTTTACAATTTTCATTTCATAGACAATCAGGGTAGATTAGTGGGTATTTTTGAAGGTGAATGTGTCGTAGCATTGATGCTTGAATGTGATCGAGACACTCGATGGATGGAGAACGTGGGGGCCATCTTGCACAGGAGAGATCATGTCAGAGAGAGAGAGAGAGAGAGAGAGAGAGAGAGAGAGAGAGAGAGAGAGAGAGAGAGAGAGAGACTAATAGCACCTCAACTTGCTGCTCCCCCCCTCTAACAACTCTCACAAGCTATTGCTTTAGCTCCTCACCTCTTACGAGCTCCTCCTGTGCGCTGACCCTTAGCTCCTCAGCTCTCTCAAACAGCTCCTCAATACACTCATCTCTTACCACTATAAGAGGAGTAGTATATAACCATTAGCTTTGCCATGAAAAAACAAAGGAAAATGGAGAGAGAAAATATTGTGTATGCGGGCAATGACCGTGGCTCTTATTGTGGTAGTGGTTTGTAAGCAATAGTTGGGGTAATATATCCGCAACTATTATCGCGTCAATTGCCGCCTATTATCACGCAATTGAAATTGAAACAAAGAATTGAAATTGAATTTACTTTACCTTGCCAATTTAATGTGCAAAAGATCAACACTTTAAAAAGTTACAAATTTAAATGAAAATAGTTGTATATACATTGTGCCACATTGGGACTTTACGAAAGTCTGTACAAATATTTTTCTATCTAATCCTCCTCAAGCTCGTCATCGTCCAGAGGCGCGTACATTTGAACACCTTGACTCTACATAAACCCAAACCAAATAAAACAATTATCAACATCTCAAAACAATTAATATAAAATTATTTGTTTAAACTTACCGCTTGTAGTGATCCAACCATTGCGTCGAATTGCTCGCGAAAGATGTGGTTGTTCTCGAACAACCATCACCGAGTATCAAATTTTGTATGTCGCTCTCGATACTTGACTATCTCTCTGGTTGGTCGAGTAAAAGTGATATTTTCTTCAGTTAGCAATAACACTAACAAATCATCAACTATAATCTTTATAATCACCAATTTAAGTTGTAATTTAATCAACCTTACATACTTATCCTTCAATCTTACATATTTGTCCTTCCAGGATGCTTTGCCTCTCGAGCCATAGTGCGTGGAATTTCGTCTGGTGCGAGCTTAGCGTTGTTGTCTGTAGGATAATCCCGTTGCAGCCTGATTTCTATTTTCTTGCATTGTCCACTCCCAATCCATATATGTCATGTTGATAGCTCCTGTTTAGATCTCTAACCTGGTTGGCTGCTGCGCGCCGTACATTGGACTCCTTGTTTTTCAAAAATATTTTTAATGTAGCCCTCCAACCACTGTTGTGAAAAACGTTGATTGGGGACATTTGGACATCTAGCATGAGCACGTCCTCAATGTAGCGTGGATGATCGAACAGTTGGTCTCTAAACACCCTGCCCTGTGTTGTACCGAAGTCCACCTCCCCACCATATTTTACCTTGTAGTAGCACCCATGGGTGTCTGACACGGGTGTGTCAGTATCCTCGTCCTTTGCATGAGATGGCCATGCCTGCATATAACAAAAATAGGTGTAGGATGGCCATGCCTGCAAATAACAAAAATAAACCTATGACACTCATAGGTTAGGGTTAGCTAGCCAAAAATAATCTTTATTTCTTTGCTTGTTCTCACCGCCTTAAGACTTGGGTCCACTGGAGGCGATGTCCACCCCGAGTGGGAGAGCCCACATAAGATGTGAACCAACCAAAAGAAGAGCTAGATGGCTGCTCCCCACCAGGTAGTCTCTTATCTGACATTTATATTACAAACAGCATTATGAGATTTTTCTTTCCCCCCTACTCACTCATCTATAAATACATACACAAGTATATTAGCACACAAGCACGTAGATACATATACATACTAGTAGACCTAAGTAGAGGCTAGCGTGAGATGGCCATGCCTGCAAATAACAAAAATAGGTGTAGGATCGCCATTCCTGCAAATAACAAAAATAAACCTATGACACTCATAGTTTAGGGTTAACTAGCCAGAAATAATCTTTATTTCTTTGCTTGTTCTCACCACCTCAAGACTTGGGTCCACTGGAGGCGATGTCCACCCCGAGTGGGAGAGCCCACATAAGATGTGAACCAACCAAAAGAAGAGCTAGAGGGCTGCTCCCCACCAGGTAGTCTCTTATCTGACATCTATATTACAAACAGCATTATGAGATTTAGCTTTCCCCCCTACTCACTCATCTATAAATACATACACAAGTATATTAGCACACAAGCACGTGGATACATATACATACTAGTAGACCTAAGGTCAAGTGGCTGGCACCTCTTTAGATATCATCATAGTCTCAACCGTGATAAAACCAAAGGTACGTTGCGGTAGTCCATGCATGACTGGATCAATGATTGCAACGCCACGATTAAAACGAGACTATACCCAAGAGGAAGAATCTAACCTTCGGATGCTATGCTCCCGTACTTAGTGTCTACATACATGCATAAACAAATATATATGTACACACAAATATATATACAATTACGTAAATGTAGCCACCATCATTTTGAGTGGAGATAAAGAGGTATGGTAGCATTAGGTAAATATTGAATCCTCAAAAGGGCCTCATAAGAATATAATAAAAAAAGAAGTGGGGAGCCAATGGTTTGCTTTGATCGTGACACTTCTGTCTAGTGACTTTTCTATTTTCTAAATCTTTTAGAGTTTCTATTTTGGCGGCTCAAATTTTGAGGACGTAACTTCTTCCTTTTCCCTCTTTTTTTTTCAGAGCTTCCAATTGCTTTGGCTTTTCCCTCCATTCTGAGATACGCGAAAGCTCAACACATAGAAGAAAGAGCAGGTAATCTATGCATGATGTCACTTGACCTCGTGAAACAAAGCTATAAGAGCAAGTATTCTGAGCTTGCTTACACCTTCTGTGTTGTTTACTTTATTACGCTTGATATTATCTTTTTCTTTAGAGCACAGGAACAGAGTCAAGGAAAATAGCTCTTCCTCTCCAACGCAAATCGTTGTTCTATTTCCTTCATAACCCAGCCTCCAAACTCATGTTTTCCTCTCCACCTATGATCACTATTGTGCTTCCTTTACAACTACTCCTCTACAAGCGTGCTTATTTCTAGCAGACTAAAGGTATGCAATACTTCTCTCTCTCTCTCTCTCTCTCTCTCTCTCTCTCTCTCTCTCTGTGTGTGTGTGTGTGTGTGTGTGTGTGTGTGTGTGTGTGTGTGTGTGTGTGTGTGTGTGTGTGTGTGTGTGTGTGTGTGTGTGTTATACGTTGAAGTTTTATGTTTTTCTTAGTTTCCATTTTTCGCTTGCCCTATCCAATAGAGTCATTTTCTAAAGCTGTGTGGGTGGTGATTCAATGGGTAGTCTGATTCAATGGGTAGTCTGTCCATTTTCATAGAGCCATACTATCAACCTTAGACTTGTTTTAAATTCTCTCTCTCTCTCTCTCTCTCTCTCTCTCTCTCTCTCTCTCTCTCTCTCTCTCTCTCTCTCTCTCTCTCTCTCTCTCTACTAAACCAAGATCACAAGCTACTCAACATCTTGAGTAGAAAAACACTATAATAAAAACTGATTATCTGCCTCGATAGGAGAAGAGAAAATGGTCATAACTCAATTCTTGATGATAGAAACGCTGAACTATGTCGGTTTTCAACTACATGAAGCCACGCTCGGAATAAGCTGAAATTTGGTAGGACTTGATCAAAAAACACACAGTATGTTTATTATAGGGAGCACAATCTTGTTTCTTTTGTTGTCTTCTGTTTTTTACCTTGTGTTGATGCCAGAGATATATACCTTGAATGCTTTTTCTGTCTTCTCTCTATGTCACTTATAAACAGCTACACAAAGGCTACTACTTTTTCTTAGCAAGGGCAAAATCTTATGTTTGCAATATACAGAAACAATGTTTGGCTTTTGAAGGTTCATCAAGCTTGCAAGGATCTTAGTGGCAAGCACCACTCTAAGGACATGAATTTTGAGTATTAAGGAACTATCATCAGAGAAGTCAACATGACGATCTAGGACCACCGTCAGAGGTCAAAGCAATTTCCATTTCTGAGAATCAAGGTGGTCCCTCTCTGTTTCTGTTTCTTTGTGCAAATATTTTGGTGTTCCTCTTAGGCTTAGCTTGATGCATCTACAGAACACAATGCACCTGTGCAATTGATGCTCAAAGATCTCCATCTACAAACTTTTTTGAGATACACTAGGCATTGTCATCCACACCAAGATTTCTTTGATGACATTTAGGAGACTTTTGAGTGGGTGAAATAGATAGGATAGGTCATAGATATATCTTATATGAGCCAAGGTAATTTTTCCTTCCACATACAAGTCTTCTTTTCTCAACCCCATGTATAATTTTTATCACAGGAGATAATTAAGCCTTTGGAGGGCTTTTCTAACTATTGGAAGGATCTATACTAAAGGAAAAAACTATTAGGGTTACAAAGTTTCAATATATGCGAGTGTATAAGGGAGGAGTGAAAACTCAACTACATGAAGAAATGCTTGTGACTCCCTTGCCTACATATTTCAAAGACTATTCTTATGAAGGACTTTCTTGCCCTTTTTAGTGGCTCCAATCATGGCACATGTGTAGAATACACATGCTCAAATCATTTCTTTTCTTCTTAGCTATACAAGGTTCTTATGGATGCTATAAGTTTATTCTCATGAGTGCCTGTGTGCGTGTGGGCATCGAGTGTATGTGTGTGGGAGAATATGTTCATACATGGTCCTACACCCACTATTGGGCACTAACCTCGTCAGTGGGCATGTCGTATTTGACCAATAATATGCATAATGAGGCTGATAGCTATATAGTCTTATAGTCGACTCCCATGAGCTTATAAAACTACACTTTTCTTTATGGATGATGTTGGCCTTCTTTTCGAATTCATCTAGGTATATGCATATGAGGGTGTAGGAGAGTGACAAGATCACACACTCCTCATCATCTACAATGAGGATGTCGACCGATAATTGATGTAGATATGGGGTATGGATCTTTCAATGACGAGCCGACATCAACAAATCAACCCAAAAACAGCCCCTTAGATGCAGAAACGTAGATGCTTGCGGGTTCAGCTAGAAAATGACAAGGGTCCTCATTCACCAAGGCTTAGATAGCATGTTAGAAGCGGCAGTGGAAGATAGGTAGATCTAACAAGAAAGCGGGCTGAACTGAGCATGATCTGAAATCTCTACATGTAAGAATTTGTCACACACACATACACCAGAAACAGCTTGATGGCAGGACACTAGCCAAGGGTCCCCCTTCACCAAGGCTCAGATAGGATGTTAGAAGCGGTAATGGAAGATGGGTCGATGTGACATGAAAGCGGGCTGCAAGCCTCTTTCTGCACCTTCTTCTTAGGCCCTCCTTTCTCTCTACCAAGCACGTATCCCCCACAACCCCTTCTTCTGCTTGTGCTTTTCCAAACAACTGGGTTTTTTTGTAGGTTCAGTGTTTTCTACAGAAAGGAGGCCCATACACCCAACGTTTTTCAGTTTTGTACATGCTCAACTTTGGTCCTCTTCACTTGCCGGAGTTCCATCTCCTTGGCCCCCTGAAGCTCTTCATTGCTGCCTTTATCAACCCTTGATCTTCTACATTCAGATTTGGGAC
Source organism: Adiantum capillus-veneris (assembly GCF_014529385.1). NCBI lineage: Eukaryota > Viridiplantae > Streptophyta > Polypodiopsida > Polypodiales > Pteridaceae > Adiantum > Adiantum capillus-veneris. The sequence goes on along the minus strand of NC_140943.1, from coordinate 44,479,324 downwards.
TGTCTTTGTTGATTTTTAGCCGGTTCTTGGTGCCCCTCTTTGTCCTCTTCCCCAAACCTCCGGCATCCGGTGTCCCCTGACACTCAGCGAATTGCTGAATTCTCTGTTTTCAGCAGAGTTTTCAGCCCCCTTTTGCTGCGTTTTTTGGCATGGATGGCACCTTACTTTTGTCTCGTCAGTGATCCCTCGGATTCCTTTCTTGCTACACAGGTCTTTACTCTCTATGCGCACCAGTGTGACGATTCGTGTTTTCAGATCGTATTTCAGCTCTGCTTCTTCGTCTTCTTCGACATTGAGACGTGGACTTAAAGACATGGGTTCTGGCATAATGGACGGATCTCCCTCGACATTGGAGGTCTTCTGCCTTACATCTCCCTGATAGAGCTTCTTCCTTGGTTCTGCTTGGTCTTGTGGCTCCTTCATTTGCAGTTTCAATGTACCTATGCACCACTTACCCGATGAAGAACTCATGGATGATCCTTGCTTTGCTGGTCTATTCTGAGGCTATGATTTCTACTTCACCATCCATTATTCCCAATTCATCCTCTTAGCCGTCCTCTACCTCTACGCATTTTATTATCTTTCAAGGGGGGATTTCTTCTATGTCGATTGTCTTCCCGATTTGCATCTCTCTTGGATATTTTATCCAGACCCTAGTGGTGGATGTGCTCCCACAGGTGGACTTTTCCAAGATATCCTCCAATTGTTTTGTCTGATATTGCGTGTCTACCTTGGAATGGTAGATCATATCACAGGCTCCTCACAGACCATGTACACTGGCCCTTGGTTGTGGGTTGGGTAAGAAGTCAGGAGAAGTCAAGAGAAGTCAGTAGTAGACAACAGAGAAGTCCAATGTTGGTAGCCCCTTAGTCTAGTATTCTCAGTAGATACCATTAGCCTTTCATTTTCAGCCTTGGCACCCACATACCAGTAGTGTTTGCATCTAGATCAACCCTCTAGCTAGCGTTTCTACTGCAAAATAGCTAGCACATTAGCATTTTAGCTTTCAACATGTAGTAGCACCAGCATCAGGGATTTTTATCATGAAGAACCTTGAGTTTTCAGATTTTGCATCAAGTACCATAAGTTTTAGAGACTTTCATTGCAAATAATTGCTCAAAAGTAAATGAGTTATCTACTAGTGCATGCATTCAGCATTCAGCCCATGTTAGGTATCATTTGTAGTTGGATTTGTGCAGTCTAAAGAATGCATTTTTTTACGGATGAAGTTCTCTACCCCATAGGATTCTCCTCTTGGCTCATCTCCTTTGCCTGATCATACTCTCCAACCTCAGCGGTTTCAGCCATAACATTCAACCAACGTTCAATGTAGGCCTAGTTATCACCCTAGAGTCCATCCAAAGTAGCCTTATGCCATCCTCCATCAAATCAGCCCATAGGCATCATCAACATCCTTTATATCAGCCCAAAAGGGTGCTTCTAACAATCAACGAAGTCTTCTTTTAGTTTTGTCACTTAAAAGGTACTAGCATTGCATGATCTTAAGGTACAACCCATTGTACTAATCGTTTGTGGAAAAAAGAAATAGGCAGCCCCCTCCGTCTACACTTGCCACTGTGACACCACCTCCAACACCCTTAGCACGTACATATCTAGCCTCTTGTAGCTTCATCATCACTCCTTTGCAACCATCACCCTCTCTATGGTGTGCTTGTGTTTTGAGATTCGACCTCTCCATGAGCATGCATTCTTTCCACAGAAAGGTCATTTCCACCATATGTGCCAATCATCTCCTCCTATCTTATCTTCCATGCCAGGTCATCCTACCTAGCTTCAACATTCTCAGTCATAGCATTCAGCCATCAATTAATCCCTAGCTTTCTTGAGTTATCATCCCTAGAAACCATCTACAAGAGCCTCATAGCATCCTCCCTTAGATCAGCCCATTTCCTCATAACTTAGGCATCATTTGCATGATTTACATACCTCTCCATGAGAATGTGGTTTTGCTAGATCTAGGCCTATGTCCCATAGGCGGTGGTGGCCGATACCTACCTCCTTGCTCACTATGCAAAATCATCCTCTCCAATGTCAACATTTTCAGCCATAAGTTCAGCCCTATTTTTCTTAAGTTATCCGTCCGTATACCTACCTATAGTAATCGAGGCATACCATCCTTCATCAAATCACGTCATTTACCTAGCAGTTTGGTATCATCCACCAATACTTTCCATGTGTGTCCATAGGGATTGAGCAAGGGCAGGCTAGCGAAGGACATTAGTGCTTGCTCTCTGCCACTGTGTGCATGTCTTACATAAATGGTGTACATTCCACTTGAGGCTAGGCCAAGTAAAACATGCTTTGCAAGATTTTCATACTATTGATGTCTAGTGCAAAGTGTCCACCATCACAAACACTGGAGATGAATAAATCTAACACCCCCCCTCAACAACAGATGCAGAGAAGATGTCAAGGAAGAAATGCAACACGATTGGTAAATATGGAGAAGATGTAAATCCCGGAGAAAAGGATGAGGAGCACCCCAAACAGCAAGACAATCCGTATAGCTCCAATGTGATGATGACCAAGGGTGAGGAAACTCCGATCAAGTCACACAAGGAAGCTAATGGAGTGGAAAGTTGTGGAATAAGTCACAGAAGAGGATATATATATACAAGGAAGTGACCTAAGATGAGCATTCAATAGCCCATCGGTGATGATCACCATTGAGATGGAGACCCCCAATGTAGCAACAGGAGACAAGATGAGGAGTATGGGTGCCCCCCCTAAAGAGGAATACTTTGACCACGAGGAGAGAAAGCCCCCAAGGTGGGAAACTATATCCGTCACCTTCTTGACTTATGATCACTTATGCTATGTAGGTTGCTATTGGCCCATGTGGAAGGATGCATCTTACCAAAAAGACATCTTGCAAAAATATATTTATGAACATTGTCTTTTCCAAAATGAACTTCTAGATTGGTCACACCCAAAGACACTTTTTTGTGAGTGTTTTGACTTGCTTTAACCATGAAAAACTTGACAATATACTTATTGGCTGGAAGTATCAACAACCTATTAAAAATCTGGCCTACAGTAATTATTTTTTATGACACAACACCGTTCCTAATTGTGCTTGTGATAAATATATCCCTTTTTGTAGAGATTTTGATACTTATGGCAAGCATGTCTATACTAGTAATCTTGATCTAGTTAAAAATACCACAATCCAAAAAATCCTAGCGAAAGGACTTAATCACATACCCTTTTTTCTAAAAAACCCATATCTTGCTTTATCAGCTTTAGTTAGGTGTTTAATTGACCTTGTGAGTACTCTCCGACTAGAGAAGACAGACCTATTGGATTTAGCAAAATTGGTTGAACAATGTTTTTTTCAAAAAACCTCCCTCTTACCATATAAATGGTTGTCTACTAAAGGTTCATGGATCACTCCCCAACTGGGTTTCAAAAGCTTTCTCTCTTCTCTCTCACTCAATCCCCCTATGGGGCCACGGTGGCTGCCACTTGTAGCTAGACACTTTGGAAACTGAGAAGAATTTAAAGACGTATGTCTGCATCATCATTAAATCACTATATAAGGTGAGGATTTCCTAAGCCCTTCACTTAGTCTCTTTGCGTGGTATTTATGTTGGTATAAACAGAGATTGAGGGATTTTTTTGGAAGCTTGCCTATTGTCTAACCATGGAGCTTGTGGAAAAAGAGGGCGCTTCTCAGGTCCATTCTATACAAAAAAAATTGATTGGGTTTTTTTACCATTCATTCTGGTTTTATATGGTATACAAGGAAATGGTGTGCTTGAGATTTAGCGGCCATGAGCATTAAAAGCAAACCAATCCGTGCTTTCTCTAGTTTTTTTGACGAAGGTTTCTTTTACAGTGGTCGACATAATTTCTTTTGATTTGTTTTAACTTCAGGTATAAAGGGCACTTGGTCTAAGAAGATAAATGAGGATTGCAAGGATTTATGAAGGGCTTTTTCACATGCCTTGTGCTCTATGACTGCACATGTGTAGATATCTCTACACCAATGCTTGTTGGGGTATAAAGCCCAATGTGGTCGCCCAGGTAAGTGGGCGGGCCGCCAGGTATGTACACATATTCTTTTGTAAAAACCTAATAAAAACTCACTATGCTCTACACATTACAGTAGAGCGAGTTCACCATATCGTCGTGCTCTTCTTCTCGCACTCTCTCTCGCGTCGCACTTCCGCTCGTACTCCTTCAACTGGTATCAGAGCTCAGATCGAGGCTCGGGGCAGCACTTGCAGGTGGCTAGAGTCACCTGCTCAGATTGGAGTGAGATTCGACAGGCGAAGACACGGCCCCAAATCCTATGGGGGAGCGCGAAGGGCTTGGTGTTCTCAGAATTTCATTCTGAGGTCATCTCGGCCACCGTTCGGCTTCGACAAAGGTCTGCGCAGGCCATTTTCGACTACGTGGTCTCGACGGGTGCAGATCTGACTCTGTAAATTTGGGGTTTTCGGCCTACGACTGCAGGTGCTGAGGATATCAACACTCCCAGAGTGTTGATTTGCGGCTGTCTACACATCGAAGGACGGCTCACAGTTCTTGGAGGTGTGTCACATACGACACGGGCGCATCTACACACAGACCGTAGGCCACATCCACTAGTTCATCAGGTAGCTTGTGTTTGCTGCTTGATATTCCAGATTTCATCCTGACATTGCAGGTACTTCCACATGGGATGTATTGTCAGAGATGATGTATGTCTGTTGAGGGTTTGTTGGCTGTGAGTCACGCAGCAAACAACCGCCCTAGCGGTTACAGCATACAGTGGGAAATTTGTGGATGTATGACTTTGTGGGAAGTCTATGTACTGTCAGATTTACTGCAGCCTTTGTTGAGGGTCGAGTGAGGTTTTATTGAGCTAGGGGATTCTCGAATGTTGAGATCCTTTCGGTGATACAGGTCTTGGAGCGATCCCTCGAGCACCCTTAGATAGGCAGCTAGGATGTATTGACTCTGAGTTAGACAGTTGGGATTGCATCTTTGCTTTACTGCCGTTGAGGCATCGTCGCAGTCTATGCTTACAGGACAGTGACAGGACAGTCAGAGACAGTACAGGTGCAGGACAGGTTTACCCACAGTTTACAGTGTTAGAGAGACAGTGGTTTTTTCAGCTCTTTTTTGGTCTGTTTTTAGTACACCAGAGCCATTTGACAAAGGAGACTCTGCCAAAATTTATGCAAAATCTGAAGTTTTGTTGGTTCATTTGAAAGGTTGATATTGGTTCAGAGGTCAGTTTACAGGGGAAACTCTGCCGAATTTTTCCCAGGAAAGTAAACCATTGTGAAGCGTAGCTATGGCTGGATCACAGGACACTGCTCTTTACAATATCAAGAAGCTGGATGGAAACAATTTCCCATTGTGGAAGAAGCAGATTTGGCACGTGTTGGTACAAAAGAAGCAAATAAAACCTATAAAGCTCAAGGGGATAAAACCAGAAGATATGGACGAAGATGAATGGAGTGAAATGGATGAATTGGCACTTTCTACCATTATGCTGACTTTGGCAGAAAGCATTTACTTCAATGTAGCAGACGAGATTTCGGCTTATCAAGCATGGTTAAAGCTGAGTGATCTTTATGAGAAGCAGAGTGCAGCTTCACAGGTATACTGGCTTAAGAAGCTTGTTGACTTGAAGATGAAAGAAGGGACACCTATGTCCAATCATCTGAATGAATTCAACACAATCTACAGTCAGTTGTCAGCTCAAGGTGTCAAGTTTGATGAACCTGTTAGAGCTACGTTCCTGTTGATCACATTGCCGGAAAGTTGGGACACTTTTCGCACAGCTTTGAGTAATTCTGCACCTCCATATGGTTTGAACATAGCAGGTGTAGAAGGAAGTCTGCTTACTGAAGAAACCAATAGAAAGACAATGGACAAAGGCGAAGGAACAGCCTTAGTTGTCAGGGGAAGGACCAAAGAAAAGTACAAAGGTGGAAAGAGGAATCAGTCTCGTAGCAAGTCCCGCGGTGCTAAAGGCAAGAGTGACATAGAATGCTACCATTGTGGCAAGAAGGGTCACATGAAAAGAGACTTTTGAGAATGGAAAGCAGAAAAAGGTAAAGAGAAAGCTGAAGACCATGGTGAGAAGAACAAGTCCTCAGTGAAGATTCAAGAAATAAATGTGACAAACACTGTTGTAGAGGATGACAATCTAGTGTCAGGAGACATCTACTTCTTGAAGAATACAATGGACTCAGCTCTTCTTACAACATCTGATGGAAATGCACTGAGTGACTGGATTATAGACTCAGGAGCATCACTTCATGTGTCTCCAAACAAGGAGTGGTTTACCTCTTATGTGACCACTAAAGATCATGTTCGGCTAGGCAATGGGCAGACATGTGAGATCTTAGGTGTTGGAGATGTACAATTGAAGTTTCAGAATGGCTCTTCTTTCACGCTAAAGAATGTGAGACATGTTCCCGCAATTACAAAGAGCTTGATCAGCACAGGTTTACTTGATGATGCTGGCTACGTCACCACTTTTGGACAGAACATGTGGAAGATATCCAAGGGTTCTATGACAGTAGCACATGGAGTAAAGTCTGGAGGACTTTACATGATTTATGTATCAAATGTCTCTAAAAATGTAATCAATGTAACCGAGCAGCCGAACATTTCTTTGTGGCATAGCCGGTTAGGACATATGTCCAAGAAGGGAATAGAAATCTTGTCTCGTTCTGGTTATTTGCCTGGCTTTTCATTTAATGATTTTGAATTCTGTGAACATTGTCTGTATGGTAAGCAAACACAGCAGCCACATAAGCATAGAAGCAGTAGAAGAGATACACAGTGTGGACCTATGCCTAACCTATCTCTAGGGGGAGCTTCTTACTTTATGACATTTATAGATGATTACTCGAGGAAAGTATGGGTTTACTTTCTCAAGCACAAGGATGAAGCGTTTAGTGTTTTCAAAACGTTTGTGACACTTGTGGAGAATCAGAGTGGCAAGAAGCTTAAATGCTTACGCACTGACAATGGTGGAGAGTATGTTTCAAAGGCCTTTCAGGACTTTTGTGAGTCAAAAGGTATAAAACGTGAACTTACTGCTCCTTACAATCCTCCTCAAAATGGTGTTGTTGAGAGGATGAATAGGACCATACAAGAGAAGGTCAGAAGTATGTTGTCTAATGCACAGCTGCTAAATGGGTTTTAGGCTGAAGCTGTATCAACCGCTTTTCATCTTGTAAATAGATCTCCTAGCAAGGTTTTGCAGAAGGATTCAGTGCCAGAGATGGTATGGTCAGGCAAAATGCCCTCATACAAGCATCTCAGAGTCTTTGGCTGTGAGGCATATACTCACGTTCCAAAGGACTTTAGGAACAAACTTGAGCCAAAGAGTAGAAAGTGCATCTTTCTAGGCTATGGTAATTCTGGTGAGATGGGGTACAGACTTTGGGATCCCGAATCCAGAAAGGTTGTCCGCAACAATGATGTTCACTTTAATGAATCCAAATATCATTCTAAACCAGAAAGGGTTGAGGAGATTAGAAGAGTTGTCTTCCAAGAAGATGGACCTGCACGTGCAAGACAAAATGTGAGGGCTCAAGAGGAGCAAGGACAGGGTAGAGTGGAACCACAGGTTGTGACTGAGCCTGAGCCACCTATTGTGCGTAGATCTGGACGTGTCACGCGACCTCCTGATAGGTTTGTTCCATCTATGAACTATGTCATGTTGACTGATTGCAATGAGCCTTCATGTTACAAGGAAGTAGTGCAAATGAAGGACTCCGGGAATTGGCAATTGGCCATGCAGTCAGAGATGACATCTCTGCATAAAAACCATACATGGAAGCTAGTTAAATTACCACAGGGCAAAAAGGCTCTACCCTATAAATGGGTTTACAGGTATAAGATCACCGCTCATGATAGTCAGCCAAAGTACAAAGCAAGGCTTGTTGCGAAGGGCTTTAAGCAAGAACAAGGCATTGACTTTGATGAAGTCTTCTCTCCGGTGGTCAAGATGACTACATTGAGATGCTTTCTTGCATTGGTTGCCATATTAGATTCGGTGTTGCACCAAATGGATGTCAAGACAGCGTTCTTGCATGGTGATTTAGATGTGGAAATTTACATGCAGCAGCCAGAAGGGTTTGTTGAGAAAGGCAAGGAATATTGGGTATGCCAGTTGTTAAAGAGTCTTTACGGCTTAAAACAATCACCGAGGGCATGGTACCATAAATTCCACAATTTTATGCTTTCTCAAGGCTACAAACATAGTGAGTTCGATCACTGTCTATATACAAAGAAGGCTAAGGATGGTAGTTGGCTGATCCTTATTTTGTATGTGGATGACATGTTGATTGCTGGCAAGCACTTGGAAGAAATTTCAGCTTTGAAGTCAAAGATGGCAAAATCGTTTGACATGAAAGACATGGGTGAGGCAAGTCATATACTTGGTATGCGCATTGAGAGAGACATATCAAAGAAGTTGATTTGGTTATCTCAAACAGAGTATATTGACAAGGTTTTGCAACGTTTCAATATGGAGAAGGGAAAGGCATTGAGTGTTCCATTGCCACCATACGTGAAACTTAGCAAACAAGATTGTCCTGTGTCTGAGGAAGAACAGGCTGAAATGGATAAGATTCCATATGCGTCTGCAGTGGGTAGTTTGATGTATGCAATGATTGCTACTCGCCCAGACATTGCATTTGCAGTGGGAGTAGTAAGTCGATACATGTCAAACCCAGGCAAGAAACATTGGGAGACAGTGAAAGGAATATTGAGATACCTGAAAGCTACAAAGAGTATGCGTATATGCTATGGGAGTCAAGAGCTAAGTGTAAAGGGTTTTACAGACTCAGATTATGCAGGTGACTTAGACAACCGAAGGTCTACGTCAGGGTATGTCTTTACATTGGCTGGTGGAACAGTATCATGGCGTTCTAGATTACAAGATTGTGTTACTCAGTCTACTACAGAGGAGGCTGAATATGTTGCAGCATCAGAGGCATGCAAAGAATCAATTTGGCTTAATCGACTAGTAACAGATTTGGGAATCAAAGAAGAGATGCCTGTGTTATATTTTGATAGTCAAAGTGCTATACAATTGGCTCGCAATCGAGTTTATCACTCAAAGACAAAGCATGTGGATGTGAAGTATCATTTCATCAGGGAAATGCTCGAGGATAAGCAACTTCAGCTTGTCAAAGTTCACACCACAGAAAATCCTGCTGATCTACTTACAAAAGGACTTCCCTCAGAGAGCTTTGCGCATTTTCGCAAGCAGTTAGTTGTAGGGTAGTACATCACTTCTCTACATCTCTTGTATATTAGCTTGTATAGTAGCTTATCTCACACTTAAAGTACCACATTGGACTTTAAGTGGGAGGTTGTTGGGGTATAAAGCCCAATGTGGTCGCCCAGGTAAGTGGGCGGGCCGCCACGTATGTACACATATTCTTTTGTAAAAACCTAATAAGAACTCACTATGCTCTACACATTACAGTAGAGCGAGTTCACCATATCGTCGTGCTCTTCTTCTCGCACTCTCTCTCGCGTCGCACTCCCGCTCGTACTCCTTCAATGCTTTGGCTGGCTTTCATGAAAACAACTGGGATTTCTTGGCCATCTTTTTTATGTTTCGGGATAACTTGCATTAGGTCATACCCATGCACTTCATGAAGTAAGCATAGCAACAAGGTTGGCCTTGCTTTGGGGCTCGTAGTTGTGCGTACTTACTCAACAAATTGGGCTATTACCTACGGGTGTTAGCCGCTGATGCCATTAAAAAAGCAAGATACACCAGTGGTAAGTTTGGGGCAACGTGTGTGGTGTAATGGCTGAAGCGAGAATCTCGGATTTCTCCAGGCCGTGATACATTGGCATTGTAAGAAGGCCTCATTAACTCGGGAGTCGATCGAAGCATCCTTGACCAAGTAACATGCATCCAATCTTCCAAACCATTTCTTGATGTCAAGCATCCACCCCGAACTTAGTATTTTTCTCTTGCATGTCTTTTGGACCTTTTGACTTGCTTCATATGAGATTCTAGGAAGTCAATGCAAAGGGACACGTTGTGTCTTAAGCATGTACTTCACAACCCTTTGCATGCCCAAGACCTCAATGGGAAGCGATCCGGACTTAAGAAGTAAGAGAAAAATTTGGGAACAAGGATAAGGGTGGGGGATCATTGTTAGATGGTAAAAGCTCCATAGCCAAATACCAAAACTTTTTTTTACATATTTATTGGCCAATTTCTATCTGAAGCAACAAAGAACATGAATGCACCAAGAGAGCATAGAGTCCTTGCAAAAAGACAAATGCATGTGGTAATGGATAACTTTCATAGAGCCTGTTCATTTTTTTACTTCATAAAAATGTAAGTCAACATTGGCGTATGTCATGTTATTTTGGAATATCAACGTCACTCTATAGAGCCAAGAAGTAAAATCTAATTTCTTGTAGAAGTTAATTAAACAAAATCCTTGCAGACCTTTGGTAAAAAAAAATTTGTCTAAAGGTAAATCGAGACAAGCTTGTGATTTAATAGTTTTGATTATCCAAGAAGTATTTTTAATTGATTTTCAATAATAAGCTTTGGATTGCTTATGCAAACACCTAGATTGTTGCTCTATGAATAGGTTCTCAATTAGGTGAAGCAATTATGACTACTATCTATACATGGATTCTACACACAATAAAACTATGAGTATTTTTCTAGCATCTTATGTCTATCCATTCAATCAACAACATTGATCTATTGAGCCTAATTTGGACCGATAAAGCTAGCAACAAAATCTTGAGAGATGCAAAATAATTCAAGCCTACCATTAGGTGAAATTTGGACTCACAAAGGGGCCCTTTAAGGAGTTTGACTTTACCTCTCTCTACCAAAATGTGTGTAGGATAAATTTTTGCAAAAAAAGTCCAAAGTTGGCAGAGGTTTGAAGTTAGAATGTCCTCTTCAAGCTCTATCTACTGATATATAGCATGCCATGAGATTCCTCATACTTTAGATGATTCTTTTTTTATTCACTTAGATTCTGACAGAGTTGTCACATCATAGGTGAATCAAAAAAAGAATCTTTTAAAATATGAGGAATCTCATGGCATGCTATATATTAGTAGATAGAGCTTGAAGAGGACATTCTAATGTCAAATCTCCGCCAACTTTGGAGTTTGTTTGCAAAAATTTATCCAGCGTCCCTTTTGGTAGAGAGAGGTTCAGTCAAACTCCTCAAAGGTCCCCTTTGTGAGTCCAAATTTCACCTAATGAATTTGACTTAGCAATTTCATGACATTTGACTACAATAAAGCAGCATATTTTGATTCCAAATTGCATAGGTTTGGTTGAGGTAAATGCACAAGTGTTAGAAGTTGCCATACGTATGATTACTAACTCAACCTCAAGTAAGGTAAACCTCAGCTAAAAATTTTGGTGGAAGCTTTGTAGAGTGTGCCAAAATGAACAACTAGGAGGATAGGACAACATTTATATAGGCACCTCCAGAAATGGGGGGTGGGAAGGGATATAGCTGAGCATGTCGGACCTTGGACATGGGGGCTAGCCCGTCGGGGCTCGCCGGGCCAAGAAGGATTCCTAACGGGCCAATATGAAGGCTTGGTTTTAGCCATTCATTGTGAATTTGAAATTATTAACACTCCCAGTAACATGACTTATTACCACTTCACACTTCACGTGAAGATGTGATTAAAATCCCTAGTCGAGAAAAAGAGAAAGCGGGTGAAATACAAAGTGGTGGTTCAGAGAGGATGGCATAGCAACTGCAAGGGATGGTTACGATGGCCTTGGGTGTGTATGGTTCTCATGGTGTAAGGTCTCCGACCCCGAGCTAAAAGAGCACCCTTGCACCATGGAATGAACATAATGGAGAAAGTTATTATTTTTAGACGTTTTCCGAATTCTGTCAGTGCCATGATGTTTAAAATGTTTTAAAGCTTCAAAATGTGAATTAAAATAATTTTTGTGAAAATTTTCCAAAAATAGTAAGTTTTTGGTCACCCGACACGTCCAGTTTTGACCGTCTTGAAAAACTGCAACCGTACCCCGAATTTGAAAAAATGCATTTTCGAACCCCGGAGGCTGTTAAATATAGCAAGTACTCGGACCAGTACGCCTTAGTTAGAGCTTAGTATAGCAATTCCTCGTTCACTATGCTTAATCCTAGCTATATTTCCCAATAGCTACTCTCTAATTCTCCTTAGCTATATTCCATTACATAATCATCATTCAATAGATAATTATGCAGCCATTCATCACTCTTAATCAATGATTAATACAAGATTAGAGGAGATTTCTCTCTCTAGGCAGCATAGTAATTAATTACCAAGCCGATAATGATATAGATTTGATGAAATTCTTTCTTTTACCACTCAAAATTGTTGTAACTAAGTTAGATTCAATTTTCTCATACATTAAGATGTGATTAAGGGAAAAATTAATCCATCATTAAGCCACTAAGAAGAGAATTTTCTCTCACCTATGCATGCGGTAATTCTGCATCTTTCTAATTGCACTAGGAAAGTGATTGAGCTTGCTTAATTCATCTCTCTTGTAATTTAATTAGTAAAATTCTAAAATCCTTAATCATCTAAGCCAAGTGATTAACTTTAGAGCCGGTTCCCATAGGACAAGTAAAGTATTATCCATAAAATTACTATGTCTCGAAGGGAAAATCTAACACTCTTGTATGAAGGGGATTGCTCAATGATTCTAATCTATCATTTGGATTGTGATGATGCTTTCGGACATTAGCTCTTTTCTTCAAGTTTATCATTTAAAGTAGTGAGTATAAAATGGCCCTGGTTAAGAGAACTCGCTTCAGGTGGTGTCCACGGCCGCGAGGCGGGAACGATCAATGTGAATGGAAAAGAAAAAGCTCCCATGGAAAAACAAGCACCGGCCATCTCACGGGCCATTGACAAAGAAGTGGAAGAGATAGGTCACAATTTTATTCAAGTCGTTTAATTTAACATTGCACACGTTTAGCTAGGAAAGAACATATCCCCAAACATGTTGGAGAAATCTGACGGAAACCTCGGCAGGTGAATTCATTTGTATATTAAAGTCTAAAGTAGGAAAGAAATGACTGACGAATATACTGTTCGCAATAGGAAAGAATGTATGCTAGGGAAAATTTAGCTCAACATATTCATTCTATTTCCAATGTTGAATTAGTCTTGAACCCCCTCCTGATCACAGGGGGCAGAGTTTTTGGTTAAGGGCTCTTGAATCCACGACTACTGGTTAAGCGGTGGATACCCACGACTTGCTTTCTATGCGGTGGGAGCCCACGTCTTGATTTCTATGCAGTGGGAATGTCCATGTTGTGCTTTCTATGCGGTGGATATACCTAGTTGTATGGGCAGCTAGGCGACAATGGGAGGAGTAAACTCTCACTGGAGGGGGGATGTTGTACCTCCAGAACATTGGAATTTTAATGAATAAGTTGAGTAGAATTTTTACTAGAGTACTGTCTTGGTGCCGCTTTGCAATACTGATTGAAGGGCTGTCTTAACGAACATTGTGATTCCGAATCTAATCAAGGAATGTTTATGTTGAACAACCATTGTGGTAGTAGTTAGGACACACAAGGAAGTGTGAGTGTGGGGGGGGAAAATGGGATCTTGTCTCAGGTTGTCAATGCCTCTGAGAAGGGTGGTCCCGATTGGTCGGGAACTCTCTGTCCCCATAGTGTTTAAACCGATACTAGTACTACTCATCACCCCTAGAGTGGCAAAATCTCAAGTGTACGTGCCTCTGAAACATGGGAAAAAAGGCACTCGGGATTTCTCTCCTCTTGGAAGGTGGGTCTTAGGATCGCTACATAGGTTAAGTACGCTTCCCCTGCGAGGTGGAGCTAGATCTCATTGCTAGTAGACTCGAACTCGACTCACTTTGTGATGAGAGATCGTCCGCTAGCTAAACCCTGAACCACTTTGTTTGCTTCTGCTATAGATCTAGTGGCCACCAGGTTCACCATTAGATCCGCCGTTTGATACGGCGGGGTGGGGACCTCACACCTGGTATCAGAGCTATAGGTTTACGAACGGGAAAAGATGTTGTTTGAATTTTTTTTTAAAAATAAGGGATAGTAGGATAGCTCGTACTCAAAGCTTGAGCATGATGTTTCCCAGAATAATGACATTGGATTTGTCTAGTGGATTGTCTCCTGAGTGATGTTAAAGAGTTTTACTCGTTGAGCTTGTTGGGATTCAGTGGGTTCCAGATGATGTTTTTTGAGAAGTCGTTGGTGCGACTAGTGCTGCGAGCAGGTAGCCTGTTGATGCACATAAAGTTATAAGTATGGATCAAAGCTCTCGAGTAAAGTTTTTACCGTTATTTATCAGACAATTTTGGATGTATTCAATGGAATTTAAACTAATGGTGGAATGGTTAAATCCTTTGTGATGTATAGATTAAGTAGGCTGGTTAAGCCCAAAAGTTAAATTTCTTCTTGAGTATGGAAAAGCCTAGGTTCATTTGAGAAGAGTGCTATAGTAATGAGTTTTATACCATTGGATAGGCACCGCCTGCTGCTCTGTACTCGGCAGCGCAAGAGAAGAAGCTCCTCCTTAAACAAGCCCAGCCTCCACTCTTTAAGGGCGAGGGCGCCCGTGAATCAGACCATGCTTGCGATGTTACGTTTGTCTGGCGATGCCAAGATATGGTGGAAGCAACATTGCAAGGATTTGGATATTAAGGGATCTTCCCAATCCTGGGAAGACATCAAAACTGCAATAATGGGACGTTATTTACCACCTGCCTATAAAACCTTGAAGATGAATGAGTTCTTTTCACTTCGGCAGTTGACTTCATCTGTCAAACAGTATTATGCAAAGTTTGTCACTCTTCGGAGATATGCTCCTAAGATGACCTTGGAACAACAGGTGGCGAGGTTCTGCCAAGGGCTAATCGACCCTTTGAATACGCGATTGGAAGCTCTCAGGCCGACAACACTACAGGATGCCTTGTTAAGGGCCAAGCCGTTAGCTAAAGAGATTCAGAGGGCTACCCAAGATAGTTAATACTATTTGTCAAAGAGGGTCAGGACAGACAACTGGAGTAACAGACCAATCAATCCTGCATACGACCATTGTCCGGTAATAACTACTACGACAGCTACCGAGTTTCCCAATATAAGATGCTTTGAGTGCTAGGAGTATGGAAATTACAAAAGCCAATGTCCAAAAAGGATTTTCCGAACATCCGGTGTTAATAATGTACCTATGAACGTCAACGGGCGAGGTCAACCAAACGGAAGAGAAGGCCGAGGAAGAGGAAACATAGGACAAGGAAGCGGAGCTTTCGCTAATGCCGCAGTGAGACAACCAACTGTGGGTGACGAAGCTGATGAGAGAAAAACTATGTATGCTGCAACTGCTAATCCTAGTTAGCAATAATTCAAGCACCAGGATCTCATCAAAGTTCAACAGAATAAGACGCATAAAGCTAAAGACTATTCTATTATCAAAGAATATCTTTACTTTAGACAAAGGATATATGTACCTAAGTAGTTAGCATAAAATTTACCCAGATGTATTCTTGACATGAGGACATCTCAAATTCTTCACATTTGGGAGGATGTAAGGTTTCCGACCCCAAGCTAAAAGAGCACCCTTGTACCATGGAATGAACATAATGGAGAAAGTTACTATTTTTAGCAGTTTTTCGAATTCTGTCAGTGCCATGATGTTTAAAATGTTTTAAAGCTTCGAAATGTGAATTAAAATAATTTTTGTGAAAATTTTCCCAAAATAGTAAGTTTTTGGTCACCCGACCCGCCAAGTTTTGACCGTCTCGAAAAACTGCAACCGTACCCCGAATTTGCAAAAATGCATTTTCGAACCCCGAGGACTGCTAAATATGGCATGTACTCGGACCAGTACGCCTTAGTTAGAGCTTAGTATAGCAATTTACGGCATTAAATTCCGACTCGTATGGGCCGTTTTAGCCTAAAACCAATTTTTCTTAAAGTTGTGCGGGGAGGCACCGAGGCTCGAGGCTATGTGGGAACAGGTTTCAGGCCACTCAGAGCCAGCTTTAGCAGCTAGGGGGCGCCTTCTTGTCTTGTGGGAGTTGTAGGAGAGTTTCCGAGCTTGAGAGTGAGTGTGAGAGCCAGTTAGACTAGCTAACTGGACACTTGGTGGGAAGGTAACTAGACTTGCCAATGCATGAAGTGAGTGCTCACTTAGATGCTTATAGCAGCTAGGTTCGATTTTCAGCCTTGAGGAGCCTATTTAAGGGTGTGCTCACACACACACACACACACCTTGGGGAGGTGCTGCCGGCACACGCATTTTTTGAAGGAGAAGCAAAGGAGGGAAGAGCTGTCGGATTCTTGTCTTGAGAACTCATTTGGATCAGAAAATCAAGAGGATTTTCATCCCTAATCACGGTAATCATGATTTAATTTATGCTCTTCTATAATTCTCTTCATCATTTTCTTAATTCCTCGTCTACTATGCTTAATCCTAGCTATAATTCCCAATAGCTGCTCTCTAATTCTCCTTAGCTATATTCCATTACATAAATCATCATCCAATAGCTAATTATGTAGCCATTCATCACTCTTAATCAATGATTAATACAAGATTAGAGGAGATTTCTCTCTCTAGGCAGCATAGTAATTAATTGTCAAGCCGGTCATTATGTAGATTTGATGAAATTCTTTCTTTTACCACTCAAAATTGTTGTAACTAAGTTAGATTCAATTTTTTCATACATTAAGATGTGATTAAGGGAAAAATTAATCCATCATTAAGCCACTAAGAAGAGAATTTTCTCTCACCTATGCATGCGGTAATTTTGCATCTTTCTAATTGCACTAGGAAAGTGATTGAGCTTGCTTAATTCATATCTCTTGTAATTTAATTAGTAAAATTCTGAAATCCTTAATCATCTAAGCCAAGTGATTAACTTTAGAGCCGGTTCCCATAGGACAAGTAAAGTATTATCCATAAAATTACTCTGTCTCGGTGGGAAAATCTAACACTCTTGTATAAGGGGGATTGCTCAATGATTCTAATCTATCATTTGGATTGTGATGATGCTTTCGGACCTTAGCTCTTTTCTTCAAGTTTATCATTTAAAGTAGTGAGTATAAAATTGCCCCGGTTAAGAGAACTCTCTTCGGTGGTGCCCACGACCGCGAGGCGGGAACGAGCAATGTGAATGGAAAAGGAAACGCTCCCATAGACGAACAAGCATCGGCCATCTCACGGGCCATTGACGAAGAAGTGGAAGAGGTAGGTCACAATTTTATTCAAGTCGTTTAATTTAACATTGCACGCGTTTAGCTAGGAAAGAACATATCCCCAAACATGTTGGAGAAATCCGATGGAAAGATCGGCATTTGAATTCATTTTTATATTGAAGTCTAAAGTAGGAAAGAAATGATTGAAGAATATACTGTTTGCAATAGGAAAGAATGTCTGCTAGGGAAAATTTAGCTCGTTATGTTCATTCTATTTCCAATGTTGAATTAGTCATGAATCCCCTCCTGATCACAGGGAGCAGAGTTCTTCGTTAAGAGCTCTTGAATCCACGACTGCTGGTTAAGCGGTGGATACCCATGACTTGCTTTCTATGCGGTGGGAATGTCTATGTCGTGCTTTCTATGCGGTGGACATACCTAGTTGTATGGGCAGCTAGGCGACAATGAGAGGAGTAAACTCTCGCTGGAGGGGGGATGTTGTACCTCCAGAACATTGGAATATTAATGAATAAGTTGAGTAAAATTTTTACTAGAGTACTGTCTTGGTGCCGCTTTGCAATACTGATTGAAGGGCTGTCTTAACGAACATTGTGATTCGGAATCTAATCAAGGAATGTTTATGTTGAACAACCATTGTGGTAGTAGTTAGGACACACAAGGAAGTGTGAGTGTGGGGGTGGAAAATGGGAGCTTGGCTCAGGTTGCCAATGCCTATGAGAAGGGTGGTCCCGATTGGTCGGGAACTCTCTGTCCCCATAGTGTTTAAATCCATACTACTAATACTCATCGCCCATAGAGTGGCGAAGTCTCATGTGTACGTGCTTCTGAAACATGGGAAAAAAGGCACTCGGGATTTCTCTCCTCTTGGAAGGTGGGTCTTAGGATCGCTAAATAGGTTAAGTACGCTTCCCCTGCGAGGTGGAGCTAGATCTCATTGCTAGTAGGCTCGAACTCGACTCGCTTTGTGATGAGAGATCGTCCGTTAGCTGTACCTTGAACCACTTTGTTTGCTTCCGCTATAGATCTAGTGGCCACCAGGTTCACCATTAGATCCGCCGTTTGATACAGCGGGGTGGGGATCTCACACATGGGGATAGAGAGATTTGGGGTTTGCAAAGCGGTAGTTGTGGCGTGTGCCAAAACATTGACAGTATCCAATGGCCATAGGTGACTAGCCAACTAACATCATACAAAAATAGATCGCTCACATTACTATTGGTGATCAACCTCCTCTAAAAACTGTGTGATGGTGATAATGTCTGCATGCTGGACAAAAAAGAAATAATAAAAATGTAAAAAATATGGACGCCACATTGGCCGTTGTTTTGCTAGTAACATGTGGAGCTCATACATCGGCTATTGTGTGTAGTTGTCAACACCTAGTACCTATCCAGAGGCTCCCTAGACAAACACTAATCCCAGTTGTTGCATAAAATTGATGGTGTGAAGCCAGAGTCTCTATGGTAGGAATTTTTCCTAGCTGAATAATGTTGGATTTTGCACATGTCATCTGCTACGAACACAACAACATGGGTTGGCTATTTGTCAAATGGCATCATTAGCATCATGGTCATGATCACCCCCATGATCATGACGATGGTACTCACCATCTTGGTATAGGGGGTCTAGGGCAACCCTCGTCGTTTTGAGTCACTACCTCAAAACTTGGATGCCTATTAGGATTGGTTCCCATGATGTTCAATTGCTTGTGTGTGTCATTCCCTATTATGTGTAAGCCTTACGCTGGCTTGATAATTTCCATCTCTATTGACGATGTCAGTGGCTACTGATAGCAAACCCTTGTTCCATTTTTGTAGCTTCAATTGTGAACCTCTGATGTGTTTTCCAGACTTTGCAAGATATTGAAGGATTTAACATTGGCATTGAAGTTGTTTCCCACGCTATGAAAATTTATGAGAGTTGATGGTGATTGTGATAATCCAGAAAGCCCTTCTTACCCTCAAATTTTTCTTCTTAAACAAGCCTTCTTTCTCATTCCATGCTAATTCACCAAATCTTTGTCAAAGGATTCTATTCCTTCTCCTTATTGTAATACTTTATTATGATACGAGTCTTCTACAATGTGAATATTGTCTTTATTCGTATCTTACATCTTTGAACCTATTCAAAAGAATGTCTTTGACTCCTTATTCATTTTCTTGAGGCCAATGTCTCTTATCAATCATTTGAGATTGGTTATAGATCTTTATCAATATGTAACATTTATGATGCTCAGAGGCTACCATTTGATGCTGCAGGTGGTGGACACTTTTGATGAAACCACTACTACTATCTATTTATCTCTTTAGAATTTCCAATTATGGACAGAAAATATCACCTAAGTATACCAAATTGAATTACGTGATATTACCTCACCCTTGAATCATAGTTCTCCTTGACTATGCACGTATATAAGAGAAGGGGAACTAGGTCTATTGGCATTTAGCTAAGGAGCTACTTTTGGCACATTGACATACCTTTAACGTGCTCCTTCTTAGCCCTTTCCACATCAAGTACATCGTGTATATCTACATAAAAAATTGGCAGATCGATAATAGTTTTAGAAACCCCCTAGGTTGTGTAATGGAAATAGTCTATTCAACTTGAGAATAGCAGAAATTAATGAGAATACTTTCGAGAAATAACTTTCTGAGCATAGCGGGTAGACATAATTGAAGGTAGCAACATAATCATAGCAATTAGTTAACTTGGCATGAACAATACTTTTGCAAGAGAGAGAATTTAGAGAACATGACAACAGTTGAGGACCGGATTTATGTGGAGCCGGTCCCCCCTCCAATAGGCATTTGTATTATGATTTCTCCCATTAAGAGAGACTTGTTACAATACATTCTTTGTGTTCCTTGTGACCTAGGTGATGCAATGAAGATGGAAAGCTTCATGCATCACAATCATAGCATAACATGAACTTGAAGAAAGCTTTAATTGTCCCAAGCCTCAGTCCCAAGACCTCAAACACCTTCGAAGGTGGAGAGAGCTAGCAGGGAATGAGGGTAGGGAAGAGGAAGAAGAAACATTTCATAGGAGAAAGAACTAGTTCCTCACTTATCATACTCTTGTTGCTAGCATACATAATAGCATAGTAATGAAGAAGAAGGAGATGTCAAGCTTAAGCATTGAAGCATGGCTCTTGGTTGGATTTGCACTCCATAGCCAAGAGTGTTGGTCTAGGCTCTCAACCTCTACTTGCTTGGAGAAGGAGAGGGAGATCTTGCACTTTGCATAGTACACAATGAGAGTGCTTGTGAGTGTGTGTGGGTGAGTATACCCCCTAAGCACCCCCCTAGCTTGCTTGGGTCGACCCCCCCTTGTAGCTCATGCTTGAAGCTCATTGGACCCCTCCAGGCCTAGCCAATCACAAGCAGGAGCCATTACAAGCAACATGGGTAGCCTTGGGACAAGTGTCCCCCTTTCCCCTTTGAGAGAGAGGACTTGATAAATGCTAAAACAATTAGATAATTCATGTAATTTATCATTGGACCCCTTTGAAGCCTAGCCAATAGGCTTCAAGCAACACATGAAGGTAACATGGGTAGGGGCCTGACATGTGTCCTTGCTGCCTCTTCAAGTTGGGGCTTCCCTTGTGTGTGAGAGTGGGTGTTCTCTCTCTAGCCCCTAGGAAAAGGGCTCGCCCCCCCTCTTGTAGGAATGCTTTTGACTTTAGGTGATCAAGCACCTTACTCACCAAGCATGACAAAGCACTTGAACTAGGGGGTGTTCCCACAAGCATCTCAGGCAAGCTTCTCAAGGCACCTCAAGTACCTTAATCATGCATCAAGTCAAGCACCTCAAGCATGGAGCCAGTCAAGCACCTCAAGCATCTTAATCAAGCACCTTAAGCATGACAAACACCTCAAGCACGACAAGCACCTCGAGCTTTGGGCCGGGTTCCCACCTCAAGCTCAGCCCTAGCTTACCTAAGGTCAAAGGACTTTTACACACATTTATTGGAGGTCTTCAATGAAGCTAACCCTAAGGTCTTATTCTCCATTGGTTAACCTTGCTCTTTGATAGACCATCTCCCTTTTGGGCCCCTTTACCATTGGCCCCATGTTGAGATAGATCTATAAGCACATATCTATATCTTAACACTTGTTCCCGTTTATTCTCCAACATTAAGTGATCAATTTAATATGAGAAAATCATTTGGGTTGGTTAGATATTAGATTTTATGACATTACCTCTCTCTTGAAATCATAGTCGTCCTCCACTATGAGGTAGAAGACATAAAGTCTTAGTCATTAGTCAATCGTACTTAGCGGGTAAAGGATCCCTTTTTACCCTACGACATCTTTCCAAAATGGATGACTAATCCATTTGGTGCTTGGGAGACATAGCTGCCGCAAGCATGTCTGCTCTTTAGTCCATTTCATTCTCCCAAAGTAGAGTGACAAATTCTACTTGGTGTTTGAGAGACATCGTCATCACAAACATGATTCTAAGCATGCATAATAGTTGAATTTGTGCACAATTAAAAAGAGGACTAGTCATATAAGACAAAAACATGAGTCATTTAAAAGAAATTTGTACATTTGCTTACTCTAATGTAGCATTGTAAGCATTGACAAGGTTCATACTATCCCTAAGTTGTACTCCTTGCATCCATTTAGCATCTTCAAAAGGATAATTTTTGAACTTAATAAGATACCGTTGGATTATCTTACCATGTCGTAGTACCTTGTCTTCATGCCGAAGGACAGCTTCGGGTTGTAGCACCTCTTCTTGGTCTTCAACTTCGGGAGGGTCTTCAATAATTGGTTCAATTGGTGGATCTCCTTTGTAGGGCTTAAGTAGGCTTACATGAAAGGCATTGTGTATAAGCCAATGGTTGGGCAACTTGAGTTGATAAGCCGTCTCATTGATAGGCTTCAAGATTTGGAAAGGACCATAGTATCTTTTTGCTAGTTTAGCATAATACTTTTGATGGCCCATAGGATTTTTGCACGTCGTTTGCCTTAATCGAGCCTTAGGAAACTTGAGTAAGACCCAATCATTTTCTTTGAACATTAAGGCTCTTCTGTGCTTATCATCAGCAGCTTTTTGCCTTTGTTGAGAGATGGCTATAGCCTCCCTAATTTTTTGAAAAGATTCTTGTAGGTCACGGCTATACTCATCGGCGGAAAAGATCTTCCCATGTACTTTCAGTAGCAAGGGACTTTTAGGTCTTCCCTCTATGATCTCGAAAGGTGCTTTCCCCGTAGAAGTATGTACAGTATTATTGTAGGCATACTCTACTAGCGGTAAATACTTTTCCCATTGTGAGCGTTGATCTACTTCGATAACATAAGTTTTGAGTAGATCGAGTATCATAAGATTGGCTATCTCACTTTGGACATCCGTTTGTGGGTGATAGGCCGAAGAGAAATTCAATCTTGTTCCTAGATTTTCAAAGAGACCTTTCCAGAAATTACTGGTCATTCTAGGATCTCTATCTGACACGATGGATGTGGGTAATCCATGGTCCTTGAAAATCTGAGATATGAAGAGAGTTGCCATTTGATGTGCCTTAATAGTCTTTTTGACAGGAATAAAATGTGCTTGCTTGCTAAACCTGTCGACTATTGTCCATATTCCTGTATTCCCATGGATAGACTTGGGCAATCCAAAGATGAAATCCATGGATATACTCTCCCATGGTGAATTTGGAATAGGCAATGGCTGGAGTAATCCAGGTTGCTTCCCTCTATCATACTTGGTCTTTTGGCATACTACACATTTTGAAACATACTCTTGTATGTCCACTTTCATGGTAGGCCAATAGAAATACGTCTCTACTCCTCGGAGAGTAGGTTGAATACCTCTATGCCCTGCATATGGAGGAGCATGGGATTCATACATAACCTTCTCACGAAGGGAATGGGTAACACATAGCCTATTGCCGTGGAGAAGATAACCATCCTGCAAGGTGAATGGTTCCTCTTTCTTCCCCAAAGCAAGGGCTGACATTATGTCTCTAAAGTCAGAGTCAGTAGCATACTCATCTATCATAGAGGATAGATCATTGTGAGTAGCTATATACACCGCATTAACTTTTGGTCGTCGTGAAAGTGCATCGGCAACTTGATTGTGCTTACCAGCTATGTGAGCAATATGGAAATTAAATTGCGAAAGAAAATTTGCCCACCTCATTTGTTTGTCGGAAAGCTTGGTTTGCGTCATGAAATACTTGAGACTTTGGTGGTCGGTTCGGAGGATAAATGGAGTCCCCAATAGGTAGTGCTTCCATGTGTCTAGGGCATGTAGAACAGCTAAAAGCTCTTTCTCATAAATGCCCAAGACTCGTTCATCACTATTGAGCCTTCGGCTCTCATTTGCTATGGCATGCCCTTCTTGAAGCAAAACCGCTCCAAGGCAATCACCACACGCATCACATTGGACCTCAAATGGCTTTTAGAGATCCGGAAGCACGAGGACTGGTTGGGAAGTAAGCTTCTCTTTGAGTTTTTCAAAAGCATTTTGCTCCTTAGCAGTCCATACAAACTTAACGTTCTTCTTTGTTAAGTCGTGAAGTGGTCCTGCCACTTGAGAGAATTTTGCTATGAAGCGTCTATAGTATGCACACATACCAACAAAGCTTCTTAGCTCATGTAGATTCCTTGGGTTAGGCCATGATTTTATTACCTCTAACTTTGATGGATCCATACGAATACCATCGTGAGAGATAATATGACCTAGATATTGAATCTCTTGAAGGAAGAATTCGCTTTTCTTTTGGTTGAGATAAAGCTTGTTCTCCCTCAATGCTTGAAAAATCACTTGGAGATGCTGCTTATGTTCCTCCAAAGACTTGGAGTAGATGATGATATCATCAAAGAACACTCCAGTGAATTTTTGATATGGTCTAAATATTTTCTCCATCAAACGATTGAACGTAGCTGGTGCATTAGGCAAGCCAAAAGGCATGACTAGATATTCATAAAGGCCAAACGTTGTGTGAAACGCGGTCTTTAAGATATCTTCATCCACTATCCTTATTTGATGATAGCCACTCTTAAGGTCAATCCTACTGAAGTAGGTAGAGCCTTGTAGCTTATCAAACAGATCTTCTACCCGAGGTACGGGAAATCTGTTTTTGATAGTGATATGGTTTAGTGCTCGATAGTCCACACACATACGGTATGTACCATCTTTCTTTTGCACTAAAAGGACTGGAGAACAAAAGGGAGAGGAACTAGGCCTCACCATCCCTTTGTCTACCAGCTCTTGTACTTGCCTCATGATCTCCTCTTGTTGATCTTGTGAGACTCGATAAGGAGGCTTGTTAGGTGGTGAGAGCTTCCAGGAAGGAGCTCAATACGATGGTCATCATCCCCTCATTTTGGAGGTAAGTCCATAGGGATATCATCGATGAACATATCTTGGAATCCTTTTAGAAAATTAGACAAGTCTAACTCTTCTTGATTCCTATCATTTACATTTGATGAAACATTAGTATCTTTTGGAGACTCTTTGACAAAAATCATGTACGCAGAAACTGAGCTCTTCATTGACTTATCAAAAGAAAGAGGATTTACAAGTGGAATAGTGCGACCACACTCACTAGCATCTATATACATGTTCTTTCCCCTGTAAGTGAAGTAAATTCTCCTTTCAGGGAACTTCCTGTTGGCAGCCATGCGATCAAACCATGGTGCCCCTAGGATAACATCCTGATGTTGGAGAGGAGAGATGAAGAAGTCTTCTTTGTCGACATAGCTTTGGACATGAAGCCTCAACTTCCCAATCAAGGGAGTAACGGAGGCTTGTTGTCCCTTGAAAGCTGCATCAGCTGTTACTATATCTCCCATCTCAAAAGCTTGAATGCCCAACTCTATTGATATGAAGTTGAGAGTAGAGCCAGGGTCAAACAAGATGAAGGCATCATGCTCTCTTACCTTTCCCCAAGCATAGGAGAGTGATGATCCTTTGCAATGAGCATCCTCTTTTGGAGCTTCGATGGTGGAAGCCCTAGGAGTCTCATTGCGAGTATTCTTCTTGGGGCAAGAACGATAGCCATGTCCTTGCTCCCCACACTTGAAACATTTATGGTCCTTGCGAAAAGCTTCAAGCTCTTCAGGAGAGAGTTTGTTTTTACCTTTGTAAACTCCCTTCTCCTTGGACCGATTGTTGTTGTTGTTGTTGTTGTTGTTATTACGTCTAGCCCCTTGATGGAAATTGATGTGTGAAGCAACCATGGTGTGGTGGATTACTTCGGTAATAGTACCGGGCCATTGAGAGTTGATGTATTCGTCCATCTCTTCAGGTAATCCCGCACAGAATTGTTGTCTTTGCTCGGAAAAGTCTATCTTTTGAAAGACAGTAGCTTTGAGATGTAAATCCCAAAACTTGTCTACATACTTGTTGATAGACTCATGAGAGAGAAGCTTCAAGCCGCGCCATTCGGTAAGAACTTTATCTTTAGTATCGCATGGAAGAAATTGCTTCATGATGGAAACTCGTAGAGTTTTCCATGTCTTTGGGGCTTCTCCATTGCCACGAAGGCTAGCCCACCATTGATGAGCTGATTTTTGGAAGTGCATAGCTACATGGCGTAGCTTGGAGGACTCTGTGAAGCCCTCATCCCCAAAGGCCGCATCAAATTGCTGGATGAAGGCCAACACTTTGTCGGTAGCACCAAAGGTGCCATTGTAGGTGAGAAAAGAGATACTCTTTCCTCCCTCCTTGAACTTCTTTAGCTTTTGTGACCTTCACCATGCAGGAAATGATTTGCGATGTCCTCCCCTCTTGTATTCTCTAGGAGAATAGCCATAACTTTCATCGGAAGAGGAGGAAGGTGAAGAAGAAGGAGAAGAGGGTGACCTCTTCCTAGCCCTTTTCTTCCTTTGTTTCCTCTCTTGCCTTTCAGAGTGATGAGGAGAAGGACTATAGGTTGCTCGTTTCCTCTTGGGAGGAGTAGGCGATCGTCTAGACCGCCGTCTTCGTGGAGCCACATCTTCAGAAGAACTTAGACTGTCATTGCTTTCTTTCTCATTGGATTCCTCCTTTCGAATGGGAGAGAGTCTTCTTTTGGGGGTCTCTTCAAGAGGCCTCCTAAGCTCTCTCTCCTCTGGGAGAGGAAGGGAAATTCCATAAGCACGAAGTTGTTGAGTAGCTTCAGCTTGCAAAACAGGGTTTCCCATAGCTTGTTGCAACCTAGTGACGAGATAATTCACAAACATGGGAGCATCATCATTAGCACCTTCATGTGCAAAATCAAAGCTATCAATGTTCATTCTACTCTCTTGATTATTGTCAGCCATGTTAACAAAATTTATGTTTATACTTAGTGTATGCTTTGGCAATACAAAACCTTAGTTGCCACTCCTCTTAGCCTTTGAAAATCGGCTCTTAAGTATCTACACCCACGGCTCAAAGTGGTTAATTATAGAGAGTAGAGGAGTAGGTCTAACATAGCAGAGTTGCCAAGGGCTAGCTCCTTTCGGACTTCTTATGGCTCAATAATGGTAAAGCCGTAGGCAAGTCTAAAAAGACTCCATTATTAAGTCCAAAGCTCCCGAGGTGTGCACCATCCCCCACATAGTGGGCTTAACAACACCGATATTAGATCCTAGTTCCACTTACTCTATTATAATTAACAACATCAACCATTTATAGGCTACTTAAGGACCTCTCTTCTTAAGCAAGAAAAGAGAAACCAAATGCTCTGATACCAATGTAATGGAATTAGCCTATTCAACTTGAGAATAGCGGAAATTAATGAGAATACTTTCGAGAAATAACTTTGTGAGCATAGCGAGTAGACATAATTGAAGGTAGCAACATAATCATAGCAATTAGTTAACTTGGCATGAACAATACTTTTGCAAGAGAGAGAATTTAGAGAACATGACAACAGTTGAGACCGGATTTATGTGGAGCCGGTCCCCCCTCCAATAGGCATTTGTATTATGATTTCTCCCATTAAGAGAGACTTGTTACAATACATTCTTTGTGTTCCTTGTGACCTAGGTGATGCAATGAAGATGGAAAGCTTCATGCATCACAATAATAGCATAACATGAACTTGAAGAAAGCTTTAATTGTCCCAAGCCTCAGTCCCAAGACCTCAAACACCTTCGAAGGTGGAGAGAGCTAGCAGGGAATGAGGGTAGGGAAGAGGAAGAAGAAACATTTCATAGGAGAAAGAACTAGTTCCTCACTTATCATACTCTTGTTGCTAGCATACATAATAGCATAGTGATGAAGAAGAAGGAGATGTCAAGCTTAAGCATTGAAGCATGGCTCTTGGTTGGATTTGCACTCCATAGCCAAGAGTGTTGGTCTAGGCGCTCAACCTCTACTTGCTTGGAGAAGGAGAGGGAGATCTTGCACTTTGCATAGTACACAATGAGAGTGCTTGTGAGTGTGTGTGGGTGAGTATACCCCCTAAGCACCCCCCTAGCTTGCTTGGGTCGACCCCCCCTTGTAGCTCATGCTTGAAGCTCATTGGACCCCTCCAGGCCTAGCCAATCACAAGCAGGAGCCATTACAAGCAACATGGGTAGCCTTGGGACAAGTGTCCCCCTTTCCCCTTTGAGAGAGAGGACTTGATAAATGCTAAAACAATTAGATAATTCATGTAATTTATCATTGGACCCCTTTGAAGCCTAGCCAATAGGCTTCAAGCAACACATGAAGGTAACATGGGTAGGGGCCTGACATGTGTCCTTGCTGCCTCTTCAAGTTGGGGCTTCCCTTGTGTGTGTGAGTGGGTGTTCTCTCTCTAGCCCCTAGGAAAAGGGCTCGCCCCCCCTCTTGTAGGAATGCTTTTGACTTTAGGTGATCAAGCACCTTACTCACCAAGCATGACAAAGCACTTGAACTAGGGGGTGTTCCCACAAGCATCTCAGGCAAGCTTCTCAAGGCACCTCAAGTACCTTAATCATGCAGCAAGTCAAGCACCTCAAGCATGGAGCCAGTCAAGCACCTCAAGCATCTTAAT
This sequence comes from Adiantum capillus-veneris, assembly GCF_014529385.1. Classification (NCBI taxonomy): domain Eukaryota; kingdom Viridiplantae; phylum Streptophyta; class Polypodiopsida; order Polypodiales; family Pteridaceae; genus Adiantum; species Adiantum capillus-veneris. Next base: position 44,451,181 of record NC_140943.1, on the reverse strand, counting down.
CAAGCACCTTAAGCATGACAAACACCTCAAGCACGACAAGCACCTCAAGCAGGACAAGCACCTTGAGCTTGGGTCGGGTTCCCACCTCAAGCTCAGCCCTAGCTTACCTAAGGTCAAAGGACTTTTACACACATTTATTGGAGGTCTTCAATGAAGCTAACCCTAAGGTCTTATGCTCCATTGGTTAACCTTGCTCTTTGATAGACCATCTCCCTTTTGGGCCCCTTTACCATTGGCTCCGTGGTGAGATAGATCTATAAGCACATATCTATATCTTAACACTTGTTCCCGTTTATTCTCCCACATTAAGTGATCAATTTAATATGAGAAAATCATTTGGGTTGGTTAGATATTAGATTTTATGACATATACTTATTTTTTATTTACATTCAAACTTCCACCACTGAAGAGATGCAAAAAATTGTCATAAATGTCTTTGAACCTAACATTACTATCTCTAGTACATGACAACAAGGGCTGAATAGAATATTCTATAAACACAACATCTCGTGAAACCAAGATACACTTTGTTTGCAGATGGTACAACTTGTAATCTTTGCTTTCAGCACTGTAACCAACAAAAATGCATTTGATAGCCTTACCATCGAGTTTTTTGTGCTACGTTTGTGGCACCAAAGCATAAGACAAACAACCAAAAATGCACATGTGATCAATAGATGGCTTTCTATCATGCCATGCTTTATAAGGAGTCATCAACTACAAAGCTTTTGTAGGACACCTGTTAAGCACACAAGTGGCACACATGATAGCCTCAAGACAAAACAAATGTGCCAAAGCTTGACTTTTGACCATACATCATGCCATTTCCGTAAGCGACATGTTTCTCCTTCCCAAAACACCCATTTGATTGAGGTGTATACCGCACTATATATTGGTGTTTTATCCCATGACTAGCCAAAAATTCATTTAACTCATGAGACATATACTCCCCCCCTCAATCTGAACAAAGGGTGCCCATAGTACTTTTAGAGATATTTTCAGCCATAGTCGAAAATTTCTTGACATACATAAACACTTTGGACTTAGATTTAAGTGGATACACCCATGCATGCCTAGAGTAATCATCAACAAAAGTCATGAATTAAAGGTAATTGCCCAAGGACGGAGTTTGCATTGGGACACATCACTGTGCACAAGTTGCAACCTGCATGCCTAGAGTAATCATCAACAAAAGTCATGAATTAAAGGTAATTGCCCAAGGACGGAGTTTGCATTGGGACACATCACTGTGCACAAGTTGCAACCTGCATGTAGCCCTAATTGAACCATCCTTTGGAAACTTTGAACATTGCATCCCAAAATACAACCTTCACAAACATTCTTCACAAGTGCTTCAAGAGACAAAAAAGAAGCAACCATATCAGATTTTTACAAATGCAGCAAATTGGCAAAACTCAAATGCCCAGACCGTGCATGCCAAAGTTTTGCATCTAAAACAACCTTAGAATCCACAATTGCGTTAGAAAAATTTTTCCCACACTTGTCATACAAAGTGATCTTATACAACCCACGACATAAAGTCCCGAATGAAACAATTTCATCACTAAAAATGAGATCATGAACTATACATTTGACATCTACAAATTTCACAACAAGACCAAGTCTAACTAGTGCATATATAGACAAAAGGTTCTTTTTTATCCTAGGTACATAAAGTGCATCAACAAGTGTGAAAGAATTTCCATTTGTAGTAGTAAGTAGAATCTTTCCAACTCCCTTGATCTTATAAGAGGCAATGTTGTCACAAGTGACTCAATTCCCATGAGAGACATCCTCGAGAGAGGTAAACAAGTCATGATGAGAGGTAATAATGTGATTTGTAGCACCACTGTCAAAGTACCACACATACATGCATCATGGACAAAAGGATCATAAGTGCACTCGGCACTAAATGCCCACTTTGCATCTACATCAACATCACAATCTCCTTTCATGGAAGATTCTACAATGGCTGCACTTGTAGTGGAACTAGCCTCTTTCCTTTTAGCCTATTTTGCCTTCAACTTAGGACACTACTTGATCAAGTGATCGTTAGATTTACAATAATGGAAACACATCTTCTTTTGCCCTTTTCATGAGGATTCCTAAATGAGGTGTTGCCAATAGAAACATTGGAAATAGGTGATTTTGACACTCAACAAAGAGCCATGAGAAGTAGCTACATTGCTATTACCACTTTTTCTTTGAGTAGAAATAAAGTCCTATCAACTGCATGCTATATAGCCCTGTTTTTTTCTTGAAAGTGACTCTTGTGATAGAAATGTGCATAATGCATCAAACTTGACAACTTCAAAATTTCCTTGGGTCATAAGTCTCCAAGTACTAACAAAAGTTTGCTAAGAATCTGGCAAAGCATCAAGAACAGTCTGCACAAGTGAGATGTCAAAAAAGACTTCACCTGCAAAAATAAGTTACTAATTAATATCCTTGATACCAACAACGAAAGTGTCCATTTCATCTTTCTCGTCCATAGTCTTTGACTCTAGCGCTTTATGTAGCAATGCAATTTTAGCCCTATTCGAACTTGCATAAAGACCAACCAGAATATCCCAAGCCTATTTTGCAGATTTAGTTGAGCAAATGTGACGAGTAATAGTGCGCTTCATCAATGCATGAGCCTACACATCTCTAACATCCCAATGAGCTTGCTCAGCCATATGCAAAATAGCTCTTGCAGTAGCAACCCTACCACTAAAATCTGCAACATCGTCAACATCACTTGCATCCTCAAAACCAGTAAGGTGTACGTCAATGCCCTGCACAACATTCCAAACACCCTTTGATGCAATTTCATGTTGCATTATATGTAAGCCCACATTGGATAATGGTCCTCAATAGCAAACATCTTGAACACATCTGTGTTGTTGTCAGCTATGGTGAATGTCTGCACCTGATGTGAAAAATGTCGAAAAGGAGGAGAACAAAGCGAGATGAACATGTGATATGTAGCACAACTCATAGAACAATGTAAGGGACCTGTTATGCAGAAAACAACACTAACAAAAATTCTGCACAAAATGAAAAAATTGCATGCGCAGTACTGCTTATAGTGGAAACGGAGACCGAAATGAGCCTGAATGGAAATTCTAAGCATACTAAGCTCTACAATCTTATTAAAAGTATTTGTCAATCTAATGACGCTCACCAAAGCTCATAGAAATCGAAAGAAAGTTAGCAGGCATGCACTGGCAATGCTGGCAGCTAAGCCCAGGAAGACCCGACCTGCTCTAATACCAATTGTTGGAAATAGGGTTGTAGCAAAACACACACAGCTTGGAGAAGATAAAGGAAGCTCAAGGTACACAACAAAGAGTAGTATTACTTACTGTGTAATGAAGATAAGTTATCCCTAGAGTGATGAGGCGTATATACAATGCACGGGGGGAAAAACCTCCTAGTGAGGGAAAAAGTGCCTCGGCGGTCCTACGTGTGTTCACATAACTAACACGTATGTATGGTAACAAGGTCAAGTGCAATTTTCAACCCTCAAAGATATATTACCAAAATATATTTGACCTCTTAAACACTAAAGTAGAGATTAGCAAAGATAAATAAATATAAACTGTAAACCTTGGGTGTTGCCTCGGCAATCCAAGCCCCTTGGTTAGATTTTGCAACATGCAAGTATCCTAAAATCACCAACTCTTTTTTTAGAACTATATTACCTAGAGTGACTGTGCTCGACCAAGTTAAATTGCTCAACTCTACATATAATCTTTGGTACTATGCTTCATAAAAGCACCAAATTGGGTACTATGAATCCCTTAATGAACTATGCGAGCACATTAAAAGCACCCTTTACAGTAAAAAACTACATAAAAGCACCAAATTTGGTACTATGGATGCCGTAGTGTACTATGCAAGCACCTTGCATAGTACTCAATTTGGTACTTTTTTGTAAACTCCATAGTACCAAAGTGGATCCTTAGAACCAAACTCAACTTTTATCTGGGTACAGAGAAGCTCCAATGTTGGTACTATGAATCCAGTTTGGTACTTTGCAGGATACTCTGAAAGCACCAAATCTGTTTCCAAACCCAATTTGGTACTATACTACCAAGTGTGAATGGTGCCCAAAAGTACCAAATTGAGACTGTGGATCTTTAAGTTACTATGCATGCAAACTCAAAGCACCCTGCATAGTACCAAATTGGGTTCATTTCTTTACACTTCATAGTACCAAATTGAATCCATAGTACCAAACAAAAATTGTTTTGCATACTGCATAGTGCCAAACTATATCAATACGTAGTACCAAATGGGGTACTTTCCATTTTTTTAAAAGCTTCAAAATTGATACTATGCATCTTGTTTAGTACTTTGTAGGTAGCACTATAAGCACCAAATCTGTTTCCAAGATCCAATTTGGTACTACAATTTTAAGTGCGAAAAGTGCCCAAAAGTATCAAATTATTGTTGTGGATCCCCTTAGGTAGTATGCAAACACACCTAAAGTAACCTGCATAGTACCAAATTAGATGCATAGTACCAAATTGGGTACTTTTTTGTATACTGCATAATTACAAAGTCGATCCATAGTACCAAATTGGAAACTTTTCTAGATCTATAGAAAAGAGCCAAAATTGGTACAATCTATCCAGTTTGGTACTTTGTAGGATACACTGAAGGCACCAAATCTATTTTCAAAATCTGATTTGGTATTACACTACAAAGTGTGGGTGGTGATCAAAAGAAAGGTAGTCCTGCATAGTCCACATAAGGATACCTTTCACAATAGCCTCTCTCCTCTACCTTGGGAGTGAAACATCGACAACAGGGATACCCTTCCACAACTCCTCCAACTCCTCAATGAGGGGCTTGAGGTAGACATCAATATTTGACACTTTATACTTCCTTGGCACAACCAAAGAGAGAAGTATATTGCCCTTCTTCATTGTCTCCCATGGTGGAATATTGTAGTTGCCACAGGCCAAATTCTCCATGATGTAGACTTAGTGCCAAAGTGGTTGGCATCATCACTTGCTAACTCAAGCCTCAAGTGTCAAGGCTCCAACCCAAACTCTAGCCATTGAGTTTTGATGTGCCTCCATGCAGATGAATCTAGTGGGACACGCATGGTTCTATGGTTTGACGGATGGTTGGCGTGCCATGGAGAAGCTCCACCGTAGACCTGTTTTTGAACATATATTGAATTCAACGATAAGTGGAAAATGCCTTAATATTTTGCGGGGTAAGGGAGCCCCGCTCACACCGCTCTTATAGCAAGCTTCTCCACAAACAAGACAGGAAGTAGAGATTGCATGCTTGCTGCGGTAGAGCATGCAATCGTTTATGCAAGCACTAAATGGATATTTAAGAATAAATAATTATTTATGAGTACTATAAATAAATAGTTTGTAGAGACCCGAACCCTTAAATTTTCAATAGTGAAATGACTTTGTGATTATTAAAAAAGCAATGATAAAAATAAAACAAAAAAATCCGCGATAATGGACTTTGTAAAGACGCGGTAATGGACACAATATTAGATGTAGTAATATCCGCGATAATATTTGGCAGAACTTAAAAGACTAACAGCAAGGCATGCCACGTATTTGGCATGCCCTGTTGCTCTTCCTCTTTCCCCGCCACATCATGCCTGCTCTTCACATTGCCTCCCCCCCCCCCCCCCCTCAAATCCTCTCTTTCTCTCTTTCTCTCTCTCTTTGTCTCTCTCTCTCTCTCTCTCTCTCTCTCTCTCTCTCTCTCTCTCTCTCTCTCTCTCTCTCTCTCTCTCTCTCTCTCTCTCTCGCACACACACACACACACACACACACACATTTTGGGGGATTTTCTTCTTCATCGTCAATCGTAGGAGAAGGGTGACGAACGTTGGCGCTCAATTCGTAGAAGACCCATCCAAGGTGCTGGTGCAGCCAAAGTTGGTCAACCATAGAAGAAGGCATGGGCACGTATGTGCAGGATAGCAGATACATGGAAAAGGGCTAGAGAAGCTATAAAGTTCCTAGGCAAACAGGTAGCAGTGGCTATATATGGCTGATGTGGTTCATAGGCCAAGAAGGGCTCCAAAACAAGCTAATTTGGGAGGTAGATGAAGGAGGTTCAATGATCAGTCTCTTTGTGTGGAAATGTAGAGCTTATGTTGATGAAGAATTAGGTCTAGACGGCTCATCAAATAGAACTACGGAGCCCAAGATATTTGAGCTTGAAGGTGCAATGCATTGCAGATCTAAGACAATTAGGGCAGATGGAGCCAGGTGATCCATGCCAGTTTGGAGTTGTGGGTGTGTATTGCTTGATTTATGGAGCCTATTGATCTTTTGAGATAGGAAATTTGAGGCCCAAATGTCAGGTTATTAGCAAACAAAGTTTTGCATGGAGGGGGGGGGGGGGGGGGGAGGTTTGTTCGGGTTGGTCACATCAGTAGACGTGCCATCTGGTGATTTTGGAGCTTTGCCAGGGATAGTATGCATTTTATGTGGTGTACAGAGATAGAAAAAAGTGACAGCGTCTCAAACGAAGTCTGGACGGGCAAGTTACAACAGTTGGCAGTTGAAGGTGTTGATCGATTAAGAGAAATCTAGTGTTTTTTGCCATTTTTGGTGCCTCGGATGGCATACTCAAAGAAGACCAAAGGAAATAACATCACACATTACATGGTAAGCCATGTTACGTGCCGAACTTATTACAAGGGATTGTTTTTATTAAATAATGTGGATCATTTACTCATGTGAATAACATATCTTGTTTGCGCATGGTGCATTTTCTATACACAAATATGGATCATTTGAAATTTTTAGCACTCAAGGCATGGAGAAGTCCCATTATCGAGCAAGGGTGGTGTACTTCAAAAATACTCAACATGGTGGTGGAATGGTGCAATCCAATTATTCAGAAGAGATGTTCATTTAAAAAATACTAGTTTTTTTTCCAAAATTAGTGTGAACAGGGCCCTTTTTAAATGGACCCTTATAAATATTGCATGCTGTCATAAACCACTCATTTCTTAAGCACAGGTGAGCTCTTACCATACCAAATGGCGTGCACCAAACAAACCACAAAAGAGCATCCACCTGCCAACAAAAACACCCTCCAAGGATGTGAGAAGCTGGCATGGCTTAAAGGCGCAAGAAAACAGCCACGAACACTTAGCCGTTCCAAGCACTCTTCTAGCAGTGGGCATGGTAGTAGGGCACAAGAGTCATCGAGGGCTGTAGAATCCTTACGTCCACAAGTAGAAACACCTAGACAAAGAATGAAGCAACGCACCCAGCGCTGGAGAGAAGAAGAGCCCTAGCAAACACCAGAGTTCGATAGGGAGAAGCCGCCATGCCACAAATCACAAGCAGGACCATCCAGGACTCGGGTGGTCCATAAAAAATTAGAGATAGGTCCACCATGTCAACGAGCTTATATACCATGCACACACCGGGTGCCCGTTAGGGGGAAGACACTGCCTCAAGGCCAAGGAGCTCTCCCCACACCACAAGATCGGGAGCCAAGGGAAGAGGATGAATGAGAAGAGGCTACAGATCCAGCCCCTAAGCGTGTAAATAGATTTGTTTCCAATGGCTCCCAATTGCTCCCTCAAGTTCAACACCTTACTAAGACCATCGATTAGTTGCCGAGAGACAGATACCACTGGGAGTACGTGCACAGTTTCTTTGTTGGGATATCCTTGTTGCTAACAATTGCCGCCAACAGATCACGATCCTTGCGAGGGGAACTGATCGCAATCCATTTACTTGGTAGGTAGTAGCTTGGTGTTGATTGATTGCGATTCATCCCCTCAATTTCAAAAGTAACCTTCTTTGGGAAGATTTTCTCAAGTATCGTAATCGATAGTCAAAGGCCAAAGTTGGAGCTCCTAGGGGGGGAGGTTCCCACCTCTCCTGGAGCGACTCAGCTATACTATGGACCACAAAGACGGCCATCATGAGTGCACCAACAGGGTATCATACGATGTGTCTTGCGGTCTACCTTGGAGCAAGAGAGACCCTCAGAGCAAGAGATAAACTTTGTCTTCAATTCGGAGGGCCAAAAACGTGCCTGGTGATATCATGTATGAAGCTTATGAGCACGGGAAAATCGTAAATCCCTCATTCAAAAAGCGGAGTCTGTCTGACTGAGGAAATGCTTCTCAAGACAGTCTTGCGCAGTCAGAATAAGGAACACAACGGCTTTCTATGAATGTTGATTTCAGTACGAAGCTGGCCTTAAAAAGCTTGGAGACTTGATGCGCTAGGTTTGCGGTTCTCTACTTCATGAGTCGGTGGATGACCACACCAGGTTTATGGGAGTGGGCTGCTGCTACTCTTGGCAATTGTGATGAGATCAGGTGATTTACAGCCATAGGAAAAGGGTTTTATGTGGCAGCTTGCACCTCTAAGCAAGTTGTGCAAGATCTTGTGATGAGAGGAGGGATCTCGGGGGCAACATACTTGCATATGTCATGCCGTGGACGCCAAATTCTTTTCCAATGAGGAGATTATGAATTAATGCTTGGTGTGGATTACCCTCAAGAGCTTGCCTATATGGCTTCATCACCATATTATCACTATTGCTTTTATGTTGGGTTGGACCCTGTTTATCCCAAGGCTGTAGAAGATAAGATCCGGATTGGATGTTAAGGTGTGTATCCTATGGAACATGAGCCAACCTATTCCCAAATATGTAGATCTCAATATGGGAGAGTATGGGGCCTTTTGGGAAGAGCTGCATTTTCCTCCTTTCCCAATGCTTGCTACGAATTTCGGAGAATTGGGCATTTTGCACAAACTGCCCCAAGGCAGCAAGGGAAAATAGCCTAACGATCAGCCCCACTCAATAGTACAGGACTACTTGGAGGCGGGTTATCAAAGAGGAGGCCACTAGGATGGAGACAAACTCCACTGAACAGGATGGGATAGGTGGGAAGGTGAGTGAAGCAATGAATTTCCCTACAATGGAAGTGCAAGAGGAACCAATTTTGTTGGTTAGTCTTGTTGGTGAGGCTTACAAGGAGACTATGAATGAAACGGAGCATATGCAAGATGGATCGGAGCCAGTTATTAATCAAGGCTTTGAGATGCTAATGTCCAATGAGTCTGATAAACCTGAGCTTGCTATGAGTGTTGCTCAGGATGGTAAAATAGACATCATCAACCAAATTAGTAAGGTTAAGGGTAAGAAGGCCTGCACTCATATTGTTAGCGTGCTGAAGCAAAAGAACAGAAAAAGATGACTCTATTTGTCTTTCAACGTTTGGTTCTCGGTGGTCAAGGAGTGTGATGTGTCACGGCTATCTTCTTGGTGGCAACTACAATTTAGCCTTGGACATTTATCTACTTACGGTCTCAGGGTGATGTATGGGTAGGATGTTGTTGTTGGAAGCAGTTGCCATGACACGATTGGAGCATGGCTGTCATTGTTATCTCACCATATATATATATATACACTCACTATTGTGAGTTTGGGAAAATAAAAATAAAAATGTCTTACAAAGTGTCGGTAGCAATGTTGCTCTCTCTCTCTCTCTCTCTCTCTCTCTCTCTCTCTCTCTCTCTCTCTCTCTCTCTCTCTCTCTCTCTCTCACACACACACACACACACACACACACACACACACACACAATGAAGTTCATACGCTATGAGGAATAACCTTAATATGATCTCATAATAAAAAAGGAATTTATATCATATTACTTTTAGAGTTTAGGAATGGCTTTAAATTTATATTATATTACTTTAGACTTTAGGAATGCATTTGAATACCGCTGTCAGGAGTTTTTTGGAGCAAGGGATTGCGCATATGTACATATACATGCATGGTGCATCAAATAAAGGATTGCCCATTTTCCTTAGCTAGGTGGTTATGTGGGGCCCACATGTGTACAGGTAGGACAGCATGTACATAGTGCAGCGATTTTCACTATTACCAGTACCAGTGTGTTTTTTATACAATAATGAGGAGTTGGTAGCGCATAAAACTTCTCGAGGAAGCTATCCGCGGGCCGACGACGTGAGGTCAGCAGGTGCGTCAGATGGCATCTAGTGGCGTCAGGAGGGCGAACGAGGTCAATATTTGCACGCGGATGAGGACGGACACAACGTGGGTGTTTTCTGGTGAGAGTTATGCAGAAAGGTCATCATTAGGACCACTTTTTGGGGCCACTTCACGTGGTGGCGAGATGCATTATTGGAAAAAAGCTGAGTGCCAGGTGTGCGAATGATGCAAAAAGGTGACAACTATGCACTGCGAGGTCAGTTTTTGGCCTGTTCGAGGTCCGTTTGAGGTCATCTAAAAAGCCAAGGGTGCCCAACTAAAAAAAATAAGTGTGGGAACTGAAAAAACTGAGAGAAGACCAAAAAAAACGTGGAGAAGGGAGGAGGAACAGCCGCAGGTATGTTTTTGCCCATTTTGGAGCCTGTTTTGGCCGTAAACTGCTCATCCGAGGTCGGATTTGAGCACTTTGACATTGTAGACTGGGGTTTTGAGCCGTTCCGGACGCGATGGTGCTGTCCATTTTGCCAAATTCCTCACTCTTTTCCTGCTGTTTTTCTGTGTAAGTTTCTCCTATGAGCGAAGTTTCTGCTCCAGTTTGTGATTGTATCTGGCTTATTTTACCCATATTGTGTGAGCTATTTGCCCCATTGGTGTTGGCCCAAGCTCAATTGTATCTAAACATCAGAAATTTTCCTCTTTTGAGCTGAGTTTTTGTGTGTGTGTGTGTGTGTGTGTGTGTGTGTGTGTGTGCGTGTGTGTGTGTGTCTCTGTGTGGAGTGGGCAAGTGGATAGTCTCTCTCCTCTCACTCCAGAGGTGTGTTCCATGTCTCGGCCAGGTGTGTTGTGTAAGCCGAGTGGTGCCCCATAGTGTGTGTGTGTGTGTATCTTCCCAAGAGTGTGTGTCGGGTCGTTATAGAGGCGCTGTGTGTGTTTTCATCCCGCTCACATTCTTTTGGTGCCCCCACGGAGGATCTTCTTCGAGTACCTTCTGCTTCGAGCTTCGAGCTTCGAGCTTCGAGCTTCGAGCTTCGAGCTTCAGGATTATAGGTTGCAGATTACAGGTTACAGGTTACAGGTACAGGGACAGGTACAGGTACAGGTGATTCACACAGGTATAGGTAGCTGGAGTACAGAGATATACTAGATGTGATGTCACTTACCGTTGTTGTGGGTATGCATCACTTGGCACCTATTTGAGCGCATTGTCTGCTGGATTGTACGTTACTTGTGGAAACTGCCATTGTACGCCTTTGTGGAGCCATATATGGTTTTATTTGGTAGTCCCAGCCATTTCTGAGACTTGGTCTGGAAGATAGTCATTTCTGAGACTTGACTATACGCGATTTGCATTAGCCTTCGTGTGAGGGTCGATAGCGTGAGGTTTTTATTGAGCTGGGGGATTCTCAAATGTGGAGATCCTTTCGGTGACACAGGTAGCTGGAGCACCCTTTTTGTGACCTCGCCATAGGCTATGTACTAGTGATTCCTAATTGATGCTCAGGTTCTATTGTTGACAGTTTATGCATACTGATACAGTCTATATTTTGGGTTCCTACTGCTCTACTTCTGGGGAAACTCTGTCGAAATTTTCCCAAGTTATGATGGCTGGTTTTTTGGTATTTTGAGCCATTTATGCTGTTATGCTGCTGAAATTCTGGCAAAATCAGAGGTTGAGTCAGGTGTGCCTTCTTGGGAGCTTCATGGTTGGCTTTAATGGATGATCAAAATGGCCCTCAGTTCACTCCTTTTCATTTAACTCAAAGAATTCAGATTAATGTTCATGTGTCCAGGAAGATCTTTTTCTAGCAGCGCATAGTCTTTATGTTTGGGCCAAGAAGATTGAGAGAGATCCTGGAATGTCCTTTGCCTGTTGTCATTCCGATGATCAACTATGAAAACTCATTTGATGTGCATGTGTTTGTTCTCATCTAAAGCTGAGCTCCATTGAAGTTTCTGGGGATTGGGTAGTGAAAAGTTTTGGGTTCTTGCACGTGTGTTTGAAGGGGTTCTCTAGCCATGGCTTTCTCTTATCCGAAGTTTCATGGAAGAAGTGATGAAGATGTGGAGGACTTTCTGGAAAAGATGGAGGTTGCCTGCATTAGCAACCAGATTCATGACCCTGCGCAGATGTTACGCCTTCTCCAAATTTGTTTGAAGAGTGATGCACGAGTTTGGTCTAAAGCATTTGAAGAGGAGTTGCGTGTGGATGATCCACCTGTAAGGTTGAGTTGGGACAATCTACGACATGGGTTGGAAGTGGAGTTTGTGAAGATAGAAGATCCTGACAAGGTGTGGCAAGAAGTATAGGCTTTGGTGCAAAAGGAAGGTGATCCAATAGATGCGTACATACGTAAGTTTTCATTGGCATGGGAGCGAATGTGCAAGGCTTTAGCACCACAGGTACCCCCGCCTGACATGATGAAGAAGGACAGGTTCTTGGCTGGTCTTTGGGAGAATATACGTTGGAGAGTGGAGCTAAAGAAGCCTAGGACATATGAAGATGCACTAGAGGTAACAACGAACAAAGAGTGGAAGCTGAGGAAAATGAGCCAGTTAGGGGTGGAGTCTTTGCCCATGAGGTCTGAATTTCAGCCTATGGACTCTTTACAAGGTCGTATGTCAGGGGTTCATCATGAACCAGTGGTTCCTGTTACTACTCAGGTTATGCCAGCAGTGGTCACTACAGCAGTGCAAGATGATGGCCTAAGGCAAGACATGAGGCAAGTGGTTGATTTGATGAAGAATCTCAGCCTAAACATGCTAGGTCAAGTGGGAAATAATCGAAGTCGAGGGCGGTTTGCAAATCAGCCAAGAGGTGAAGAAAGGCCTAGGAATGGTTTTGGACAAAGCAATGGTAGGTTTTGCAGGCAGACGCCCACATGTTATAATTGTGGAGAGTTGGGTCACATCAGCCCGCAATGTGATAAGCCACCAAGGATGGGGGGAGACATGTATCCATTGCCAAAACAGGTGCTAACTAGGTCAAATGATTATGGCATCGAAATTAAGGGAGGTGAAGGAACCAGTGGACTGACCCAGGAGGAAAAGGGAAAGACAAAAGTGCTAAGTGTAGTCACCTTGGAGAAGGCATCAAAGCTAGAGGATACATTAGTGATGCCTATTGGGAAGAGGACCACAGAGGATAAGGAAGGAAGAAGTGCCCCAGGTCCTAGTAAGAAGAAAGGAAAGAGCCATGAAGGCGAGGATGTCAAGGCCAAGAGGAAAAGGAGAGCTCGTCGAAAGTTTCATGTTTCAGATTTTCCACTAGGGGATGGGCAATTAAGCTATGACTTGAAGGAGGATCTGACGAGCAGGAAGGCAGATGTTACTTTTGGGCAGCTTATAGAGATGGTGCCTAAGCTAAAGCGACAGTGGAAGAGGATGGTTAACCCAATGGAGAAAGAGCCAGAGAGAGGTTCAGTAAAGGTGTTGGCAATGGACGAGCTACCAGACATTTGTCCAATAGTAGATGTGTGTCATAAAAGGAAAAATTTGGGACAAGGTTATGTGGATGGCGGAGCCCAAATATGCGTCATAACACACTCATGCGTTGAGAAGATGGGTCTCACAGTGGCTGGGGTGTCAGGTTTTCAGATCAGATTGGCAAACCATCAAAAAGTAAAATGCTTAGGTGTTGTAAAGAGCTTAGAAGTGGAGGCATATGATGCAAAGGCAGTGGTTGATTTTCATGTGATGCCAGCAGGGTTGGGAGCATATCCTATTATACTGGGAAGACCATGGTTACGTGCAGTGGGAGCTGTTCAAGATTGGCGACATGGTACGATTAGCCTCTATGGAAAGATAGGTACCAAGAAGCTTTATAATATGGACACAAGGAAACGATTAGAGGAGCTTTATGAAGATGAGGATGAGTCTAGTGATGAAGAATCTTCCACGGTGACAGATGAGGACAGTGATAGCACTACCAGCAGTGATGAGGATGCTGATGTTGCATTTCTTTTGATGGACAAAGAAATCCAGGAGATTGGTTTAGTCGCATTTGCGAATGAAGTTGAAGATGAAAGTGAAGGGCCTTATGAAGTGATTGAAGGGCTGATGCAAACCAAGGTTGAGTTTTCAAAGAAGCAGGAATTAATGACGCAAATGATTAGTGGAGACCTCTCAGCTATGGAGAAGGATATATTTTTGCATATGCTGGCTAGTTTTCCTGATTTGTTCATTACTTCATATGAAGAGATCAGAGGGTTCAAGGGTGAAGAGATGCATATAGAGCTGAAAGAAGGTGCTAAGCCAGTGCGGCAAAGGCTAAGAAGGATGGGTCAAGAGCAAATGGAAGCCTTGCGAGAAGAGGTGGACAAGTTATTGAAGGCAGGGTTCATAGTTCCAGTGGAGACCACAGAATGGGTGAGTCCAGTTGTAGACAGTCCAAAGAAGGATGGGAAGTGGAGAATTTGTGTAGATTTTAAACCCTTAAATGCAGCCACTAAGAAGAACCCATATCCTCTTCCATTCATCGATCAGATCTTGGATTCAGTGGCAGGTTATGAGAGGTACAGTGTGTGTGATGGTTTTTCAGGCTATTTTCAATTGAAGATTGCTCTTAAAGACCGCACAAAGACAACATTTATTACGCCATGGGGCTGCTATTGCTACACAGTGTTGCTGTTTGGGTTGTCAAATGGACCATCTTTCTATCAAGAAAGAGCAAATTGGGTGCTGGAACCATTCATTGGTAGTTGTGTTAAGACTTTTATGGATGACTTCTATGTTTATAGCAATAGGGCTGAACACCATGAGAAGCTGCAGATGGTATTGGCTCAATATGATGAATGTGGAGGACAACTAAATCCAAAGAAATGTCATCTAGCACAGCCAAGGGTGAAGTTATTGGGCCATATGGTGTCAGAAAATGGCATTGAGGCTGATCCAGACAAGGTTAAGTCTATTATTCTTCTTCCATCACCTACGAGTGCGAAGCAATTGGCAACCTTTATATACAAAGTGAAGTACATGGCACGGTTTATTCCATTGTCTTCGCAGATTCTTTATCCATTACAGCAAGTGGCAAAGCATGATCCATTGCAATGGGATGACAAGTGTGAAGAAGTGTTTCAAGAGGTGAAAGAGGTGTTAGGGGGGTTGTCAGCCATGCAGGCTCCTGATTGGGAGAAAGTTTTTTATGTAAATCCATCAGTAGGGGATGATGCCATTGGAGCTATGCTATTGCAAAAGGGGAAGGGCAGCCATTATATGAGGCCCGTGTATTGTGCAAGCCGAGTGAAGTTGGTAGCGGAGAGAAAGTTATCGGAAGTAGAGCTAGTGATGGCCAGTGTAATATTTGCTTGTCAACGATTTCGTCATTACTTGCTACCACGGCCTTTTGTTTTCTTGACGAGTTATGCCTTTTTGCCACAGTTAATTAATGGTACTAACATGTCAAATGTGGTGAAGAAATGGGTAATTGAGCTGCAAGAGTTTGAGTTCTCTTTTCTAGTGGAAGATAGTACAAGGGCTACCCTAGCTGATTTGTTGACCTATAAGGAGAATCCCCTTATTGTTAAGGAAGAGGTGGTGAGAAAGGTAGTTGAAGAAGTGCCACAGATCAGCAATGCACATGTGTTGTTCTTTGATGGTTCATACAGAAAGAGCCATGATGCAGCTTCAGGGGGTATGGCACTTTATGATCCAGAGGGGAAGCTAGTATGCAAGAGAGGGTTCAAATTGGATGCGCATAGTAACAATGAGGCTGAATATGCTACATTGGAAGCCGGATTACACATTTGTTTGAAGCATGGGGTTCGAAGGTTGAGCATAAAAGGTGATGCCTTGTTAGTGGTGAAGCAAGTGCTGGGTGTGTGGAAGAGCAAGAACACCTCATTGAAGGAAATGTGTTTCAGAATTAAAGGCCTGTTAAAAACGTTTGAAGCATGGAGCATCAGACATATTGAACGTGCTCTAAATGGAGAGGCACATGAAGCAGCTCAAGGCATGATTGGGGAGCTATTCGTGTTGAGGACCACTTTACCTCTTTATCATGGCCGGGAAACTTTGGCTCAAGAAGAGGAATTTTTGCTAACAGGAATCATTCCAAAGGAGATTCAGAAGTCTAAGAAGTATGGCTTTGTGCGTAGAGCATACAGGTACAAATTGATTGGTGATGTCTTATACATGAAAGGGGCTGATCTCGTGTTGAGACATGTACCTTGGCGGGAGGAGCTTTACAGAGTGTTGGAAGAGAATCATGAAGGCGCATGTGGTGGCCATTTTTCTCTAAAGATCACCTTGCATAAGATTTTGCAAGAGGGGTATGTATGGCCTAGTTTGCACAAGGATGTTCACCATTTGTGTAGGTCTTGCAATAGATGTCAAGCATTTGGGAAGAGAGTGTTGAAGCCAGAGCTACGAAAAACCATTATGGCGTTTGATGTGTTTGAAAAGTGGGGGATTGATGCAATAGGCCCGTTACCTATCACAAGCAGGGGCAAAAGCTATATTTTGACGGCAATGGACTATCTTTCTAGATGGGCAGAGGCTATAGCAGTAAAACAGATCACTGCAAAGGATGTGGCAAAATTTGTGTATGATGAAATATGTTGCAAGTTTGGGGTGCCATTAGAGCTACTTTCAGATAAGGGGCCAGGATTTAGAGCTAAACTGCTAGACTTCTTATGCACAAAGATGAAGATTAGGCACCAGCATACCACTCCTTATTACCCACAGTGTAATGGCTTAAATGAAAGATTCAATGGTGAGTTGGTACAAATTCTTTCTAAAGTGACAGAGCACCAAGGAAAGAATTGGGATTTGGAATTGCCTAGTGCATTATGGGCTTACCGTACTTCGGTGAAGACAGGTACAGGGTTTACTCCATTTCATTTGGTGTATGGAAAGGAAGCACTATTGCCTGTGGAGGTAGAGTTGCCTGCGGTCAAGATGTTAGAGAAGTTGCTTGGGTCGCCTAGTGATGCATTCAAAGAGAGGCTCTTGCAGTTACAAGAGGTCCAATTGGATAGGATGAGCGCATTGGAGCATTATGAACAGATGCAGGATAAGGCTTTGGCAAAGATAAATGAGAAGGTCAAAAGTAAGGGTATCAAGAAGCATGACTTGGTTTTGCGCTACAACAGCAAACTGGACAACACCTTCCAAAAGAAGTTTCAAATTAAGTGGGAAGGCCCTTTCAAGGTAGTGGAGTGTTTCCCGAATGGTACATATCAGTTGGCTAACCTGGATGGGATTTTACATACGTCAAGGGTAAATGGATTGCATCTTAAGTTGAATCATGCTAGGTTGATGATGGTGGATCAAGATGAGTTTTCTGAAGAGCGAGTGATGTCTGTGAGGGATGAGGAGACCTGTGATGCGGCGAGTCTCATATCTCTCTTTGCTGCTGCTGGTCATGAATGATCTACCAGGCTAGGGGATGGGCAAATTATGTCAGGAGTTTTTTGGAGCAAGGGATTGCGCATATGTACATATACATGCATGGCGCATCAAATAAAGGATTGCCCATTTTCCTTAGCCAGGTGGTTATGTGGGGCCCACATGTGTACAGGTAGGACAGCATGTACATAGTGCAGCGATTTTCACTATTACCAGTACCAGTGTGTTTTTTATACAATAATGAGGAGTCGGTAGCGCGTAAAACTTCTCGAGGAAGCTATCTGCGGGCCGACGACATGAGGTCAGCAGGTGCGTCAGATGGCATCTAGTGGCGTCAGGAGGGCGTACGAGGTCAATATTTGCACGCGGATGAGGACGGACACAACGTGGGTGTTTTCTGGTGAGAGTTATGCAGAAAGGTCATCATTAGGACCACTTTTTGGGGCCACTTCATGTGGTGGCGAGATGCATTATTGGAAAAAAGCTGAGTGCCAGGTGTGCGAATGATGCAAAAAGGTGACAACTATGCACTGCGAGGTCAGTTTTTGGCCTGTTCGGGGTCCGTTTGAGGTCATCTAAAAGGCCAAGGGTGCCCAACTAAAAAAACTAAGTGTGGGAACTGAAAAAACTGAGAGAAGACCAAAAAAAACGTGGAGAAGGGAGGAGGAACAGCCGCAGGTGTGTTTTTGCCCATTTTGGAGCCTGTTTTGGCTGTAAACTGCTCATCCGAGGTCGGATTTGAGCACTTTGACATTGTAGATTGGGGTTTTGGGCCGTTCCGGACGCGATGGCGCTGTCCATTTTGCCAAATTCCTCACTCTTTTCCTGCTATTTTTCTGTGTAAGTTTCTCCTATGAGCGAAGTTTCTGCTCCAGTTTGTGATTGTATCTGGCTTATTTTACCCATATTGTGTGAGCTATTTGCCCCATTGGTGTTGGCCCAAGCTCAATTGTATCTAAACATCAGAAATTTTCCTCTTTTGAGCTGAGTTTTTGTGTGTGTGTGTGTGTGTGTGTGCCTCTGTGTGGAGTGGGCAAGTGGATAGTCTCTCTCCTCTCACTCCAGAGGTGTGTTCCCTGTCTCGGCCAGGTGTGTTGTGTAAGCCGAGTGGTGCCCCATAGTGTGTGTGTGTGTATCTTCCCAAGAGTGTGTGTCGGGTCGTTATAGAGGCGCTGTGTGTGTTTTCATCCTGCTCACACCGCCAAAAAGGAATACCTTAATGCCAACTTATGAATAATATTCTATGTATATTGTGCAATTTCAAAATATCCATTGAGGGACTTTTAGCCTCAACGTTCAGCAATCAATGTGAGAACCACCTCTTGAGAGGGGGATTTTTTAAAGCAAACTTTTTTTAAAAACAACCAAAGAGGGTAGTTAATGGAGCTGACCATCCTCCTACTTCTCTTCTCGCATAGGGCCTGGGGACTACCCCCTCCTTCAAGTGCTTGCAACTCTTGTGACAACGCCCTCACCTTCACTATCTTATGTATTTGGTTCTCTCTCTCTCTCTCTCTCTCTCTCTCTCTCTCTCTCTCTCTCTCTCTCTCTCTCTCTCTCTCTCTCTCTCTCTCTCTCTCTCTCTCTCTCTCTCTCTCTCTCTCTCTCTCTCTCCACCTCTCCGCTTGACCAACATAGCTCTCTCCTCTCAAGTTGTTTGTCTCTCTCTCCCTACATGGGTCTACGAGTAGACACGCGCACACGCATTCACACATACACACACTCATACATACACACCATTGATCTCTTTATCAACTCCTACTGTTCTCTCTCTCTCTCTCTCTCTCTCTCTCTCTCTCTCTCTCTCTCTCTCTCTCTCTCTCTCTCTCTCTCTCTCTCTCTCTCTCTCTCTCTCTCTCTCTCTCTCTCTCTCTCTCTCTCTCTCTATACACACACACACATTTAATTGTAAGTACATTTATTTCGTTATAAATATATGTGTGTGTGTGTGTGTATATGTACACACAGACACACACATACATATACATACATATATATAGAGAGAGAGAGACGGTGTGGGATGATATCATCATTTATCCAAGCGCAAAGAATCTTACCAGTGACATAATCACGGTTGTGCTAGCACTCAGTGTCTAGAAAAAAATGTTTGCAATAAGATTCTCCACCTACCACTCCTTATCCTCCACGTCTCACTACTTTTTGACATGTCCACTCTGTAAAGCAATAGACCACCTTGGACATTGTCACAATAAACCACCTTGGACAGTGATACCCACTAGTGTAAAGTGATACGTACTCATGAACACTGACATCCACTACCTTACCCACCAAGGCGTTACCTTGAGCTTCAAGCCAAGCATTCCCTATATAAAGAAGGCCACACCTCATTGTAAATCCATCTCGAAATGAGTCTTCTCTGTCTCACACACATAACATCTCGAGTCGAGTACTCCCACATCTTATAAGCTTAACCTATCCCTTGTACAAAGATTCATTAATATAAGCTTTCGCATAGAACAGTCCACTGCACACTTGTGTATTTACTTTTGTCTTTACTAATAGAAATACTCTCCTTTCTTCTGTAAATTGATTGTGTGTGTATCTTGGTATCAGAGACTATGAATTAATTTAGCATATTTCTCTGGCTCACTTTGTTTACCATTCTTGCTCTATGTGGTATCATGCCTCAATCGTGTATGAGCTCAAGTTCTACAAGATTTTGGTAGAAGGCTACTTGCTTCGAGAAATTAGTAAGGATTTATCCTTTAAGGATTATTTATCCATCAATGTAGTTGTCGTTCACTTGAATTCTCATCAATAGGCAAGGTAGTGTGGTAGCATGGTATGATGGTCATCGCTGTTGATGTTTTGGGATTATATGCCACATACTAAATTCCACAGTAAAGTCCTACGTAACATCCCATGAAATCTCCCACAAGAAACTCCTGCCTTCTAGTGTGCATTTAGGTCAATAGCATTTTTGAATAGATCTTTGTCTAAAGTGACCAAGTCTCTTGAACATCTCTCATTAGCAATAGAAGAAGCCGAACCCTCAGCTCAATGGCATTTATCACAACTAAAACCAAAACAAGTCTATCAACATAAATATCTATTTAAACTCCATGCATCAGTTGTATATTTAGATAATAGATCAGTTGCGTCTATCTCTTCTGACAGCCAAATGCTTTTTATAAAACTCACCAAGATCCTCCAAAATGACAAAATGAAAGCTATCTAGGGAGGCAATCATTTTGTACAACCTAGAAATATACATATAAATAAAGTTCTTCAAATAAAATTCTTCTTACAAATTATCAATATAGATAATTTAGACTCGTATACATTTATGATTAGCTTACAATAGCTATTGGTATCTTCTATAACACAGAAAAACCCCACAAAGTCAAGGGCAATGCAAATCAAGGATTGTATGCATACATAAATGTTTGAATCTAACAAGTAAACTTTTTGTAGACATTGCTTAAAACCTATGCCTTATCTTCAGTCTATACAATACATTTTTGTACGATCAAAGGAAAATATTTCATTATTTTGATAATGATAAAATCTTTATTGCACCATATGTAATAATAGACGATTTCATAAAATCTAAACTTGAGGTTTTACAAAGCAATTATCAGCAGACAGTAAAGCTACATGCACTTGAAAAGCAGTTGTCTCAGTTGCAAAAGTTGGTGAATAGTATGCAAAAGCTACTTCAAGCCTATCCTTCTTCCTTGCGTACATAAATTATTGTTCCTTTCTCTTCTCCCATTATACCAAGCTTCTCATTTACCAAACTATCCGTGCATAAAAATCATGGTCGCTCTGACAAGCTTTTAAATGTTTTTAAGTTTACTAATGAACATGATAACTCTTCAGGTGAAGAACCAAGGTGGGAAGCCATGGAGCGGCTTGTTAACAAGCTGCAAAGCAGCTTGCCTAATCCTGAGTTTGAGGCGGGATATTTTTATACTATTGCTGGTTGTTGCAAAAACCGCAACAATCTTATTGACAACAAAGGCAAAACTCCCTCCAAAGTCCCAGTAGAGTATCATTTGAAACAATTAATTATGCCTGGGAAGAAGACTCAGATAAGTCGAGATGGGATATGACAAATGCCTAAACTAAGATAGGATCAAAAACTATGAACCTGTACTTTTTGGAGACCTAAATCAATCTGACTATTTCTATGAAGACTCACAGTTTACAATGGCCTCCAAAAAGAATACAAAATATAATATATCCTAGCTCAAGTTCCATCTCCTCCTTACGACTACAATTTTGGCATGGGAGATAACACCAATGGAATCAAAATTGATGATTCATAGGTATTTATTCCTTTAGTGCCAAATAATTCAAAGGTGTATATCTCTGAAGTGCCTCTACATATGGAAAATGATGAGCCCATGGGAGAAGCCTCAACTAGTGCTCCACCAATTCCACCAACTCCCTAATTTGTGCAAGGTATCAAAAAGTTAGGTGATATTACATTCTACAACATTGACGATATGGAATAGATAGATATCATGTTTGTTTTAGAATATATACACAATTTAATTTATCAACAAACGATGTTTGGTTCAATGAGGCAACAAACTGATGTGGAAGCAACAATCAACGAATTCACTAACATACTAAAGGCATGGTGGGAAATGCTTCCTCAAGAAGTTAAAAATGACATCTTACGACTTCCTGATAACAGATCTCCAATGCTTGTATTAATTGAAGGAGTTCATTGGACATCATGAAGGTCAATCAAATCTGTCCCTTCAAGCTTTTCATGAAGAACAAATATGTAATTTCTCTTCAATTTGGAAATGTTGTATTTTTTACAAAACTTTAATTTATAAAACACATAAATATCATTCTAGAGAAATGAAAGCAAAATTTGACCACAAATTGCGGAAAGCAATAACAAAGTTACCTTTGGAGAAATTTAAAAATCAAAATCTTGATCTTGAGTCAACAACACTAGGTGGCATCAATCAAACTCTCCAAAATGTAATACATGAACTCTGCATCTAGAAGCAAGCACAAAAAGAGTTGAAAAACTCTAAACCTTCAAAGAAGTTCTGCAAGCATAACTACTATAGTAAATATTTTGGTTGTGCTGACTCTAAGAAAAAAATGCGCTTGCAAGGACAAAAAGAAAGAACCCAAGGAGAAGAAGTTTAGAATAAAACATCCTTAGAAGCAATTTTCCATTCTAAGATGCACATACAGAGTCCCAAAGCTCTGGTTTTATAGTCTTATCCATAATTGTGAAGACTATGGTCTTGCCAAGATGTAACCTATTCATGGCCATAGTATGGGCATCCAGCTCTTCCCACTAATCATCAGTGTAAGCAGTCTCTCTATGCTCTTTCAATGGTGCTTTCAGACCCTTGTTGACGAAGACATCAAGCATACGTTGCTTCCAAATCGTAAAATTTGTGCCATCAAATTTCTTTATATAGTAGTCTTCCCTTTTTGAAGCTCTACTGGTAGCCATAACTTAAGAGAAAATGACCAAAGATTTATGGCAAAAATTATTGGGAGAATTTTGATAGAGCTTCCCCTAAAGCATGAGTAGAAACTCAAGACAAAATGCTACAAAACCACTGGCTATAAGCAGTCAAATGTGTCAAGAATGCATATGACCGACTCACGGGAAAATCCACCGATAGAGTCTCCTATGTAAGAGAAGCAAAATCTCAAATGCGACAGGACAAAATCAACGCATAAATTGTCAAAAGTAACCACTGGGCATAAGAATGACTTAACAAACTATCATGTGACCACCAACTCAACGTCAAAATAAAAAATGTCCGACCAAATACATAGCCTATGGTGAGGATACCAAAAGAGGGGTACTCCAGCAAACTGTATCACCGAAAGTGTCTCAACATTCGAGCACCCCAGTTCAAGAAAACCTCATGCAAATGACCCTCCAAAGGCTAGGCAGACTCAAGATTAGCCATAGTCTTAGAAAGGGCTCTTTTGGTTTGAGTCTCAGAAACGGCTAGGAAAAGTGCCAAAATCATCAATGGCTCCACAAGATGTACAATAGGAAGTAACCTCAACTCAACGTACGTGAGAAATCATGCACAAAAAGGTGCCAAAAAACTAATGTATGCAGTAAATAAATCCCTGTTGGATGCCTGCTCTCAAAAGAGCTTGATAGCAGTGTGTGTGCTCAAGAAAGTATGCATCTGTCAATGCATAACCATCTGCAAAAAAATCTAGTGCCAAAATGACTACCACGAATGCCTGAAAAGGTGTTGTACCAATGTATGTATCTGAAAACTTGTAAAATGGGTATATGTGGTCTCAAAAGCCCCCTTGTAAACCTGCGTGTTGGTGTAGACTAGGAGATCGATGCCAATTTCCGCTGCCGGACAAAAATGTGCTAGTTGAGTAGCCGCCAAAAGGTCAAAATCAAAACTATGCCAAAAAATGTAATCGATGTACTCGATGCTAATGTCGGGTGCCACTCCTCTATGATAGAGGTACCTGACCCGCGCATGTCAGGAATGTAATCATACATAGGAAATGGTCCACAAGCACGCCAATGTGTGGAAAGCATCGCCGATGTTGATGCCAAACACGAGACCGTCAAACAACGTAGCCATCGGTGTTGAGTCGATGTGAAGCGTCGAGAAAGCTGGTATGCTCTCTCTCTCTCTCTCTCTCTCTCTCTCTCTCTCTCTCTCTCTCTCTCTCTCTCTCTCTCTCTCTCTCTCTCTCTCTCTCTCTCTCTCTCTCTCTCTCTCTCTCTCTCTCTGCCGAAATTACTTAAAACCTATGGATGCTTGAAGGCATCAGGACAAACCGATGCTTTAAAAAATGAGTCTTTCTCGTCGATGGAAAACCCTCAATTCTCTTTCTCTTTCTCTCTTTCAATCAATGATCGATTCTCTATGCAAAGATTGTGTATGTGGAAAGCATAATTTTGAGGCGATGAGGAGTAGGGGGGTGGTGGTGTGCATCCACTCTTATTCAATTTCATATAAAACAGAATTTAAAAAAATGATGCATTGTTCGGTTTACAGATTGAAGTGGAATTTCCTCCTGCTATGTAGAATTGATGAACACTCTCGGCTACACTACAAGAGGTTGTGTGCTCTTGTGACGCTTTTAGCGACGGAAATACATTGGGTTTTTATAACCCCCGGTGTCGCTAAAAGCGTCGATACAGGGACATCACTATAAGCGTCGCTATAACAGTCGCTATAAACGTTGCTATATAGCGACGTTTGCAGGCCATCTATAGCAACGTTTATAGCGACGTTGCAGAGCCTTATATAGCGATGTTCATAGCAACGCCCGAGAGGAAAAAAAATTGGTGGTAGGGCATTGAATGCCCTGCCACCCATCAACCATATTGAATGTTTCATTAATTGATTCACCTTTAAAAGAAAGTGCAAAGGTAGATATAGACCCAAAATAGTCACCCACAAGACAATATAACCGTTAACTCCATCATCCATAGTACGTATTGTTTGCAAAATAAAGATACAGAACTCACAAGCGTGAATTGATGAATGTAAATCAATGACAATTGTGTTAAGTATGGAGCCTGATTTACCCTTGTAATTTTCTATGGTAAAAGCGCACATTTGTAAGGCCCCCATTATGAGGAGAATCCATCGTGCGTGAAGGAAAATCGCTCACCGGAAACCAAAATTTTCACGGACAAGAATCAAGGGCAACTTTAAAGGCCTCGGGGGCGGAGGCCCCCGAGACTTTTTTTTCGCCGGAATATTATGGCCGGACGGCGGCCGGAAAGTGGTCGGAAAACAACCGGTCGGTTGGCCGGTGGCCGGTAGTCAATGGCCGATGGCCGGTGGTCGGAAGTCAATGGCCGGTGGCCGGTGGTCAGAAGTCAATGGCCGGTGGCCGGTGGCCGATCCTTCCACATTTGAAAAATTCGAGGTGTCCTCACCTCGACATGAATTCTGGATAATTTAGTGGCATTACATCATCGCGTTCCCACGTGGCATCTTCTTGAGGATATGTTGACCATTTAACAAGGTGTTCAATAATGGTCCGATTACATAGAGGCTTGGTTCTACTTTGAAGTATCGCTTCGGGGTATACTTCAAAAGTGCCATCAGTAGAGGCAGATAATAGAGGATCATCAAGAATATGTTGCGGATCAGGTACATACTTACTGAGTAAGCTGACGTGAAAAACATCATATACCTTTATGTGTGGTGGTAACAAGAGTCTGTAAGCTTGATCATTAATCCGCTTTGTGACTACAAAAGGTCCATAATATCTAGCACTTAGCTTCTTACACTTACCCATTGATAAAGAACTAGGTTTGGGTTTTACTCTCAAAAATACCATATCACCCTCTTTAAAAAGTTTGGCAGATCATCTTAGGTCAACATAACTCTTCTACCTGTCTTGAGCACTCTTAATATCATGGTGTAGAAGATTGGTTTGTAATTGTATTTCATCCAACGTTTCTTTGGTGGATTGAACTCGTACAAGAGGGTTTGTCCATTTGAGTGTGGAGTAAGACACTCTTGTCCATACAATGCTTGAAAAGGAGACATTCCAATTAAGCGTTGGAATGAGAAATTATACGTAAATTCAACCAAATACAAATATCTAGTCCACTTACTATGCTCATGCATACAATAAGCTCTTAACATGTCTTCAATGATTTGATTTGTCCTTTTTGTCTGCCCATCAGTCTAAGGATGATCAGCAGTATTAAAGGCTAGCTGGATTCCTGTAGCTAAAAATAAGGCTTTTCAAAAATTAGAGGTGAACTTCGCATCACGATTAGAACTTATCCATCGAGGTAAACTGAGATACATGAAAAAACCTTTTATGAAGAGTTGAGCTATATCCTTAGTCGTAAATGTTGTCTTGACTAGAAATAAATGGGTCATGTTTGTAAGCATATCAACAACCACAAAAATAGAGTTATATCCTTGAGATGTAGGAAGTCCTGTAAGAAAATCCATGGATATGTATTCCCATTTCATTTGTGAAGCATCAATAGGTTGAAGCTTACTGTGATATCAAATTCGTTCAGCTTTAATATGTTGACATGTTAAGCATCCTGTAACACAATTCAACACATCAGGCTTTAGTCGTGGCCAAAAGAAACTCTTTCTTAGAGTAGAGTAAGTTTTAATGTATCCTGGATGTCCTGCTATAGGTATATCATGAGCTTCCTGTAATATTTCAAGTTTGATTCCACCTTGATATGAAATACAAAGACGGTTACGAAGTAAAGGTCATCACCTTCAACGTGAAAGCCTTTGATTTGCCTCTCTTACTTCTCTGTGCGATTATTTAAGTTCATCAAGTACTGGAGTTTTAAGTAATACGCGTCTTGCGTTATACCTTATTAAATAAGATCAATTAAAGAATTAGTAGAGGTCATGACACAACCGCTCTAGTACTCTTCCTGCTTAAGGCATCGACCACAAGATTTTCCTTCCCAGGTTTATATTTAATTCCAAAATCATATTCGCATAACAACTCCATCCATATTTGTTGTTGCATATTAAGGTCAGGTTGGATGTAGATCCACTTCAGGCTTTTATGGTCGGTATGTAGTTCAAATCTCCTTCCGAGAAGATAATGTCGCCATACTTTAAGAGCATGCACAACGGCCAATAATTCCAAGTCATGTGTAGGATAATTTAACTCCTGTATACGTAACTTACGAGATTCATAAGCTACTGGTTTTCCTTCTTGAGAGAGAACGCCACCGATTGCTTGTCCACTTGCATCAATGAGCCCAGTGAATGTCTTTGAGAAGTCTGGAAGCTATAGTATTGGAGCTTTCACCAAAGCTTCTTTGAGTTTCTCAAAGCTTGCTTGAGCACATTCATTCCCAGTAAACACTTTAGCCTTCTTAAGCGTATTAGTCAGTGGAGATGCAATCTTAGCATAACCTTCAATAAATGTACGATACATCCTATCAAACCAAAGCAGCCACATACTTCTCATATTGATTTTGGTGTAGGCCAAGCTATAACAGCTTCGATCTTACTTGGGTCAGTAGAAACACCATCCTTGGATACAATAAATCCCAAATATTCCACCTTGTCAGTGAAGAAGGTGCATTTGCTACGTTTGGTATAAAGTTGATTTTGCTTGAGAAGTTCAAGCACTTGCCACACATGTTATTCATGTTCTTCCCTGTTTCTTGAGTAAACGAGGATATCATCAAAGAAGACAAGAACAAAATCATCAAGATGCTCTCAAAAGATGTAGGTCATAAGACGATTAAAAGTTGCAAGAGCATTAGTAAGTCCAAAAGACATAACTGTAAATTCATAATGTCCAAAACAAGTATGAAATCCTGTCTTTGGTATGTCCTCCTCCTTGATTCGGATTTGGTAATACCCTGATTTAAGATCAATTTTTGTGAAGACATAAGATCCATGTAATTGATCAAGTAGTTCATCAATCCTTGGTATTGCATACTTATTCTTGACTGTTACCTGGTTCAATCCATGATAATCAATACAAAGACGTAGAGTACCATTCTTGTTCTGATTAAAGAGAATAGGAGTACTCCATGGAGAAATCTAGACCTTTGTTCCTCCTCGGGACGAGGCCTTTTGATTTCTTGAACAAAAACAGGTTCCGGTTTCTTCTTTTTGATAGTAGATAACTCAAATTCAATGGGTTTGCATGCATCAACGACATCTGCAAAATTGGTAAGACAAAGACTCTATAGTCTAGTCTTCATAGGATTATGTAACCCTGATACGAATTGAGCTACTTTGACCTCTTGAGTCATCCCTACTGGAGCATACTTGACTAGGGTTAAGAAATGTTGATAGTATGATTCCAGATCTTTGGTTCCTTGAGCACAGTCAAGAAACTCATTCGTACGGTCTGAATGATAGACTTTGTTCTGATAGTTCTTCTTGAGCTAGGTTTTAAGGTAATCCCAAGTTGCAGCATTAGGATCAACATTGTTTTCTATGCAATGGTCTCTCCATCAATGCTTGGTTTTTTTCTCTAGTTTGAACTTAGTGATGATAGCTTTGTTTACTGCTGATGAATGAGCCAAATCAAAGTAGTCATCCATGCGCTTGATCGAATCTTCAAGAACTTTGCCTACATCTTTGCCTTCCCCACTAAAATTCCCAGGTTGAGACTTGCGAAGCATAGCATCGATGTCTCTATTGATGATGGTGTGTTGAGGAACAATAGACGCATTTGTGTTAGCAGCAGCCGCATTTCCTCTCGTTACCATATGCATGTGGTAGTGATGTGTGTGAACACACTAGGACCGCTGGGGCATTTTTTCCCTCTTTAGGAGTTTTTTTCCCCCATGCATTGTATATACGCCCATCACTCTAGGGCTATCCATCTTTCCATTGCACACTAAGTAACACACTCTCTATTGTGTGCCTTGAGCTTCCTTCGTCTTCTCCAAGCAGTGTGCGTTTCTCTGCAACCCTTATTCCAACAATTGGTAGTCTTCTACGGTTTGTGCTATATAGCACGTGTTGTTCCCGCTCCGTTACTCCGATTTTCGGGCAGTTTTCACATCAGGTGCAGCATTTACCATGGCTGACAACAACAACACAGATGTGTTCAAGATGTTTGTTGCTGAGGACAGGTTGGATGGGGACAACTGCCCTATGTGGGCTTATATGATGCAACATGTTCTTGTGTCAAAGGGCGTCTGGAACATTGTGCAAGGCATTGATGTACGTCCTGGTTCTGAAGATGTAGGCCATGTTGAGGATGTTGCAGGTCTTGCTGCAAGGATTGCTGCTGTTAGAGTTGTTTTTCCTACAGCAAAACAAGCTCGTTGGGATGTTAAGGATGCGCAGGCTCATGCATTCATTGCGTTGTCTGTGAAGCGCACCATTGTTCCTCACATCCGTTCAGCAAAATCTGCAAAATAGGCTTGGGATATTCTGGCTGGTCTTTATGCAAGTCGCAATGAGGCTAAAATTTCTTTGCTGCGTAAAGAGTTGGAGTCAAAGATTATGCATGAGAAAGATGATATGGACACTTTCCTTGCTAGTGTCAAGGATATCAATGCGCAACTTATTTCTGCAGGAGAAGTCATTTCAGACAGTTCCCTTGTGCAGACTGTTCTTGATGCCTTACCAGATTCTTACCAGACTTTTGCTAGTACTTGGAGACTTATGACCCAAGGAAATCCAGAAGTTGTCAAGTTTGATGCATTATGCACATTGCTGTTGCAAGAGTCAGTTTCCAGAAAAAACAGGACTAGGCAGCGTGCAGTTGAACAGGCTTTTATTGCTTCTCAAAGAAAGGGTGGTAACAGTAATGCAGCCACTTCTTATGGTTCTGCTACGAGTGGCATTAATTCTGTTCCTAATGCTTCTGCTGGCAGCAATTTGTCTGGAAATTCCGATGACAAGGGCAAAAAGAAGATGCGTTGCCATTATTGTAAAGCTAATGATCACTTGATCAAGTAGTGTCCTAAGTTGAAGGCCAAAGAGGCTAAGAAGAAAGAGGGTGGTTCCACTGCAAATGCTGGTTCCACTACAAATGCAACCATTGTTGAGTCTTCTGTGAAAGGAGACTGTAATGCTGATGTTGATGCAGAATGGGCTTTTAGCGCAGAGTGCACTTACAATCCTGATGTCCATGATGCATGCTTGTCAGTTGTTGCTGCACATTCACATGTGTGGTATTTTGACAGTGGTGCTACAAAGCACATTACCTCAGATTGTGAATTGTTTACCTCTCTCGAGTCTGTCCCTCATGGGAATTCAGTCACTTGTGCCAACAACGCCTCTTATCCAGTTCAGGGAGTTGGAAATATTGTGCTCACTGCTGCTAATGGCAGCTCCTTCACACTTGTTGATGCACTTTATGTACCTGGGATCAAGAAGAATCTCTTGTCTCTATCTGCACTTGCTAGACTTCGACTTGTAGACAAATTTGTGGATGACAGATGTACAGTTCATGATCTCAGTTTTGGTGATGAAATTGTTGCATCTGTGCTTTTGTGTCGTGGGTTGTATAAGCTCACTTTGTATGACAAGTGTGGAAAAAATTTTGCAAATGCTGTTGCAGATTCAAGGGCTATTTCATATGCAAAACTTTGGCATGCACATATTGGTCATCTGAATTTTTCCAGTTTGCTGCGTTGACAGAAATCTGATATGGTTGCTTCTTTGCCACCTCTTGAAGCACCTGTCAAACATGTTTGTGAAGGCTGTATTCTGGGTAAAATGCAGCGTTCTAAGTTTTCAAAGGATGGTTCAGTTAGGGCCACGTGCAGGTTGCAGCTTGTGCATAGTGATGTTTGTGGGCCCATGCAAACTCCGCCTTGGGCAATTACCTATACTTCGTGACTTTCATTGATGATTACTCCAAGCATGCATGGGTATTTTCGCTTAAAGCGAAGTCTGAAGTTTTTATGTGCTTCAAACAATTTTTGGCTATGGCTGAAAATTTTTTGGCTAGTCGTGGGATAAAACACCAATGTACAGTGCCTTATACACCTCAGCAAAATGGAGTTGCTGAGAGGAAAAACAGGTCACTGACGGAAATGGCACGATGTATGGTCAAAAGTCAAGCTTTGCCGCATTCTTTTTGGCTTGAGGCCATCATGTGTGCCACTTATGTACTTAATAGGTGTCCTACAAAAGCTTTGCAACCTATTACTCCATATGAAGCATGGCATGATAGAAAGCCTTCTATTGAGCACATCCGTGTTTTTGGTTGTTTGGCATATGCTTTGGTGCCACAAGTGCAGCACAGAAAATTGGATGATAAGGCTGTCAAATGTATTTTTGTTGGTTACAGTGCTGAAAGCAAAGGTTACAGGTTGTATCATCCGCAAACAAAACGTATTCTGGTTTCACAGGATGTAGTGTTTGTGGAAGATTCTGTTCAGCCCTTGCTGTCATGTACTAGAGACAGTAATGTAAGCTCACAGGACATATATGACACTTTGTTGCCTCTTTTCAGTGGTGGAAATACGAATGTAAGTTCCAATGAGGCAAATGTACAGCCTATGGGGGTTTCTGAAAATGTTTTAGATCAGCCTATTACTGATGCAGATGTACATGATGTACTTGATGAGGAAAGGGCTGAAAATGAGCAAGCTAGAGGTATGCCAAAATGGTTGGTGCACACTTTGCGTGACACTAAATTGGATGCACCTTTGTGTAGTCGTACTCGTTCGGGCTCTCGCCATGCATCTTATGCATCAGATTGTTATGCTTTGGCTGTGTCTAGCTTACATGATGTTGAGGAGCCTCTGTCTTTTGATGAAACACAAAATTCAGAAAATTGGATGGCTGCCATGCAATCAGAATATGATGCACTCATAGAAAATGACACATGGACTTTATGTAATTTGCCTCCTGGCAAAAAGTCCATTGGTACGAAGTGGGTTTACAAGTTGAAACGCAAGCCGGATGGTGAGATTGATCGCCATAAGGCTCGACTTGTTGCAAAGGGTTATGCACAGCAAAAAGGCATAGATTATGAAGAGACTTTTGCTCCCACTTGTCCTATGACTACTGTGCATTTTCTATGTGCATTGGCAGCTCATTTTGGTTGGGATGTACATCAATCAGACATTGTTACTGCTTTCTTGAATGGTGACATATTTGAGGAAGTTTATGTAACACAGCCTCGCGGTTTTGTCATAAAAGGACAAGAGGACAAAGTGTGCAAATGTAACAAGGCTTTGTATGGGTTGAAGCAATCTCCTCGTTCTTGGTATGAGAAAGCTGACACTCATTTGGTCAAACAAGGCTTTCGTAACAGTCCAACAGAAAGCACATTGTATGTAAAGCGTGAGGGTGATGTACTTCTCATTGTGGTTCTTTATGTTGATGATTTGCTGATCACTGGACCAAATGAGAGACATATTGCTGAATTTAAGGCTGATTTGAATTCTACTTTCAAGATGAAAGATTTGGGGTTGTTGCATCATTACTTGGGTATACAGTTTAAACAGTGTGCTGATGGTATTGCCTTGTGTCAGAAAAGTTACATAGAGACATTGCTATGTAAGTTTGGACTTGAGGATTGCAAACCTATTGCCACTCCCATGGAAACAGGTTTGAAGTTGAGTCTACATTATGCTGGCGATCCTGCTAATGTCACTCTTTATCAAATTGTTGTTGGCTGCCTCATTTATGTATGCAACACGAGGCCGGATATTCAGATTGCAGTCTCACAAGTCAGCAGATTTATGCATAGCCTAGGGTCTAAGCATTGGCAAGCTGTCAAGAGGATTTTCCGCTACCTTAATGGCACTTTACATCTTGGCTTGTTTTATCCCAAGGAGGGATCATTGCCGCCAGACTTGAATGCTTTTTCGGACTCAGATTGGGCTGGTTGTTTTGACACAATAGTGTCCACAAGTGGTTTTTGTTTCATGCTTGGCAATTCATGTATATCATGGTTGAGCAAGAAGCAACCTACTGTGGCCACTTCGAGTTGTGAGGCTGAGTACAGGGCAATCTTCACAGCTATAGTTGAGTGTGTATGGCTCAGACGCCTTATGGCTGATTTGGGTGTTGGACAGGACACTGCCACCACTATCTACACTGACAGTCGGAGCGCATTGGCAATTGCGAGGAACCCATTTTTTCATGCTCGCACAAAGCACATTGAGGTGCATTAACACTATGTCAGGGAGAGGCTCTCAGTAGGAGAGATCAGCTTGGCTTATGTGCCAACATAGGACAACCTTGCAGATCTTTTCACAAAGGCATTGTCTCGTGAGAAACTTGAAGCTTGCCGCAAAGCTTTGGGCTTACTCCCCTTTGTGGACTTATCATGTCCTTAGGGCATGGCACTTCCCTTTACTCATGTGCCAGCTCTCGTTCACCGCATCACTCCAGGGGGGATTTGTTACCATATACATGTGGTAGTGATGTGTGTGTGAACACACTAGGACCGCCGGGGCATTTTTCCCCTCTTTAGGAGTTTTTTTACCCCATGCATTGTATATACGCCCATCACTCTAGGGCTATCCATCTTTCCATTGCACGCTAAGTAACACACTCTCTATTGTGTGCCTTGAGCTTCCTTCGCTTCTCCAAGCTGTGTGCGTTTCTCTGCAACCCTAATTCCAACACCTCTAGAAGACATGGTAACTTACTACACCATATCAACCAAGGTCACACTTAGTAAAATATTATAATCCGCTTGAAGCCCTGAAATCAAATAGAATAGACAATTGAAGATAAGATGAGAGAGAAATGGGAGAAAGAATAACGAATAATTTTATCCAATTTCTATATATCACAAAATTTTGGGTTTTTGATAAGTCCACAAGTGTCTCGAAAGTTTCTAATAAATTATAATGGCTTTGACATAATGCACTCGATAATATCCATTGTGACGTCCTTCCACCAATGGAGCATAGTTGTGCCCATTTCTTGAGTATGTCGCATGGGTGATCCCAATAATACTTTGTGATTTCGCTGGGACATCTCTTCATTGGCGTGTGAGGTATACCATCTTGAGTAAGGAATTTGTTTGTTACGGGTACCCCCATTTCGGTGTGAACAATTGCCTTCTTGTACCCGAAGTAATCATCGAAGTAGGTAGATTCTTTTGAAAATACATCCGGTGTATCCCATCCCACTAAGCTGTGTATATTTGCACAATCTGCAAGGCACTGAGGTCTGTTGTAGCCCTTGTATAAAACTTTTATATGGCGAGGATTGTGGATTAGTGACTTTCCAAATAAGTCAAAGAACAACTTCCAAGGTACCGGGCTAAAGAAATGTCGATCGTTGTTTTTGCATTGGTGGCTCTATACATTAAACATAACAATGTTGAAGCCCGTAGCCATTACTAAAGGAAGTATGTTTCTGGTTATCCATGTTTTCTTTGTTGGTCTTAGGATAAGTTCATAAGCATTTATGTACAATACCTTTCCCAACTTGGATTCTATCCACTCGATACTCCCAACATGCAAGTCAAGTGGTCTAAAATCGAGGTTCCCTGCAACATAATGATACCAAGCTCAGAATGTATTTAGTACAACAAAATCCGTAGACATCAGCCTATTCTTCTCTTCTCCATTATGCGTGGTAGTGACAAGCCTTTGCACTTCCACTCCACTTTGGAAATGTTCTTCCACCATAAGATGGTATTGTATATCCGCCCATATCCCTTGAGGTAAGATGTCAGTCATCTATACACACATTCCATCACTCATGTTAGTTAGAATGATAAACCAAGACTCAAAGTAAAATATTATATCCTCAAAACAATATGTGTTATATCAAAATAATTTTTTTATAATCGCAGAAGACCAAAAAGGTACATAGTGTTACTAGGGAGATACATAAATACGAAAGGGTCCTATGAACCAATTCTTGATTCCTACAACTGCGGTCCTACCCCTATATTTGTTCACATCTCGAGTATCAAATTTTAGCTGGAACAATGTGTTAGTAATAAGAGAACAAGCTAAAAAGTGTGAGTGTGGGGTGGAAAGTGGGGGCTACTTAAACTTGTGCATTGAAATTCACGTCTTCCTTTTAGTACCATTCCTCTCCTCGTGATATCCGTAGGTGGTAATCCATTAAAGCAGTTTACGTGAGCTTGCCGTTCATTTACATCACCTGTGTAGAAATATCTACTCGACTTCACTGCCATTGGTTGTGCTTCGGCAAAGTCATTAATGCACCTTGGTTTCTTGTAGTCATCAAAGGTAACAATAACATTGTGAGGGTTGTATTTGAGAATAACTCTATTGAACCATTCTTGGGGTACATAATAGAATCGATTGCCACCATTTTGACTTGGGTTAATTTTATTTGCGAGTTAATCAATTCGTGTTTTTTTGCTACAGGTGATGCTTTTTCGAGTTTATAGAAGCATGGATTCCAGTCATATGTATGCTCTCTAAGGTGGCGTTGTGGTATGTTAAATAAGTACCGAGGGAAGGAGAGAGAAGAAGGATTAGACGGAGAGAGAAAAACATACTTGTGAAATAGAGATAGGATCGGGGTGTGAGAGTACCGACAACGAGAGAGAGAGAGAGAGAGAGAGAGAGAGAGAGAGAGAGAGAGAGAGAGAGAGAGAGAGAGAGAGAGAGAGAGAGTGTGAGATGAGGGGGAGAGAGGAAAGATAGGTTCAAAATGAAAAAAGTCTGGCTAAAGTTTGGGCAAGAAGGTTCTCAAGCCGGTTCAAATTATTTCATTTAGTAACTTGGTATAGAATTGTTTATGTGTTGGTTTAATGTATATATTTTATAAATATCCTACATTTTAATTGAGATGAAAGTGGAGTTAAGTAAAAGTGGAGTTTTGTTGTGAAGAAGGAGGTTGTGTGCACGTTTTCTACTCACATGTGTGTGTGTGTGTGTGTGTGTGTGTGTGTGTGTGTGTGTGAGAGAGAGAGAGAGAGAGTGGGAGATGAGGGGGAGAGAGGAAAGATAGGTTCAAAATGAAAAAAGTCCGGCTCAAGTTTGGGCAAGAAGGTTCTCAAGCCGGTTCAAATTATTTCATTTAGTATCTTGGTATAGAATTGTTTATGTGTTGGTTTAATTTATATATTTTATAAATATCCCACATTTTAATTGAGATGAAAGTGGAGTTTTGTTGTGAAGAAGGAGGTTGTGTGCACGTTTTCTACTCACGTGTGTGTGTGTGTGTGTGTGTGTGTGTGTGTGTGTGTGTGTGTGTGTGTGTGTGTGTGTGTGTGTGTGTGTGTGTGTGTGTGAGAGAGAGAGAGAGAGAGAGAGAGTTTTCCTGTTCATATGCGTGTGAAAAGGTTCCAAATCCGGGTCCACAAATAATGTTTTCCGAGCCCTTAGAGAGGCAGTTTGTGGTGGTTACTCATTGCACTATTATATGCCTATAGTATTCATAGAAGAATAATAATCATAGTGTTTCTCGAGCCCTTAGAGAGGCAGTTAGTGTTGTCTACTCATTGCACTTTTAGATGCTTATAAATCTTATAGGGGAATTATAATCGTAGTGACAAATCATGCATATTTTATTGCACACTCCACTTTAAAAGTTAGTGGTGGAGTAGTAGACGATTATAATATTCATATTGACAAATCATGCATATATTATTGTACGTTCCAATTTAGCAGTTAGCATATGCTGCGTGGGACCCCTCATGTCACTAACACATGCCACTCTTCCATCACTATCAATGCTTTTTGAGAGCATGGTGCTTTAGCCTATATATAAATGTTACAAGGCAAGCACCATATGCTGCACAAGTGAATCGGAGGTGCTAATCAAGAGAGATTTTTTCATTTTCCCTGTACTTATACAATGCCTATAGGATATGCTAGTACTGGTAATGAGGTAGTTGCAAAAATCCATGAAGAGCTTCACAAACTCCCCCCCAATGCACCCCTTGAAGAAAAGAAGACGTTTACACAAAGAGAGCGTGACACAAACAAGGCGATCCGGATGTTCAACCACCTAAATCGCGTTCGCAACACCGGAGACCAGGAACTCAATGATGGCTTTGAGACAATGCGAGAAGCTCTGGGCAAGTGGAAGACATGGGGGTACATAGATAGCTCTCGAAGGGCCGCTTTACAGGCGGATATTGACCATTTGCTTGTCTGCAAACACACAATCAACCTGGTCGACATCTCTGGCTCTAATGTGGTAGAAGATTGAGGCAAGATTTAAATAATTATGCACTAAATAATATAGTTAAATAAATATGCACTAGCACATGATAAATTGTACTAGTGTGATGCAAGTTGTACTGTCTGTGTGTGTGTGTGTGTGTGTGTGTGTGTGTGTGTGTGTGTGTGTGTGTGTGTGTGTGTGTGTGTGTGTGTGTGTGTGTGTGTGTGTGTGTGTGTGTGTGTGTGTGTGTGTGTGCAGGTTTGATTCCCTACGTAATCATGTAAACCACTTATTTTAATTATATGATGCTTATTTTAACTATATGATGGTGTTCCACTCTTCAGTGCCTTGGCAAGAATAATTCATATGTCTTTGTCTGACTTATTATTATTGAAGTAGCTGTGATACTTTTAATCGGCCTGGTCTACTAACACATCTTCAAGATCTGTCATAATTTAAGGTATTGTTGATATCTTGTAGCTAAACTAAACCGTCAAATGTAACTACAAGCTGTTTGAAAGCCAAAAATGTAAAGAAAATCTATGTGAGTTTTTTATATAATGCAAGAAAAAGATGAGCATGTCTTTAGTATTTATCCTACTTTTAGTAGAATATACTTTCCTGTCCATGTAGGTGTTGTTGCAATGCCTAATAAGCCAATTTGAAACTAGGAATCTAAAAAATATTGATGGTTGTACTTGTTTGGGCGAAGACCTCAAAGTAATAAAACACGCATAGACTCTTGCATATAAAATAGTAATTAAGAACACTTTACTGAGTTGAAGAACTGCATACATACATAAACACACACGTATAAATAACTATATATATTGTATAAACAAGTACTTAAAAACACTTTACCGAGTTGAAGATCTCCTTACGTACATAAACACACACATATAAATAAATAAAAAAAAGGTATTATATATATAATATAAATATTATATATAAAACTATATATATTCTTAGACCGACAGTGTAAAGAAATACTGACAAGCAAATGAAATTTTGACAGCATAACAATGTGAAAAATAAAAATAAAACCATTCCATACTTGCTTCTGTGAAAGCTTGCCTAACTTTTGTTAAGCTTTCCTATTCTATACTTGCTTCCGTGAAGCTTGCCTAACTTTTGTGTATACATGAAACCATGATTATGTTTCTAAACATGAACAAAAAGCATGATTATATTCACAAGCAATC